>NC_091455.1:214518534-214849784 GCF_027789765.1 Dendropsophus ebraccatus | reverse complement strand
CCATGTTTGATAAATCTCCCCCTATATTTCGGCACATCCCTCCGGTGATCAATAGGAATGAGATCTGGGGAATCTGGAGTCCAAGTCACCAACTTCATCTCTTTGCCACATACTATGGGGGAGATTTATCAAACATGAAGTAAAGTGACACTGGCCCAGTTGCCCCTAGCAACCAATCAGATTCCACCTTTCATTTTCCAAAGAGTCTGTGAGGAATGAAAGGTGGAATCTGATTGGTTGCCGGGGGCGACTGAGCCAATTTCACTTTACACCATGTCTGATAAATCTCCCCCTATGTCTGCAGTGCGCCCCCCCCCAATGGCTGACCGCTGCCATTAGGTTGTCCTGCTGCCATGTTGGGGGGTCGGTTGACTTGGTAGACTAGGGATACACCATGATTACCAATTGCGTGAGCATGAACCACTGTTTTAACGCCACCATCCAAGATGGCTGACTTGAATGAGTGGTGGAGTTGACCACACAACATGGTTCCTGGTTGCGTCTTATAGATCAAGAAACATGTGAAGATATGTAATGTTTATTTGTTTTATATGTTCTTTTATGTATACTTTAATTGTTTATTCACGTTTATTTTAATAATTAGCACATTGCATTGATATATGTCGTCTAGCGGTGACATTACAACCCTAACAGTAATGACCTTTATAAAGCTCAGGACTGATACGACTTCAGTCACATGACTGGGCACACAGGTACAGGACCGGGGGAGCACATCTTTTTTTAGTACTATGTATTAGTAGTTGACCATCTCATCCATTAGTACAGGAGTGTGGCTGTCAATCACAGCCCCCCCCCCCTCCTGACAGCTGTCGCAGCCCACGCACTTACTGATGATTCAGATTGTGTTCAGAGGTTAAATGAATTCTATTTCAATCAATCCTTAATAAATATTATATAAAACAAGAAAAAACAACAACACGTTTTTATATTTATCCGAAGAAAAATAAATAAATAAATTGCATACCGTTAATTAACTTCCTGTTGGAGAATGTATGTTTTACTATCAATCATTTTATGATGGGGGTCTCATCATCAGATATGCTGTATATCAGATTTTCAACTACTTTTACGGTTAGTTTTAAATGATGGTGATACTTTGGTTGTGTTTTTGGTTATGTTCACACACTGTGAAATTATATCAGAATACAGCCGTAAAATTGAAAAAAAAAAGACAATGTAATGATGGGCTGTGCTGAACTCTATGGGGAAAGAACCTGTCAGTGCACAAGGAGATGAGAAAAACATCCGTTAGGCTGGGTTCACACTATGTTTTTGCAATCTGTTTTAGCAATCCGTTTTTTTGCAAAAAATGGATGAAAAACAGATGGAAAAAATGGATGCAGCTGTGTGCATCCGTTTTTCCATTGACTTCCATAATAAAAAAAAAACACAAATCAAAAATGGATCCATTTTTTTTTTTTTGACGGACACAAAAACGTGGCCGACCACATTGTCAGTAAAAAAAAAAAACGAATCCGTTTTGATCCGTTTTGTTTTTTTTTATAATGGAATCCATTATCCATTATCCAGTTGCATCCATTTTTTCCATCTGTTTTTCATCCATTTTTTGCAAAAAAACGGATTGCTACAACGGATTGCAAAAACATAGTGTGAACCCAGCCTAATGAAATACAGGCTTAACAATAATGAACGTGCCCGTTATTTACAACCTGTTTTAATAAAACGCTAAAAAAAAGGTCTGTATTTTGCACAGATCAATTAAAATAATTAATCCAAAAAGATAACTCACTAAATGAAAGGGACAAACACAAATATGTGGTCCGAATTTCAATCTGACTGTAAATGTAGGGAAAAAACTGCAGTTTCACTTACAGTATTTTGGTCAGTGTTTTGGTGAGAATTTTGGTCAGTATTTGTAATAAAACACAGAGAGGCTATGTTCTCACACTGTCACACTGACAGGCATTTGTACTGGACGGCCATATTGTAGTGATAAATAACTGGGGTTATTTTATAAATATAAATAATGAGCAGTGTTTTAAAATAACGTCGTTTTTTTGTCATTAAATGATAGGTGTCCAATAAAAATAGCCGTTATTTTGACTGTGTCTGCATAAAGCTCAAAAGTGCGACTCTTTCTATTACACTTTGAGGCTATGTTCACACGTTTCATTGAACAGCGTTCATTTAACTTCAATTAACGGCCGTTACTTGAGCAGGAGAGGTTTTCTATGGGGATTTGCTGCTGCTCTGGACAGTTCCTGACATGGACCGAGGTGGCAGCAGAGAGCACTGTGTCAGATTGGAGAGAATACACCACTTCCTGCAGGACATACAGCAGCTGATAAGTACTAGAAGACTGGAGATTTTTACGTCGAAGTAATTTACAAATCTTTATAACTTTTTGACACCGGTTGATTTAAAAGAAAAACATTTTCCCTGGAGTTCCCCTTTAATAGCCTATAAATAATTAATTCTATGCCCGTACTCGATTATAGCTGTTTTTCTCTGATGTGTGCGCATCAGCGGCCAATTCCCATGAGACTTCAACAGAGCACATTATAACCTTGGAAACTTTCCACCCAATTTTACGGCTGTATTTTGGTATAATTATTCGGTGAACAGAGCCTATAGAAATTCCAAAAATTCTAAAACTCTACAAATTCCAGTTTGCTTTTATACGGTACGGTGGCATTTCATCTTGACTGATAGGAAGCGTAAAGACTTAGGGAAAGTATGACGATAAAGCAGATACTTTCTTTATGGCGGCATTAAAATCTAAATTTCAGCTCTTACTATAATTTAGTATTTTTCTACTTTTTGGCCATAAATGTGCATTGACGATATTATTGATGTTGGTATAAAAAGCACATTTCCTGTCCTAACGTTGGCACTTTATAACGCCGACACATAAAACAGCTTGCCGTCTTTTTTTTTTTTTTTTTTTTGATTGAGTAATACTTTATTGAACCAGGCAAAAACATTTTTTTTTTCTACCTTTGACAAGGAAATATTACTTTTGTGAAAGTAGAAAGCGGAACTTTAAAGAATTGTGAGCCGGGCAGTTGTTTTCGTCTCTGTGTATGGCGACGGTTTACAATGTTTTTGTCCTCAAACATATGTAATAAATTATTTATACGGCGGTCGTAAAATTTTATGAAGTACATGGGAAACTAAATTCTCAGCCATACTGTCCATATTTTGTCAAATTTTAAAGTGGTTTCGGTTTGTGGCCGTGTGATTTACTGCGATAATTGTGCCGCAGAATACGAATATTGTCGATTTTATTCCTTTTATACAGCGCTCCTCTAACTTTATAACTTAAATACATTGTCACCAACAAACTCAAATTTTACATGTGCTCAATAAATAAAACTACATCTAAAGGAAACAGAAAAAATCATGATGCACATTTTTGTTCACCCAACTTTTTTTTTTTTTTTTTTTTCGGTTTGATTTTCAAGGTGAAAAATTTGTAAATTACGGCTGAAAATAAGAATCGTGCTCTTTATTTACGGACATATTTTTCGCGTCAAAATAAGGACCGTCCTAAAATACGTCCGAAAAGAAAAAGTTGTGTAAATACAGCCTAAATTAGTTTTGCCACTTTGAACGTTTGTAGCAAATGCAACAATTTGCCAAAATGTCTGCTAAATGGGGGTACCACCGTTGGAAAAAGGGGGTGAAAAGATGAAATCAGCTCCATTACTGCACAGTCCTGTACATTACAATTGAACCGTCTCTCCCTGCTTCATCCCAGCACTGGACCGAGACAGGGAGAGGGGGCTCAATGGAAGCTAAGCCCCACCTACCGCGTTTCCCTGAAAAAAAGACAGTGCCTTCCAAAGAGCAATATATCTTATTTTCAGGGGATGTCTTATTTTTCTAACCCGCAACCCCCCCCCCCCCCCGTAGACCGTAATAGACCTCTCAATTGCGGCTCATCTCTCCCAGGGGTAAGGCGGAGATTTTTTCATCACGTCATCTATCAGTGGGCAGTTGGGAGAGCCCCCTATACCTTATACTGATGGCCGAACCTAGGGTTCGGGGTCCTTGTAGCGGAAGTGCTGATCATTGTTGTATCTGGGATCAGTATAAACACTCCATAAAAAATCTCTACATTTTCGACAATGAGATTTGGGCAACATCTAGTAGAAGGGATTTAGACAGAATGGGCTTAGAGTCTCTAACTTTTTGTTGTGTTTCATGGTTATTAGTGTTAAGCGGACCTGGCAACATTCTCTGAACTCGAAAGCTTGGACTTTGACTCCCGGCAGCAGGAGAATTTGCATGCTGCCCTAAGGCTACAGGAAAACATGAATACAGCCCATGGCCATAGGTTGTATCCCTGTTTTCCAGGACTCCCTGTTAGGGCTATGGCGGAGTCCCATGTTCCGGCTCACCACTGCTGCCTTCCGGCTGTCTTCTGCAGACGCTGGAGCCCACGTGCAGGGTCCTGGTGCTGCTGTTGCTTTGGCCCCTGGGTGCGCCTCACCACTCCACAGTCCTGCTCTCTGTCTTCCCGGCCGGCACGCGAACCCACCTCCTAGGTCACGAGCGTGCTGGCTGTCATAGACAGTACGTCCCTAATTGGTTCCTGTGCTCCTACACCTCCCTATAAATCCCAGCCTGCCCTGTGTTGGAGCCTCTGCATGCTGCCCGTAGCGTTTGGTCCCAGCTGCCCGTGATTTCTGCCATTCCTGGTTCTACCTATTGCTATTCCAGTTCCAGAGTGGTGCTGTGTTCAAGCCTGCATGCCTACCTGTCTCCAGCTGCACCTCGCCTGCCGTCACTAGCAAGCCAAGCCAGGGGACACGACCTGGGGGGGGGGGTCGCCTGCCACAGCAAGTCCATCCCGCCTTGAGGTGGTCACTGGTGAAGACCAACGGCCCCTCAGGCCGTGTTTACTCTACGTATAACACCGGCCATTCTGTGACCTGGCCTGGTCACGGAACAGCCAGTGTTACTGAAGATCATCTTGGCTACTGGAGTGCCGGCGGGTGATCTTCATTTCTGGTGAATTCAGATGCGGGCGCATCCGTGCGCGTGCCGCATCCCGATTCCCCGCTGCACACAATGGAGCATGTGGCCAGAGCCGCACGCTCCTTAGGCTAGGTTCACACTGCGTTTTCAGCATCCGTTTTTTTTAACGTCCAGAAAAATAGGGTCAGCAACGTTTTTTGGTCCATTTTGGTCCATCAAAAAAACCGGATCCGTTTTTTTTTTATAATGGAAGTCAATGGAAAAACGGATGCACACAAATGAATCAGTTTTTTACAATCCGTTTTTCATGCGTTTTTTGCAAAAAACGGAATGGGTTAAACAGATGCTGAAAACGCAGTGTGAACCTAGCCTTAGCATGAACTGACATGTTCTGTGCGGCCGCTATTCAATGACATGTCAGTTTCTCATGCAACCGGTTGGAATTTCAGCCGCAGCATATACTCTGTGTATACTCTCCAACCGGGATTCCATAGACTGCAGTACAACATAAGTTTTGAATTAATCACGGCCGTTATTGCGAATCAACAACAATGGCCGTGATAAATTAAAAACTTACTCTGTAGGAATATAGCCTTAGGGCCATATTACATGGGACGATTATCGTTTAAAAAAATTGTTAGATCGTTTGGATTTGACCGATAATCGTTTAGTGTAATAGGAGACAACGATTAAACAACCAACGAAAAATCGCTGGTTGTTTGATAGAATTTTGGACCTATTTTTATCGGTGATCGTTTGCAAATCCTTCGCATGTAACAAGGTGTTGTTCGCTGTAGCAATCACAGGACGACCGAAAGAACAATCATAAGGAACGATCATTGTTCCGTGTAACTAGGTGAACGTTTTCAGGTCCTTCGACATAGTGATCATTTGAGATCGTTTATTGTTAATCGTCAAAAAAATCGCTTTGTGAAATAGAGCCCTTAGACTCCGCTCCCTAGTGCAGCTTATGTGGTGGTACAGGGGATCGGTACACTCCCTAGTGCGGCTTACCTGGTGGTACAGTGGATCAGTACACTCCCTAGTGCGGCTTACCTGGTGGTACAGTGGATCAGTACACTCCCTAGTGCAGCTTACGTGGTGGTACAGTGGATCAGTACACTCCCTAGTGCAGCTTACGTGGTGGTACAGTGGATCAGTACACTCCCTAGTGCAGCTTACGTGGTGGTACAGTGGATCAGTACACTCCCTAGTGCAGCTTACGTGGTGGTACAGTGGATCAGTACACTCTCTAGTGCAGCTTATGTGGTGGTACAGGGGATCGGTACACTCCCTAGTGCGGCTTACCTGGTGGTACAGTGGATCAGTACACTCCCTAGTGCGGCTTACCTGGTGGTACAGTAAATCGGTACACTCCCTAGTGCGGCTTACGTGGTGGTACAGTGGATCGGTACACTCCCTAGTGCGGCTTACGTGGTGGTACAGGGGATCGGTACACTCCCTAGTGCGGCTTACCTGGTGGTACAGTGGATCGGTACACTCCCTAGTGCGGCTTACCTGGTGGTACAGTGGATCGGTACACTCCCTAGTGCGGCTTACGTGGTGGTACAGTGGATCAGTACACTCCCTAGTGGGGTTTACGTGGTGGTACAGTGGATCGGTACACTCCCTAGTGCGGCTTACGTGGTGGTACAGGGGATCGGTACACTCCCTAGTGCGGCTTACCTGGTGGTACAGTGGATCGGTACACTCCCTAGTGCGGCTTACCTGGTGGTACAGTGGATCGGTACACTCCCTAGTGTGGCTTACGTGGTGGTACAGTGGATCGGTACACTCCCTAGTGCGGCTTACGTGGTGGTACAGGGGATCGGTACACTCCCTAGTGCGGCTTACCTGGTGGTACAGTGGATCGGTACACTCCCTAGTGCAGCTTACGTGGTGGTACAGTGGATCGGTACACTCCCTAGTGCAGCTTACGTGGTGGTACAGTGGATCAGTACACTCCCTAGTGCAGCTTACGTGGTGGTACAGTGGATCGGTACACTCCCTAGTGTGGCTTACCTGGTGGTACAGTGGATCGGTACACTCCCTAGTGCGGCTTACGTGGTGGTACAGTGGATCGGTACACTCCCTAGTGCGGCTTACCTGGTGGTACAGTGGATCGGTACACTCGCTAGTGCGGCTTACGTGGTGGTACAGTGGATCGGTACACTCCCTAGTGCGGCTTACGTGGTGGTACAGTGGATCGGTACACTCCCTAGTGCGGCTTACCTGGTGGTACAGTGGATCGGTACACTCTCTAGTGCGGCTTACGTGGTGGTACAGTGGATCGGTACACTCCCTAGTGCGGCTTACCTGGTGGTACAGTGGATCGGTACACTCCCTAGTGCGGCTTACGTGGTGGTACAGTGGATCGGTACACTCCCTAGTGCGGCTTACGTGGTGGTACAGTGGATCGGTACACTCCCTAGTGTAGCTTACGTGGTGGTACAGGGGATCGGTACACTCCCTAGTGCGGCTTACGTGGTGGTACAGTGGATCGGTACACTCCCTAGTGTAGCTTACGTGGTGGTACAGGGGATCGGTACACTCCCTAGTGCGGCTTACGTGGTGGTACAGTGGATCGGTACACTCCCTAGTGCGGCTTACGTGGTGGTACAGTGAATCGGTACACTCCCTAGTGCGGCTTACCTGGTGGTACAGTGGATCGGTACACTCCCTAGTGCGGCTTACGTGGTGGTACAGTGGATCGGTACACTCCCTAGTGCGGCTTACTTGGTGGTACAGTGGATCGGTACACTCCCTAGTGCGGCTTACGTGGTGGTACAGTGGATCGGTACACTCCCTAGTGCGGCTTACGTGGTGGTACAGTGGATCTGTACACTCCCTAGTGTGGCTTACGTGGTGGTACAGTGGATCTGTACACTCCCTAGTGTGGCTTACGTGGTGGTACAGTGGATCTGTACACTCCCTAGTGTGGCTTACGTGGTGGTACAGTGGATCTGTACACTCCCTAGTGTGGCTTACGTGGTGGTACAGTGGATCTGTACACTCCCTAGTGCGGCTTACGTGGTGGTACAGTGGATCGGTACACTCCCTAGTGCGGCTTACGTGAGGGTACAGTGGATCGGTACACTCCTTAGAGTTGCATCCAACTTCTTCAGCCACTGAGTCTAATGTCGAGTTTTTGGGTTCGGAGAATGTTGCCAGACCTGATTAGTTTGCGCAATACTAATGGTTACATCATCCCATCCGGGGACCTATAATTACAGGACATCATGTCGGCCGCTGTTCATCCGTAGGAACAAGTTTTAGTGCCCATTTCCATTCGGTAGGTAAAAAATACTCTGCATATGAAATGAAACAAGAGGTAGATAAAACCTCCTGCTTACC
The DNA here is from genome assembly GCF_027789765.1 of Dendropsophus ebraccatus. Classification (NCBI taxonomy): domain Eukaryota; kingdom Metazoa; phylum Chordata; class Amphibia; order Anura; family Hylidae; genus Dendropsophus; species Dendropsophus ebraccatus. Next base: position 214,841,465 of record NC_091455.1, on the reverse strand, counting down.
ATAGAGCCGTAGAATAATAAATGAAGGGAAATCTCCCCGGTGCGGGCGAGGAAGCCATAATTACCGCGTCTAATCTCTTCCTAATGGTAAATTTCTGTTTTAGTCGGTGACGCTGGAGAGATGTGTGGAGAGGGCGGCCGGTGATGCATCTTGTGAGACGCAGACATCCCGGCCTGTAATCTCTCTCCTTCCTCCACTTACACACCAGCTGCTTATGTTACCGCTGCATTATAACCATTATTATCACCTTCATGGCTTTGTTATTGGAAATAATAATAAGTGGGACGGGAAGTGCGGCGGATTGTCTTCTCCGCTCGTGTTATTGCTGGTGATATCGGACGCACCTTTCCCCGGAGTCTGATATTTTTTTGTTTTTAAATTAATTTTTTTCCCTTTATTTTACATAGCGGCAGCTGGGATGACCTCAGCCGTGATTTGCGCGAGGTCACGATTCATGGTTATTAATACAAGGCCAATGAATCAATAGAGCTGACAGACTTATTCATCCGTGGGAAACGCCCGAGAAATGGAGATTTGTGAAGCAAAAAGAATTATTAATAGGGTCAATTTCTGAGGGCGCTATAAGGTAATATCAAGTGTTCTCCGTGCTCCGAGGCAGAACTGATGCTATAGGATACAGTGCGCTTAAAGGGGGAAAGATTTGATATCTAGAATTTACTTTTTAATTTCAGTCTTCCAGTACTTATCAGCTGCTGCATTTCCTGCAGGAAGTGGTGTATTCTCTCCAGTCTGACACAGCGCTCTCTGCTGCCACCTCTGTCCATGTCAGGAACTGTCCAGAGCAGCAGCAAATCCCCATAGAAAACCTCTCCTGCTCTGGACAGTTCCTGACATGGACAGAGGTGGCAGCAGAGAGCACTGCGTCAGACTGGAGAAAATACACCACTTCCTGCAGGACATACAGCAGCTGATAAGTACTGGAAGACTGGAGATTTTAAAAGAGACTCTAAATTACAAATCTATATATCTTTTTCCCTTAAACTTGGAAAAATCACACTTCATATCCATTCTATAAGTTTCACCATTGACACTTGATAGATATAATAAACTTGCTTCCATATGTCCCATCACAGTTCAGTGTAAGTTTTATATGGCAATTTTTCTCTTCACCATTCAGACTCCAACATTCCCATATTCACATGGTGCTTTTAGGTCTCGACGTGTTTCCTATACAGGGTATGTAATCCTCACAGGCCTAATTTCCTGCCCATCATCTAGAGTAATATTTATTATATTTGGGGCACCACCATTCCCCAGTATCACTTCTGTATATGACATCTGGATTGATAGGGGTTACAGAAGCATACACCAGGCCATTGTTTGTGACATGAATACAATGACATAGTCACGCCCATGAATAAGGATACATGAGACGTGCGAAACACGTTGGTGGACTTTTTAAGCAGAATCCAAAAGAAAGGATGATTTGTATACGTGGAGCTGATGAAGACTCCTCTGTTTCTGAGTTTATAGAAGCTTTATCACCCCGTACAGTGTGGGCAGCAATGCACTCTTTTACTTTGGAAAAACCAAACAAAAAAAAAAAAAAAAGATTCTAAAATTTAAAGGGGCATATGTGATACGAGCCGCGGTATGGAACTCCCGGAAGCACAGCAGTCTACGGCAATCCCATGAGTTCCGTTTTATTTTAGATATGTTGCTGCCCCTGGTGAGACTAACAATTCTTCCATACTTGTTATTATCTATTCAGTCTCCTTCCCCCAGTTCTCAGCTGCTGCTTTCTGCTGAAGACACAAAAACCTCTGTGTGAGCTTTTCTCTCTCTCTCTTTTGTCTCCCCCTCCTCCATCCTCCCTTCTTTGTAATGCTGAGAGGATTAATCACAGTGAGTTCATCAGAAACTTGACCTCAGTATAACCCTCCCGGCATTACAAAGAAGCTACAAGGTTGCAGATACAGCCTGCCAGGGACTTGTTTACATCAGCTGTCTTAGAAGGGAGGGGGGAGACTAAGAGAAAAGCTCACACACAAATTTTTCAAAAGTCTTCAGCAGAAAGAAGCAGCTGAGAACTGGGGCAAGGAGACTGAATAGATAATAACAAGTATGGAAGGAATTGTTAGTCTCACCATGGGCAGCAACATATCAGAGGTTATGTGTGAGCGGAGTACCCCTTTAATACTTCAGATGGGTTGTTTGCCATGGAAAAATTTAACTCTTTTTTTAACCTTCTCTCTGCACCTTCCAAGCTGCCCGATTTTGCAGTAGATCTTGTATTCCCTCTAGTCCGCGTCTATCCTGGGCTCCTTTTGCGGCGCCGTATTATCTTTCCTCCATTGAACTCTTAAAAACTCCCATCTAGCGGCGCTCCTATTCTCTAAGCCTATAGTTTCTGCAGAACTTCCTGAAATAATATATTAGATTTAGCAAAAAAAGGCTCTAGCATCCCCGACGCATTTCACATCCCGGCCTGAAGTTCTCGCTCCTGGGAGGCTTTGCGCTTATTTAGAAGTCGATTTCCTGGCAAACGTAGAAGCAAAACTTAAACCTGGTAAACAAGAAGACAATGCGGCCCGAGATAATTACTTGGCAGAAAATGTGCTCGTAAGGGAAAGCTGTGCGCCATTTATTGTGGCTCCCCGGGATAAGCCGCTGGCGTCTACCGCTTAGCAAGGAAAGCTAATAAAAAGAAATTATCATTGGAACTGGGCAAAAATTAGTCAGGAAAATTTGAACAAAATAGCAAAAAAATTTTTTGATATATTTCCAAAAAGTTTGACCAGAGGAGTTTGCACGTCCTCTGGTGCTCTGAAATATTCCACTTCTCACACTAACTACTAAAGCACAGAGAAAAAGCTGGCGGTCCTTGTTTTCTGCAGAAAGATTTCACGTAGCTTTGCAGTGTAGACTCGGACAGAGTCAGCAGAGTTCACTCATTTACTGTGAAGGGAAGTGGATTATTATAGATTGTTTTGTAAAGACAATCCATGTCTATATGACCGATGGCAGAGCTGCTTGATATAAGGGACTTTAGTTCTAGCAAACTAAATCTGTTCTTGAATGATATGGCTGCCATGTAATATTTCAAAGAATAGTTGAGTCACTTACACAAATAGACGGGATATGAAACATTAAAGGATGTTTTCTTAGTTCTCAGCTTTGTGCCGTTCCTCTGCCATCCTTCCTGGAAATGTGGGAATAGATTGGCTGAAAGTTCTTGTTCATAGGAAGTGTCCCCACATCCGCCTGGATTGGACAGTGCAAGAGTTAGTAGGACAATGGTAACGCCCAGTTGTCAATTTATTGATACATTTCCAGCAGAAATAACAGTGGGGAAAAAAGAAAATTTGCACTAAAATTGTTACTGGAGATGAGCAAACATTGTTCACGGGGGAGGTAAGTCCGGAGACTACCTGTGTATGGGGTGGGGGGTTCAGAAAGGTAATTAGATTTGTAATTTAAAAAAAAAATCTCCAGTCTTCCTGTACATATCAGGTGCTGTATGTCCTGCAGGAAGTGGTGTATTCTCTCCAGTCTGACACAGGGCTATCTGCTGCCACCTCTGTCCATGTCAGGAACTGTCCAGAGCAGGAGAGGTTTTCTATGGGGATTTGCTGCTGCTCTGGACAGTTCCTGACATGGACAGAGGTGGCAGCAGAGAGCACTGTGTCACACTGGAGAGAATACATCACAACCTGCAGGACATACAGCAGCTGATAAGTACTGGAAGACTGGAGATTTTTTAAAAAGAAGTAAATTACAAATATAATTAACTATCGGACACCAGTAAATTGTATTGCAGCTCAGTTTGAGCTAAATTGTAATACCACACACAACCTGAGGACAGGGGTGGCATTGTTTATTGCAAGAAATTAGACATGCATTTTCCTGGATAATCCCTTTAAATGAATAATTAAATGAGAACTCCACATATGACCATTGGATTGGGGGTCGGACTTGCTGACCGGCAATTAGCGTGCGAGCGTGGCAGGGATCATTGCGTATCGCATCTCACGGCGTCCAAGATTGAAGCAATTTCCAAAACACTTTTAATTAGGTTGAACATCACATATGAAGAAGAGTCATAAAAAATACATTACATGATGCTAAAGTGTCATGAAGAAGATCGCCCTGACGTCTCCGGGAGATGCAAACAACATGCCTTCAAGGAACGCGCTGAAAACTAATTAACGTGTTTGGATCTATTTCAGTAACACTCGGGCAGCATGGATTTTACCTTCCTCTTACCCTGTAATTCTATTTAAAGGGATTTAAAGGGGAATTGTAGATGTCTTCTAGAAACCCGTCGGAAAATAACAGCAGTAAAGGTATATAAAGTGGCAGCTGCATGATGCTTCATGGCGCACTACTAGTCTCCTCTTGTCCTGCCAATATAATTGTGTAGAGCAGAGATGGGGAACCTGGTGTAGAGGAACACAGAGCACTTCTTTAAAATGCTCCATCACTATGCCTTAAAGGGGTAGTCCAGAGAATTTAAGTATTTATTTATTTATTTGCAAATCAACTGGTGTATAGATCTGTATATTATTTTTATTTAAAAATCTCCAGTCTTCCAGTACTTATCAGCTGCTGTATGACCTGCAGGAAGTGGTGTATTCTTTCGAGTCTGACACAGTGCTCTCTGCTGCCACCTCTGTCCATGTCAGGAACTGTCCAAAGCAGGAGAGGTTTTCTATGGGGATTTGCTGCTGCTCTGGACAGTTCCTGACATGGACAGAGGTGGCAGCAGAGAGCACTGTGTCAGACAGGAGAGAATACACCACTTCCTGCAGAACATACAGCAGCTGATAAGTACTAGAAGACTGGAAATTTTTAAATAAGAATTTACAAATCTGTATAACTTTCCGACACCAGTTGATTTAAAAACATTTTTTTTTTCGTCTGGGTTACCCCTTTATAATTAAACTTTATTGCAGGAAACATTTACCAAGAAAAGGGAACTTTCCTAACATCTTGAGGACCCTACCATGGAAGTCTAGGATGAGAGAGAGATTTAGCATCATTTTTGCCATCATGGGTCATGGAGGAGCCTACCCCTACCCTGTCACTCATGTCAGGCCCACCTATCCCAGAGGCCGCCCATCACCACCAATGCTGCAGCTCCAGGATGAAGAGGAATTATTTGAGTTACTACGACTTATAGGGAAACCATTTATGTAGTTGTCCTCACTAGTGATGAGAGAACATCCCGATGTTCGGTTTGGCTCAGGAACACGAACAAAAAAAAAAATTGTGATCGGTTCGTGTTCACCGAACATTCACCAACAAATAACGAACGTGCAGTAGAAGCATACGTTTCAGTCTATGCACATGTATCAACCAAATTGTATATGATCAGCCAACACGAACAGTTAGCGTCATGTCCGTACGAACTTTTACCAACACGTCCTCGCTATAGTCTGTGTCGCAGAGTTGCTGCTAATGTTTTATTCTTCTAAGCAAAGATTCGGCCTCCCCTCTCGGAGCGGCATCGCTACCTCAAGACATGATCTTTGCCAAGTCAAAATTACAAAGACAACAAAGACCGAATGGCGGCCAAAGAACTGGCGCATTGCCTGATTTTAATATGGAGTTAGAGTGAAGATACATTTCCCTTTACTCTTGGGTAGTGATGAGGGAACATGTTCGTATATTCGTACAAACATGACGCTAATTGTTCTTGTTCGCCGATCGCAACAATTTGTTCGATGACCATTATGGTTATAACGATTATTTTCGAACATATTCGGACTTGCAAACGTACGCCACTGCGTAATTTACACTTTGCACCTGATAATCTGTACACATGTGCGTAGACCAAAATGTACGCTTCTACTGTACGTTCGTTGTTTGTTGGTGAACGTTCTCCTCAGCCTGGGTCACACTGACCGGGGAAGCAGAATCAGGTTGATGTGTGGGAATGTGGGTGATGGAAGATGGTAACAAGAAGTACAGCAGAGAGCCGGAGACGTAGACGGTCCGAGCAGCTCGGTAAATAGGCACTGATCTCATGTGTCGGCATTCATCTACAGAGCCTATTAGGCAGCTCGGTAATTGTGTAGTCAGGGCTGCATGAATGATTGGTAGATTGTTTATGCGGCCCTTTTCTTTAACCAGCTATTATCCGCATCTCCCCTATTATTACATCAGAACGGCCCAATTAGTATATAATAGATGTGTGAACTGAACCTTAAACAGATCTCGCTAAAGATTTGTAGCTGATTCAGTGCAGTTCACAAAGTTCGCTCATCAATACTTACCAGTTTGGCTTCCCCAGTGTCCTCCTTCTCCATTCTCCGGTGTCCTCTGCAGCCGCCTCCAGCCCGATCAGCCAATCACTGGCTGTGGTGCTCTCTCATCTCAGTCAGTGATTGGCTGAACAGGCTGGAGGTGGCTGGAGACCCACAGGACACCGGAGGAGTGTGGACAACTGAACTGAACTTTTGTTTGTTTTTATGTGTATTTTATTTTGCATCTGCCACCTTTACAAACTTGTTTGAAACTTTGCAAAAAGTTTGGTTTGATTCAGTGCCAAACTTAACTTTTTGCAAAGTTCAGACGAAACCTTGGTTTGTACGACTCGGTTTGCTCATCTTTACCGATCAGCGAATGAGCAAGTCTTTACCGTACAGAGCTGATGACTGATCCTACTGCACAGGACAATATTGACGAGGAAGTAACCAGACCATACAACATTACCGGTGGTCCCTATAATAATTCCTACTGCAACCCGCCGCCCAGGACAAGTGGCAGCCGGTAATTTACCATTCTGGTGCAATCCTAGTGGTTCAGCTGCAGCAAAATGTAACACTCGCCGTATTTCCCACCGATAGCGCTCGATTTTTACGTCATTGAACCCCTTAAATGTATTTGGTATCTCCCAACAAAAAGATATCATTTCCAGTGCACATCCACATTACGCCTTTAGTACCGCAGTACGTTCCATATACTTCCACCTATCTCGAAGACGTTTCCCGAACATATTCCTTCGTATTCACCGTTTACCCTTGGATCCATCTGCTACGACCTTCAGCATAATAGAAAACCCCTTGTAGTCATCACTTTTTTATGGTTTCGCTGCATTCTATAGACGGTAACTATGTACAAGAAGCGCCGGGTGTCATCTTTTATTATGCGCACAATGGTTGGAAGTAATTTCACGTAAAAAATAAAGTGGAGATTCATGGGAGTAACAAAGCGCCCGGCTCCGGCTGATATTTATTTTAGACTAGCGGTGTCATGAAGCCGATTTCTTGAAGGAAACCTCGCCGGCGCTCGCCTTGAGTATTTATATAGTTCATACAACTATTCTTATTCACTTTGTTAGGATTTCAGCGTAACCTTGGGAAGAAAGCGACTGAGCGAGGAATCTTGGTATCGCGGATAAAACCATCTAATTGAGCTTTGGCGGTCGTACTATGTGAGGCTGGATCATAGCCGGGGTATTATAAGGTGAAGTGCGTCTCATCAGTTGTTTGTGAAAACCTGCCGTCTATCGGCCTCCTTATTATATTCTTACACTATTACGCTTCAGCCACTTTTCATCATTTCTATGGAGATTTTCATAGACGGAAAAAAATGCCAGAATTTTTCTAACATGTTATTATAAAGCGACCACTAAGGTGACACACACACAATACAAATCAGTAGGCACTCCGAGCGTTGCCATATGTTTCTTCAGAAGCAACAATGCTCCATTGTTACCAAGTAGAGATTAATTCAAACGGAACCATCAGCAGATGAATCTATCCTGCTGGTAGCCCTCTAATGCTCATGGGTCACTGAGGAGGAAGGAATGTCTCTTCTACTATGTCTCTTACCTTTCTTGTGCTGTTAGTAGTTGAATCCACGCCCGGAGCACCGTTAGGAGCCGTCGCGATGGGGGCGGGGCAGTGCTCCTAACGGTGCTCTGGAACTGCACGGGAACGGCACTGAGGAGGAAGGTAAGAGACATTCCTTGCTCTTTGGCACCCCATGTGCATTAGCGGGATATCAGCAGGTTAGGTTTGTCTAACCTGCTGATAGTTCCCCTTTAAAGGGGTACTCAGGCCATATTAAACTTTCGATATGCTTCTGCCCTGATAACATAACAAAATGCTACTCTTACCTCTCTGCGCTCCCCTCTGTTTCCTCCTTCGTCAGCTGGGTCTCCAGCTGAATGATCCCTTAGATTAACTTGTCTCGGCAGTCACAGCTGCTCGGCCAATCAGTGGCTGCAGTGCTATCCCATCTCATGGTGCGTTTACACAGACAGATTTATCTGACAGATCTTTGAAGCCAAAACCAGGAGCAGACTATAAACAGGGATCAGGTCATAAAGGAAAGACTGGGATCTATTCTCTTTTTAAATCCATTCCTGGCTTTGGCTTCCAAAATCTCTCAGATAAATCTCTCTGAGTAAATGCATCCTCAGTCAGTGATTGGCTGAGTGGGTTGTCACTGCCAGACGAGTCTATCTCGGAAGTGGAGGCGGGATCGGTTAGAAGAGGACCCGAAGATGCTGCTGGAGGACACCGGAGGAGCTCGGTGAGGTAAGGATAGACTGTTGGCAGCGAAAAGGGTTCTAGCAAAGCATTATCTTTATATATGAAGAACACTTTAGATCTACAGAAATACCCAGTATAAAGAGCAACGGATCAGGATGTATTGTAAGCTTTATTTGTTATCTCTTCCCAATATCTGAAGAGTTTTGGGCATCTCCATAGCATGTGAATTAGATCTCCTTTCGCCCTTTGACATCTAGTTCACCTATCTGAGTTATCTCTTCTTATCATAGCTAATTTGGAGGGCGTATAATATGCTCCATATAGTATAAACAATTGTGAGACATTATGATTAGGGCGCGGACTAGTCATATTTACAGCCTCAAAAGCTCTAGACCAATCTATGTTATCCCTCCCAAGATCATCTTCCCACTTTTTTTATAGTGTGCTTTTTCTATACGTTTAACTTTCAGTGACAGTAATTTATATATTTTCCCTATGTAACCTCTTTTAGCGTTAATTATTTGTAATTGAAAAAGTATGTGCTCCTGTTCCCTAAATATTTTGTTATCCTGTGTCGCCCCAAAGGCGTGACAAATTTGCATATACCGAAAGTGCTCCCTGATTCTCAATCCGAACTCCAAAATCTTGGATCTTCTATCTTAGTGAACTCAATAATTCGGGGATTATCCCAAAGGGGAGTAAATTGATTTGAACCCTCAATGTGTAATATTTTTTTTGTCTTGACCCATACCTCTTTTAACATATAATCTATGGGAGTCTTTTTACTAACCAACATATCGGCCTCAAGCCTAGAAGGCATATCAGGATGGTATTGATTACAATAATTCGTCCATCTGTCTGTAAAATCATACTGTATCCACTTGACTACTTTTCGCTGCCAGGAATTGTATCCTGAGGTTACGGATTAAGACGTCGCCCACAGAAATTAACATGTGGAAAAAAGCAGTAAACCATGTAATGGATTATATAAAAGCAAAAAAAAAGCAACAATATTTCAATGTTAACCCTTAGACGACCCAGGGCGTATAGTTACGCCATGGAAGTCTGTCCCCAGACGACCCATGACGTAACTGTACGCCCTGGGTGTTTCTCACGCTATGAAGCGCGCTCCGGAGCGGAGCGCGCTTCATAGCAGGTGGGGGCCGGCTGCAATCAGCAGCCGGGACCTCACCGGTAATGACACGCTGCAGCGATCGCGCTGCCGCGTGTCATTAACTCCTTAAACGCCGCGATCGCGGCGCGACCGCGGCGTTTAAGTGTAAGTGACAGGGGGAGTCCCCTGTCACTTACCGATCGGGACCCCCGCAGTGTGACTGCGGGGGTCCCGATCGTTGAAACGCGCCGCCAGAGGTCTCTCACCTGCCTCCGTGCGGTCCGATCGGCGATCTGCTGCACTAAGCCTGCACAGGCAGGCTCAATGAGCAGATCGCCGATAACACTGATCAATGCTAGGCCTATGGCATAGCATTCATCAGTGTAAAAATCCAAGTAGTGAATGTAAAAGTCCCCCAAAGGGACTTCAAATGTGTAAAAAAAAAAAAGTTAAAAACACTAACACACTACCCCAAAACCCCTCCCCCAATAAAACTTGAAATCACCCCCCTTTCCCATTATATAAATAAAACATATAAAAATAAATAAATAGATAAACATATAATATACCGTAGCGTGCGTAATTGTCCGATCTATTAAAATATAACAAGCGTCATTGCGAACGGTGAACGGCGTACACGAAAAGAGGGAAAAAAGTGCGCGGATTACCGATTTTATGTTACATTATATATATAAAAAAATTAATAAAAAGTGATCAAAACGTCCGATCTTCACAAATATGGTATTAATAAAAACTAGAGATCATGGCGGGAAAAATGACACCCCATACAGCCCCGTAGGTGAAAAAATAAAACCGTTATAAGCGTCACAATAGTCCCATTTTATTTATAATTAATTGCCAAAAAAAATGGATTTCATTTAAAAAAAATATATAACATTAGAGAATCTGTGTAACCTGCATATGGTTGTGTTCGGACTGACCTATAGAGTAATGGTATCATGTCGCTTTTACCATATAGTGCATTATGTAGACACAGGAACCCCCCAAACGTTACCATATTGCATTCTTTTTTGCGATTTCACCAATTTATATCTTCATAAATAATATATTTGGGATTCCATCATACATGTTATGGTAAAATGAATGACGCCATTACACAGTACAACTATTCCTGTAACAAATAAGCCATTACATGGCCTGTAGATAGAAAACTGAGAGTGCTGGAGCTCTTAGAAGGGGAGGAGGGAAAAACGGAAACACTAAGATCAAAATTTGCGCGGTCCACTGGGTCATTTTGGGCCTGGTCCTCAAAGGGTTAAGGAAGATTTGGGGGAAATGGCAAATGGGTCAACGATTGGGGAGAGGGGGAGTGAGGGGATAGGGGAAAGGGAAGGTAACAATGTACTTCTTTTTTCTTTTTTTTTTCTTCTTTTCCTGTTCTTTTTTTCTTTTGTAGTTTATATAGGCATCGGGGGCTGGGAGGGATGGGGGGGGTGTGGGTGGAGTTATTACTTTAGACTATGGACAGTTATGTTATTTACTGTTTTTTTTTTTTCTTTTTTGACCCGTGATGATGGCAGAGTTTGTATTATAGGAATAACACAGTTTGTTGAAAAAGGGTCTATTCGATATATTTGTGACAGGTGGGGTACGCGCGGGGCACCTGAGTTTTGTTATATTGCTATGGGTATAGTGTTGGGTTTGCCTCACGTGGGGGGGGGGGGGGGGGGGGGGGGGCGCTGGCGCCCTCTCGAGTGGGGACTGTCACCCGGGTCGGGCCTGGTTCGGATAAATAGGACACATATATGGCTATATGTATGGAGAATGGAGGGGGGTCCTCTCCTATCTGGCGACCGATGCTGGGTCCTGCCTAGTTGCATCCCTTGGTATGATGTGAATGGAATTTGCTCATCCGAGGTGGCAGAGCGGGGCATACCATTAGTCCGGCTGGCTACCGGGGAGATTGAGCCGGTACAAGGTTTCTCCTGCGAGTCTGCGGAGGTTTCGTGCTAGACTATTAATGGACTCGGTGTGCGGACCTGTGGTTGAATCCTCATCTGGCAAAGGTGCGTGACCGTCACAGGTTATTACATCGCTGTCGAGTATGGTTGTTGATTGGCTGTGTAGGGATGCTGGGGCTGGATCTGTTTCTGTGTCGCCTGGAAGGCAGTTGAGATCCGTATTACTAAGTTACTTTATATAATTTTGGATGATATTTATTTATCTATATTGGATGGTTGAAGGTCCGGCGGGGCCCGGGCTCGGGGGCGGTTCTCGCGCGTGCGGGCGGGCTAGTGACTGTAGCTATCAGTAGCTAGAGGGAGGTGGTGTGGAGGTAGTGGTGAGTTCTCCCGAGAATGTTATCGGGTGCCTCGCGGAGATGACTCCATTGGAACAATAGGTCTTTTATACTGATCCATGGTCTTAGTGAAAAAGTGGTCACTTGGGGATTTTTTTTTTCTCTTTTTTCTGTTTGGAAGAGTTGATGCTAATGGTATATTGTAATTGTTGGCTGTTTTTATAAAATGTAATAAAGTATGTAACAAAAAAAAAGCATAGACTGTTTGTTATGTTCTCTGCCAGGTCAGCAACATATGAAAACTTTAATGTCCTGATATTATCGTCCAATGGATTTGCATAAGTCGACTATGACATTTTTACATTTGATTCTGTGCAGGAGCATGGACTGCGGTTGTCAGTGGAAGTCCCTGCTCCTGTACACAGAGGGAAAACTTAGAGCCCTATTACACGGAGTGATTATCGTTTTAAAATTCGTGTTGAAAATGAGCGATAATCTGTCCGTGTAATAACACCCAACCGTCAAATGACAAATGAAAGACTGTTTATTTTTGTCTTTTAACATGTTGAAACATTATCTTTGTTAGTTTGCTGATCGTTCGCATATCTGTTCATATAAGTTGTTCACCGATAAAACGTGTAGATCGTCCTGAGGAACGATTATCGACCATATAACGAAGTAAAAACAATCGTTCATGACGATAATTGCTCCATGTAATGTGGCCTCTACATTGTATCTCTCACTGCTCAGATGGTCTTCTAGACATTGCTCCCGATAGCCAAAATCCTGCTCGGCACTGATGAGGGACAACACCATGAAACAGCTGTCTGTGGATGGATGCCTGGCTTTGGGATTTCCCTGGTCCTTAGAGCCCTATTACACGGGATGAGTATCATGTGAAAAAATGTTATATCATTTGAATTTAAACGATAATCGTTTTGTGTAATTGCAGCCAAAGATCGAAAAATTGCCCTCGTCTCGATGATTGTGCATTTAAAGCTGAATCTTAAATCATCGCTAATTGTTCAGCGTAATTACACATCGTTCCTTCATTTGCTGGGATCAGATGGAGTAAATGATCGTAGTAACCATGGTAACTGATGACTATTCTGCGTAATATGGTAAATGATTTCAGGTAGCTCTCATTTGCAATCGTTTATCGTTAGAAATCACTTAGTTGGATATTGACTGAATATGGTGGTGTTTGGTGGTCTCCATACAGGAGCCACCCCTTGGCTAGGTCCTTCCCTGGAGGGATATGTGGCTTCCGATGTGCAGTCTTTTCCATTGTTTTGAGACTGTTAATTGAGACTCTGAGGACTTCTTCATCTCACTGCTCAGTCAATGTTCCTTGGGCTGGGAGCTGAGCACTTACCTCCAGTCTTCGCCCATTCCACCGCTAACTTTGAAGTTGGATCTACAGTGTATGCCTCACCTCTCAGAGTACAGGAACGGGGAGCTCTACATGTATGTACGTGCGATTCAGCTAAAATGAACTGAAAAGGTAAAGGCTATCCTCAGACATCTTCAAAATAATGACCGGTTATATTGGACGGCTGTCGCGTAATGACAAATAACGTTGGTTATTCGTAAAGTAACGGCCAGTTTTTAAATAATGGCTGTTGTTCGTCATAAGAAATTTCCGTCCAATAAAATCGGCCGTTATTTTGACAGTTTATGAGCATAGTCTAAATGGTTTTCCTGGCTAAATGTTCTGATTAGTGCGGAGCCTACAACATCAGCTGATCGTTTTCCCCGAGTTTGTCTCCATTCATTGTGTAGTGGTACCGTGTTTGCTTCCAGAGATGCACTAGGTCTTATTTTCAGGGGATGTCTTATTTTTTCCATGAAGAAGAATTCACATGTCACTTGCACAGCAGGGACAGAGTGTATGGTATGGCAGCTTCTGGCCACCAGGGGGAGCTCACCACAGCACATATGTACAGTACAGCACAGCAGGGACAGAGTACAATATGGCGGCTTCTGGACACAGGGGCGGAACTACCGCCGTAGCAGCCGTAGCGGCTGCTACGGGGCCCCTAGCATCGGGGGGCCCGTGGCCTGGGCCCCCGGAGCTTACTGCCTACACTAGGGGCTGTATATATATATATATATATATATATATATATATATATATATATATATAGGGGATGCACAGTACTAGGGGCTGTATATATATATATATATATATATATATATATAATAGGGGATGCACAGCACTAGGGGCTGTATATATATATATATATGGGGGATGCACAATACTGGGGGCTGTATATATATATGGGGGAGGCACAGCACTGGGGGTTGTATATATATATATGGGAGAGGCACAGCACTGGGGGCTGTATATATGGGGGAGGGACAGCACTGGGGGCTATATATATGGGGGAGGCACAGCACTGGGGGCTGTATATATAGGGGAGGGACAGCACTGGGGGCTATATATATATGGGGTAGGCACAGCACTGCGGGCTATATATATATGGGGGATGCACAATACTGGGGGCTGTATATATATATGGGGAGGCACAGCAGTGGGGGCTATATATATGGGGGAGGCACAGCACTGGGGGCTGTATATATATGGGGAGGGACAGCACTGGGGGCTATATATATGGGGGAGGCACAGCACTGGGGGCTGTATATATATGGGGGAGGCACAGCACTGGGGGCTGTATATATAGGGGGGAGGCACAGCACTGGGGGCTGTATATATAGGGGATGCACAGCACTAGGGGCTGTATATATGTATATATATATATGGGGGATGCACAATACTGGGGGCTGTATATATATATGGGGGAAGCACAGCACTGGGGGTTGTATATATATATGGGAGAGGCACAGCACTGGGGGCTGTATATATGGGGGAGGGACAGCACTGGGGGCTATATATATGGGGGAGGCACAGCACTGGGGGCTATATATATGGAGGCATCTATAAGGGTAACTACACTGCGGGATGTATATAATAGGGCATGCGCAGAGGGGGGGGGTATTTATTTTAGTGGACTAAACAGAGGGGTCATCTATAAGGGGACTACACAGAGGGGGCCATATACTACAGGGCAGGGATAGGGAACCTTGGCTCTCCAGCTGTTTAAAAACTACAGCTTTAGCTTTGACTGTCTACACATGATGGGAGTTGTAGTTTTGCAACAGCTGGAGAGCCGAGGTTCCCTAGCCCTGGTATAGGGGACGCACAGAGGTTGTCATCTACTATAAACACAGAGGGGCTCTCTACTATAGTAGATGCACACAGGGCCATCTATGTGGAAGACTGAACAAGGGACTATCTATAAGGAGTCAGGGCTACCCACTGAAAGGGGGCTTAAAGGGGCCAATACAGATGTGCAGTGTGTATAGAGATGAGGATGGTGCCAGAGTGAGGAGCCTAATATGTCTGTCTGGCAGATTCTGTGGATTCGTGGCTCAGAGAAGTTCTCATAATGGCCCAGGGCAGATGGAGAAGAAGATGAAAAGGGAAGAACTCCGATCAGAGAAGACGTCCCCTGTGAGTCACTAAATATATTTGCACTGTAATTTATATGTAGTACAGACCCTGTGTAGAGCTGGGTGTGTTGACGGTGTAGTGGTCGGTTGAGGGGGGGGGGGGGGCCCAATTAAAAGTTTGCTATGGGGCCCAGCCATTTCTAGTTACGCCCCTGTCTGGACACCAGGGGGGTTCCCACACAGCACACTCATACCGCACAGCAAGGACAGCGTATGGTATGGCGGCTTCCGGCTACCAGGGGGAGCTCACCACAGCACATATGTACAGTACAGCAGGGACAGCATATGGTATGGCGGCTTCTGGCCACCAGGGGAAGCTCACCACATCACACTCATACAGCACAGCAGGGACAGCGTACGATATGGCGGCTTCTGGCCACCAGGGGGGGCTCCCCACAGCACACTCATACAGCACAGCAAGGACAGTGTACAGTATGGCGGCTCCCAGCCCCCAGGGGGAGCTCACCACAGCACATTTGTACAGCACAGCAGGGACAGCGTATGGTATGGCGGCTTCCAGCCACCAGGGGGAGCTCCCCACAGAACATTTGTACAGCACAGCAGGGACAGCGTATGGTATGGCGGCTTCCAGCCACCAGGGGGAGCTCACCACAGCACATTTGTACAGCGTGGCATAGACAGTGTACAGTATGGCGGCTTCCGGCCACTAGGGGGAGTACTACTTCCTGCAGGACATACAATAGCTGATAAGTACTGGAAGACTTGAGATTTTTTAATAAATAAATTACAAATCTCTGGTACTTGCTGGAACCGGTTGATTTGAAAGAAAAAAACAAATGGGGTGAACTACCCCTTTAAGCTCCGTTTACTTCAATGGAACTGAGCTGAAAACCCGCACCCAAACTTGAGACAAGAGTTTTGGAAGAAAGCCGCCATG
The DNA here is from genome assembly GCF_027789765.1 of Dendropsophus ebraccatus. Classification (NCBI taxonomy): domain Eukaryota; kingdom Metazoa; phylum Chordata; class Amphibia; order Anura; family Hylidae; genus Dendropsophus; species Dendropsophus ebraccatus. Next base: position 214,825,215 of record NC_091455.1, on the reverse strand, counting down.
TTTTTCTTAGCCTGGAGATCCCCTTTAATAGTCTATTCTAAGGAAACTGGCTTTATTAAGATGCCTAGTGAACAATCAATGTGCCCCCCTCGGATGCCGCCAGCCCGGACGGGTGGAAGTTCATCGTCACATTGTCATGTACTTAGTCGTTTCCTCATCTGTAAATAAAAGGTGAACATAATTAAAATCAATAGAGACATTTCTAATTCATGCACATACAAATGTGTGACATTTACCGAGAAGTGATGAGCGGGTAAACCCAACGGTAGAATTTGTACAAGGATTATGTGCTGCCATTTACCGCGATCCCTCCATAAATGTGCCGCTATTATTGGGATAAGTCGGTGGATCTACATGGATCAGGTTTACAGCAGAGATTGTATCCTTATATACTGCCCATCCACAAGTCTATAGGTTATCCGAATCAATGAAACAACCTGCATCTATGACTATATATATATATATATATACACACACACACTATGGCTATAAATATACAGACAGAACTACTAACACTATCAGGTTGCATTGGCCTCTGGTTTTCATTCAGTGAATCTATATCTTTCAAATAAGTTTCATATTCGGACACAGATTGTGATTTCCCAGGGATTCCGTCCCTGTGGCTGCACGGCCTGAAGAGAGGACCAGCAGCTGTACTGCATTATTACTGTATGGGGACACAGGGGGCATATTCCTCTATGGGGACATAGGGGCCACTATTACTGTATGGGGACACAGGGGGCATATTCCTCTATGGGGACATAGGGGCCACTATTACTGTATGAGGGCAAAGGGGGCATATTCCTCTATGGGGACATAGGGGCCACTATTACTGTATGAGGGCAAAGGGGGCATATTCCTCTATGGGGACATAGGGGGAACTATTACTGTATAGGAGCACAGGGGGCATATTCCTCTGCGGGGACATAGAGGGCACTATTACTGTATGGGGCAAAGGGGGCATATTTCTCTATGAGGACATAGGGGGCACTATTACCATATATGGGCACAGGGGGCATTATTGCTGTATAGGGGCACAGGAAGCATTTTCCACTATGGAGACACGGGGGGGCACTGTTAAAGCATGGGATACGTACAGTACTATTACAGTATGGAGCATAGGGGGCATTTTCCAGTATGGGAAAACATGGGGCACTATTAAAGAATAGGATACAGACAGCACTATTACTGGTTGAGGGGACTTTATTGCAGTTTCGGGTCATAGGTGCACTTTGACAGTACGGTGGCACAGGAGACACTATTACCGTATAGGGGCACAGTGGACATTTTCATGTATAAGAACACAGGGGGCACTATTATAGCATGGGGCACTACAGTATGGAGCCACATGGGGGGTGGGGTGCATTATTACTGTATGAGAACACAGTGGGCACTGTTAAATTATGGGAGAACAGGGGGGAATTATAACTATATGGGGACACAGGGGGACACTATTACTGTATGGAGGCACAGGGGGGCATTATTTCTGTATGGAGGTGTGGGGGGCAATATTTCTGTATGGATGCATGGGGGGCATTATTTCTGTATGGAGGCATGGGAGGCATTATTTCTGTATGGAGGCATTATTTCTGTATGGAGGCACAGGGGACACTATTACTGTATGGAGGCACAGGTATGCATTATTTCTGTATGGAGGCATGGGGGGCAATATTTCTGTATGGAGGCATGGGGTCATTATTTCTGTATGGAGGCATAGGGGGGCATTATTTCTGTATGGAGGCATGGGAGGCATTATTTCTGTATAGAGGCATGGGGGGCATTATTTCTGTATGGAGGCATAGGGGGCATTATTTCTGTATGGAGGCACAGGGGACACTATTACTGTATGGAGGCACGGGGGGGCATTATTTCTGTATGCAGGCACGGGGGGCATTATTTCTGTATGGAGGCACAGGGGACATTATTGCTATATGGTGGCACAGGAGACACTATTACTGTACAGAGACACAGGGGCCATATACAGTAGGGACGCAAGGGGCATTATTACTGTAGAAAACTGGATTGTTCAAAGAATTTCCAAACTTTTGCTGACTGTATTATTATAGGATTGTAGTATTGTTATAGTCGTTCTAATAAAAATAAATTGATTACCAATAATTTTGCATTTGAAAAAAATGCTTCCCCTTAACTTTTTCCTATATGCGGGATCCTTTCCCCGGCACAGTGTGAGCCCCCGTCCTAAGCTTCCAGCGAGTTGTGTTCTTTTAACCTCCGGTGCTTCGACCCAGCACCCAGATACTATCGACCATGGCTAAAACCGAATGGAAATTTTGGAGTTGTGGCTGTAGGCAGTTTTGTTCTCCTTCGGAAACCAAGATATTCCTTCAACATCAATATTCCCATACATTCATCCGGTATGTAATATTTATAGGGTTAGTGCGCCCTAAATAATTTATTTTTACTGCATTGACCATAAAATGTTAATGACCATAGATCTCACTGACACATTAGAATGTCATGCTACAATGTATCTCATAGACGCGGATTAGCATTTACAGAACACTTAGCTGGAGGGTTGGTCGTAAAAGGTTTAGGGCTACACAGAACCTTAAACAAATGGGCTGCTACCCGCTGCGTCCAACATGCAGCATCTGCTCCACATCTCTATGGCTGTCAGCATTACGGATAGGTGGCAATTACCACCTGTCTATGAGAATCATCCATTCAGGGGCTTATTATAAAACCTATGGAGCACGAACATAGATCAAGTCAATCTGTGTTTGAAATCTCTATTGTTTATATTGGTTAAAGTGAATCGGTGACCCCTGACCTCTAACCAAGCTGACGGCACTGTGGGATAGAGATCAATAAAAGCACTTAAGAATATACCTTTGTTGCCTCTGTCTGTGTTGTTGTTTTTTTTTTTACATAAAAAACACCTTTATTTAGGCTGTGAAGAGTGTCAGAGAGGCGGAGCCTATTATTCAGTGGACCCCTAGCACCACTATGCCTCACTATGTTGTATGCACAGTGCATGTGGCTGGTTTTGCAGGGGGTGGGTATACAGCACAGTAAGGCGTGGCACTGCTGAGGGCCCACAAAAAAATAGGCTCCGCCTCATTGACACAATTCACAGCCTATTCTTTTGCCTTTTCTGGACCCGCACTGTGCCATTTGGCTAACAATGTCTGAAGCTATGTCTCTTCCTCCAGATTCCACCTTATTTCTCCGCTGTGGGGGTGACAGCTCTGAGTGCATTCTCCTTCCTGCTAGCAATGTCTTCCTCAACCACCTCTCATCACAGTTTGGCTCTTTGGCGCCCAGCTTGCCCATGTGCCTGGCGCACATGCCCGCCCTTCCCCTTCTCCTAACTATGTCCTTGTTTTGGGCCCTGTTCTCCTTTAAGTGATGAGAACCTTTTTTAAGGACTGGATAGAGAAGGAGGTGGGGGAAATGGCCTAAGGTTCATGAAAAGTGAATGTACAATGTGTGGTGTGCCATTGAAGGTGTCTTGATGCACTCCCACCACTAGATGTCTCACTGTATTTGTGATATTGTATAGCACAGCCGAATGTATTCATGTAATGGTTAACTTACTATCTCATGTTCTGTAATGTATGTTTTTGCCACCAGCTGATACCATCCCTGTGGAGGGTACCTCTCACTTGTCCCTCCTATATTTCACAAACCCTATCATAAGTCAGACACAAAGTCTCCTGGGTCCTTTCTTCCAATCAGTCAGCTCCGTGAGACCTTTATATCATGGGGAAGCAGGCCATGGGGCAGTATTTTTTCTCCTGTGTTCCAGTGCTAGCCATGCTATTGAAACCTGCGGTGAGACTACTATAGACAGGGATCAAGGGCTTATCCATGCTGAGGGGCTATGCTCTCTTCTTCTACTTCAAGTGCCCTGATAACTGAGACTGGAGCCAAACAAGTCAGCAGTTAGAAAACTGCAACTAAAGCCGATAACTCTGCTGTAAGTCTGCTAGGACCTAAAGGAGAATTCTTATGGCTAGATTTACCCACAAGATGGGACCTGTGTTCCTGGAGTCGTGTCATTCGGTTCCCTTCACCACTAATAGGCGGATCTACTTAGCCACTGATACAGGTACTTCTCAAGTTTATTGCCACCGACTCAAGCTGGATAGAGCCCCTACACCTGAGTACCCAGTATCTGGATAGGTTTCCCCTTAAGGTAGCCCACTGTCACCACAACCCTAAAGTACTAAGTAATCTTCTTAAAGAGACTGTGCTCAAGCTTAAAGCAAATCTACCTTCAGGTACATCACTTTGGGTTATCTAATGGATTGGCGCAGTCACAGGGCTGCCGGTGACGTAGTCGTTTTTTTGAACAAGCCAATGGAGCCACATCACAGAGGGGTGGGGGTTTCATCACATAGAGGGGCACTGTGCCCGCCACCAGTGCTCTGGGACAGGAAGGTGCTCAGGAATACATTGGTGCCGTGCACAGGAACCGAGCAGCGGTTCAAAAAAAAAAAAAAAAGGACCACACCACTGGCATCCCAATCCGTTTATGTAAAAAAAGGAACTGTAATTACCATGTGCTGCGCCTTTAAGAAATTGTAGTGGAGAAGGCTACTGTCCTAGGTGTCAAAGGGCACATGGAAGTTGGGGTCCAGTTTGGTCTCTTTTATATAAGCCGCTGGTGCTAGGAGTCCCCATATAGCAGTATCCTTCTACTATCTGTGCCCTAGAGGTGAACATGTACTATATATCGCTGAGCTCATCATCCCAGCCCCGGCCTTCCTTCTCAGTGTAAGCGCTCTTTCTTTATGGCGCCATTACACCATCAAATCCCCAACGAAGGCAAAATACAGTAATGACAAAGAGTAAGTGACAGGATAACATTAAGTTGTTGAGGGAATTTGCTCCCATAAAAGCGAGAAAAACATTGCTATAGTTTATAGTGGCGGCTATAAAACCATTACTTAGAGCCTTGGATGGTTAGCACAGTATATGAAATGTCCGTAGTAAATAAAGAATGACGTACATCACAGGCCCTAGTAAATATCCTCCGAGAGAAAATAAGCATAAAAACAGATATGTTCTGCCTGTTATTTCCTTAAATATCAACTTTTGTTAATAAAAAGACACTTAACGAGGTTCCTAAGTATTGGCACTTGCCCCTTTAGATAGTTAAGCTTAAAGGGGTAGTTCACACAAAAAAAATTATAATAATAATTCTTTCAGATCAACTGTTTCCAGAAAATGGCAGAGCTTTGTAATTTATTTCTATCAAAAAATCTTCAGTCTTCCAGTACTTATCAGCTGCTGTATGTCCTGCAGGAAGTGGTGTAGTCTCTCCAGTCTGACACAGTGCTCTCTGCTGCCACCTCTGTCCATGTCAGGAACTGTCCAGAGCAGGAGAGGTTTTCTATGGGGATTTGCTGCTGCTCTGGACAGTTCCTGACATGGACAGAGGTGGCAGCAGAGAGCACTGTGTCAGACTGGAGAGAATACACCACTTCCTGCAGGACATACAGCAGCTGATAAGTGCCTGGAACACTGGAATTTTTTTTTAATAGAAGTAAATTACCAATCTGTTTAATTTTGTGGCACCAGGTGATTTAAATTTTTTTTTTCTTCTAAGTACCCCTCCAAGGACATGTTAAGGAAGGAAAGAAAGGACAGAAAAGTCACAGAACTCCCAATAACATCAACTTTAAATGTTTCCACATATAAACTCGTATATAATATAAAAAATAAAATAAAAACAACCACGTCACATAACAGAATAGTGTTAATAGTAAATATGTTACGACTGACAGATTGTAAAGAATCAAAAACAAACAAAAAGATCTGTCAGTCCTTGAGGGGTCAGAGGGTCTTACGATAACTTTTTAGGATGAGACTTGATCTTTCTCTTCCGGTTTGTTATTTTTCCGGACCTCACGGCCCTCCAGTCCCTTCAGCTGGTTTCTCTATTACACTATTAGAGGAAAGTCCTTCAGGATGTGGTTGGGAGAGTGTCTTGCTTACAAGCCTCCTACTGTTTTCTAAATGTAGTCATCTCACAAAATCTGTTCTGTGCTAACATCCACCCACTCCACCATCCTGCGAGATTTAGCGGAATGTGATTAGTGTCTGACATTAGTAGTTGTTATAGTCTGAGCGCGGCGGCGTGTGCCTCGTGCGTTCTTGTGGAAGAGACCGGCTGAGGTTAACAAAATAATTGGGACCACTAAATAAATTCATAAAAGAAAAGATAGCCGCACCAGGGACGCCTGGTAACAGTCATAGGTAAGGACGAGAAATACAATAGAGGTTTAATAGGCATTGCTCCCACCAGGCCAGAAGCCTGCTCCACACTGATGAGGGACAACACCCCGAAACAGCTGTCTGTGGATGGTTACCTAGTCTTGGTTTTTCCCTTGTCATTACATTGACTTATAAGGCCACTTAATAATGGTGGTTTTGGCGGTTTCCCTACAGGAGCCACCCCTTGGCTGGGTCCTTCCATCTTCTTTTGCATATTCATGTTTCTTTGGGGGCAATGCACCTAGGATTTCACTGCATTGGGCGCTTTTACTAGAAGCCGGAAGCGTTATCGTTTGGCTGGTCTCCCTGAGATCAGTGATCTGTTTCTCTACAATAGAGATTGAGATGCTTTGAGGCCCATGAAGAGAAGGGGCTCAGTCCTGGGTAAAATGGACCCATGTCTAAGCTTTGGATTGATGGAAGTCAGGGTGTTGGGATCCTCAGTATTTTTGAGAGGACCGGTCAGACTGTTCAGGATCGGCAACGTTCCCGAACCTGAACGCTCAGCATTTGATTACCCTGCAGGAGCCTGAAAAAAATGGATATAGCCATTGGCCATAGGTTATATCCACGTTTTCCTGGCAGTCTTAGGGCGGCATCCAACATCTGCTATGGCTAGCGCTCAGGTTCTGGAATGTTGCAGGTCCGCTCAACACTGATCTTCACTGATCGCTACAATGAACAGGGGAAAGCACTCAGCTGAGTTCTCTTTCTCCCTGCCATCTCCATGCAGCTGGATAGGGGTTATATAGAAAGTTTATGAGTCTGATGATGGTGGGGGAGTAATCACTAAGCCCATCTGCCCTTGGGGGGGGGGGGGCAAAACCCCAGCGGTATGATGGCCCAGTCTGGTCTTTGGTTTAGGTTTCCTTCTGTTTTATGTACCCCACTAAGGCCATGGGGAGGGAAAAGGAGGACAAACACCAAGCTTATTTCCGTGTTGGGTAGCACAACGAAGCAACAAGGGGCCCGTCCTTTTCTCATTATGTTTGCTAAGCCCCATGGTATGACAAACTCCAAGACTTTTTGTATTGGTTGACAAAGCTCAGTCAGCGCCCATCAGGTCTATAGGCTATAACCCCTCCCTCTCTTCTGTGTATGACACCGATACTGATTGCCCAAGGGTAATGGCGTGAAGGGGGGTTTTATTTTTTCTATTAGACATAGTCTTATGTTCGTATAGTTTTTTTTTCAAATTTGCATTTGAAGCATTGTTATCTTTTGAAGCCTTTTTAATGTGTCATACAGACATTAACAAAATTTTGATTAGTTGGGGTCTGGGTGTTTAAACTTCCACCGATCGCTAGAATCACTTGACTGAGGCGAGAGAACGGCACTTCTTGGCCGTTCTTGGCTGGGCACTTCTTGGCCATTTTTGGCTGGGCACTTCTTGGCAGTTCTTGACTGGGCACTTCTTGGCCGTTCTTGGCTGGGCACTTCTTGGCCGTTCTTGGCTGGGCACTTCTTTGCCGTTCTTGGCTGGGCACTTCTTGGCCGTTCTTGGCTGGGCACTTCTTGGCCGTTCTTGGCTGGGCACTTCTTGGCCGTTCTTGGCTGGGCACTTCTTGGCCGTTCTTGGCTGGGCACTTCTTGGCTGTTCTTGGCTGGGCACTTTTTGGCTGTTCTTGGCTGGGCACTTCTTGGCTGTTCTTGGCTGGGCACTTCTTGGCCGTTCTTGGCTGGGCACTTCTTGGCTGTTCTTGGCTGAGCACTTCTTGGCCGTTCTTGGCTGGGCACTTCTTGGCTGTTCTTGGCTGGGCACTTCTTGGTCGTTCTTGGCTGGGCACTTCTTGGCCGTTCTTGGCTGGGCACTTCTTACCGCTCTCCCCGTCTCATTTTAGGATACAGGTTCTATAGTTAGACTATGGAGCTCATCATCTGCAGGAGAGAGATGCGCTCAGCCAAAAACTTCTCACCTGTTCTGGCGATCGGTTGGGGTTCAAACCCCTCGACCCAGAGTAATAAAAACGTTAAACAATTCTGTCTGGTGTTTGAAATGCTTTAAGTGGGAAATGTTATTAAAAAAAAAATACTTTTGATCACGAGTGTTCAGACCACGACCGTTTAGGAGAATGAGCCGGAAGGAGTCATCACGCCACATCCGTGTCACATGACCTAGATGGACTTACAATGTAAGTCTATGGGGTTCACCTACAGGCACAGAGTGATTGTTCAGGATCTCAACGCTCAAACCTTAAACGATATATATTTTTTAAAATTCCACAGCACTCTTAAGTGTCTCGTGAAGATTTATTCAGTACTATCGTAGGATCTGCCTTCTCAGGTATATACTGTATAATACAAGATTATGTAAGTGCATGGATAAAAGACTCAGATAAACGTTTTGGTCTCCCGACTTTTAGCAGTGACCAGACTGTCTTAGGTACAAATAATAGACATGTCTATGTCTGGAGTGAAGCCTTAGGGTCAGTTCACACTACGAAATCACCGCAGACTCCATATGAAGTTCTACTTGTCCCATTGATTCAATAGAATGTCTTACATGCACTCCGCCATCCACCATTGACGTTGATTCTTTAGGCGGATGGCGGAGTGCGCATAAAACACCCAATTGAATCAATGGGACAAGCAGAACTTCAAGTGGAGTCCACAGAACGAACTCCACTTGAAATTCTGCGCTGATTCCGTAGTGTGAACATTCCCCTAGAGACCACATGGGGGATCCGACCCCGCTCTGACATTTGCACCTTCCGCAGAATGAGTGGTGAATAGAGTCTTTGGCCTGGAAATGTTCTCCTCTAATCTGTACAGCGGCTTAATAGAGGGAAGAAGAAGTAATGAAAACAATTATAGTTTTTTATGGACTATTTCTACAAGCTTGAAAAGCTAAATTCCCATGATTGAAGAATGCGAGTAAAGATAACACATTAGCTTACATAAAGTCTAATTAGACTTAAAGCAGTTCACAAAAACCCATTCCAGAAATCACCGCTTTTTTTTTTTTTTTTTTTTTTTTGCTCCATAAGCGGAAAAGCAAAACCTCATGAAAGTTAAAATAAATATATTCTAAAAGGGAAGATAAAAAATAATCCTATTGTCTTCCTGCTCTTAGAAATAGTAAACTACGTTTTATGCAGCGGTCGGATGGGATTTAGGAAATATACGGCCTCGTAAAAAGGGTGAACTAAGAGGAATAGATCACTCGCTATGTGTTATCGGGAATAGATTTATCCCACGCTTTTCTAAAAACACTAGGATAAAAAAAGTCGCTGTTTATATCATGTTTAGATAGAATGTCTGCCGCTATAGAAAAATATATCTGAATTAAAGGGGTTGTTCACAAAAAAAAAATCATTGAAATCAACTGGTGCCAGAAAATTATATAGATTTGTAATTTACTTCTATATAAAATTCTCCAGCCTTCCAGTACTTATCAGCTGCTGTATGTCCCACAGGAAGTGGCATATTCTCTCCAGTCTGACACAGTGCTCTCTGCTGCCACCTCTGTCCATGTCAGGAACTGTCCAGAGCAGCAGCAAATCCCTATAGAAAACCTCTCCTGCTCTGGACAGTTCCTGACATGGACAGAGGTGGCAGCACGGATCACTTTGTCAGACTAGAGATAATACACCACTTCCTGCAGAACATACAGCAGCTGATAAGTATTGGAAGACTTGAGATTTTTAAATAGAAGTAAATTACAAATCTGTATAACTTTCTGGCACCAGTTGAAAGAAAAATATTTTTTACTGAAACACCCCATAAATGAAATTTGCGGTCAGGTGAGGGTGAACCCATCTGTACAACACTTAGTGGCACATCGTACGTCAGATGGAGCCCACCTAATCTGCAAGAATTCAATTGTTTATTTCCTCGTTCCTCCTGTGTCTTCAAGGTGAAACCTCGGTGATCACGATCAATAAGAGCTTCATTATTGCCGGCGGTTTAGCAAAATAAATCAGACAGTAAACTCGCCCAGTTCTCGCCTTCTTCCCCCAATTCTCAGACCTTTGGCCAAAAACAATTACATCCCCAGATATTTCCCTTTCGGAGGTGAAAGTTGAAGACTAGATTAGAATACATTGGGCTGACTCTATTAACAAAGAGCGCGGTGCCGGGGAGAGCCTTGCTATCCTTTATCATCTGTGTCCAATTCTGTTTGTCACATTTCATGCGTCTGAGGCAAATTTCTTAATCAGAAAGGATTACCGCGCTTCATACCTGCCACTTTTTATTTTCCCATGAAACATGAAGAAAAGTGAAGCTGCGGCACAAAGTCCTAATGCGACCCGGGCCGCTCCTACATTCGGGGAAGAGGATTCGGGGAAATTATTATGCAGCTTTTCTTCTCTTAGGAGATTTATTTTTTATTGCTGTAAATTCTTTTCTTTTTACCTGAACAATGAGACTTTACGGCCGGAACGCGAAGAATAAAGACGTACAAAGTGCAGAACAATAGGAAATAAAAAGTTTAGCTCCAGATGTCCAAGTCACTCAAGGAATAGAACTTGATGCACCGACGTCTCTGAGTCTACTGATCATTTGCTGAATTGGGACATTCGCAAAACAAATGATAGATTCTCTTTGGCTTAAACTGTTGTGGATTTAAAGGGATTTCATCTTATATATGAGGATAAATAAAGGAGGATCCTAAGACACATAGTGCTCAGTATGTGTCACCTGGCAGGGGGTCGTTGCTAGTGTAATGTCCCATTAGGCATATTTCTTCTGGCACTAGGATTCCTTGTGCAAAAATCCAATAATCATACAGTTTCGTACAGCACAAGGTAGATACGGCTTATATGCTTGGGAGTAAGAAGATTTGGTCACTTTCCCTTTAAGGTGGTTAACTTTGGACTTTGCCTTGAAGGCACTTTGGTATTGTATAAAGCTTGGTTTCTGTGGATTATGGGTCTACTTTAAGGGAACTCAGAAGAAGAACTGTGCAGACATGTCTAACAATGCATGCAGAGGCCCCATCATCAATGTGGAACCAGTAGATGCCAGGGGGACCTTGAACAGAAGTTTATCTAACCCTGGATTAGAAGAATGGTTTAAAACATAGGAGATATCTTCAAAGCATGGACTGGTGGTAGTGACTTGGATCAACTTTACACAGGTTTGGAAAGAGGTAATACATACCCAGGAGACAGAAGGGACCAGGGCTCAGGCTTCTTCCCATAGCTAGTTTGTCTTATAGGCACTGTAGGAACACTTGACTTGCTTGTAGAGGGTTCTGACCTCTTGAAGAGAAAAATATATTTCTTTACTTTAAGGCAAAATCTTTGTCTTTGGTTTGGCCTTTATAGACTAGAAACATCTCAATCAGGTTGAGCTCAGAAGCAACTTCAGCAGGCCGGACTCTTTTGGATTGTCCCACCCTGCCCATTCTTTACTAGTACTGTACACAGGATACCAAAAAAAGTTACAAAAATACTCACTAAGTAGTCTGAGTTAGCAAATGTGCACTCCCTAATGCCAAACTCAGACTAATTATATACTCACCCTTTCCATGTTAACAAGAAACTGGACTGATCTCAATGGTTGAGAAGACATGTGACCTAAGCATCTTACTTTCATACATGCAACCACTGGGTGTGGCAAAGAAACATCAGTAATGTTAATCTTTGCACTGCAATATACCTCAATGTATTTTGGTTAAAAGTGTTTATCAATGGTCAATGGTTTATCAAAATGGCAGTAGATACAGCAATATAAGATACCGTACCAGATTTTAAAGCAAGCCTAGCAATATATTTCTACATGACAACCTATGGCTGGAATACAAGTATAGGGGCATTACACAGACAGATCAATAGAGACAGGTAGTGAGGAAGATGGGAGGGCAAGTAATTTTAGAGAGCCAGAAGCAAACAGGCATGACTACACAAGAGTTCATTGTAGACAGAGATCTCACTGCTGTGTTTGCTTCACAGAGTAGACTGCTCAGTGCTGCTCTATAATGTCCTCTATATTGCTTCTGCTTCTGAGGAAAAATATAAGGTAGCTCCATTCTCTCTGATGTGTGTACACTGTAATGGAAGACATCACATTGGCTAGGTTCTACCCAACAGCTTAAGGACAACCGAAAATTAGAGATGGAAACAGCAGTGGTGAAAACTGGTGAAAACTGACATATAAGTTATACAGTGGCCAAAAATATTGCTGCTGCTCATGTGCCCAACAACTTATCATATAATGTTCCCTGAAATTACAGATACACTTTAAAAGCCTGAGCAAATGAACACTAGATGGAGGAAACTGTGATTGACACATTATACTCTATGTCTCTGTTCATCGTAACAAAGTAAAGCACAGTAAAGTATTCAACCTACTACAAGTGGTGCGAACATTTTAAAGCAGAGCTTTTCGTCTACAGAAAGTACTGTATTGGAGCTATACTTTAACCCTTAAGGGGTATGGAGATCATGACATGACCCTGGTATCTCCCGCTGCTATCAGAGTGCTGTCTGTCTAAACTGACAGCGACATTCGAGTGGCCCGGCTGTGCATCACTTGGGGGGGGGGGGGCAGGGATCGGATCATGTCCCTGCTGCAAGATCACGGGGAGCTGATCCATTCTAGAGGTGGCCCGGGACCTCTGCTAGGCTTCCTGTGCTGCCTGTGCTCGGCCTGCAGCAGCCTATAGCAATCGAGTGCCGAGATAATGGATCAATGGAGTACGTATGTAATAGCTCATAGAAGGGACTAGAGGGACTATGTAAAGTAATAAAAAGCCCCCTACCATGATAAAAGGTCATCCCCCTTTTCCTATTTTTTAAATAACATAATAATAATAATAACAATAAAATATTAATAATAAACATATCTGAAATTGCTAAATGCAGAATCGTTCAAACTATTAAATTACCACATTCCTGATCTCATACAGTAAATGGCAGAAGCGGGGGAAAAAAACATCAAAGGGCAAAACTGTCACATCACATCCCCCAAAAATTGCATAAAAAGCAACTAAAATTGTACCATACGCAAGTGATGTACTGATAAAAACTACAAATCATTGCAAAATAAATGACACCTTACAACACAAGGAGAAAAAAACTAAAGGGAAAAAAAAAATAATCGTAATCACTGAGGGGTTAAACAGCGTCCTACAGTTTGGTGCCAATTATCAGCATGGTGGGCACCACTGGGAGACCGTTACAACGTCCCATAGTGTTGCCCTTTATCAGTGATCTGCATACAAAGGATCCAGGTCATGTACTCCCAGCAGCCTTTCCTTCTCCTGGATTTCATTGCATTGTCACTGTTTCCTTTTTTTTTTTTGCTAAACAAAACATTATCTTTTAGAGCTATTTTAGGCTTTTCAGAAATAGGAATCAGAAGAATTGGTAAAATTTTCACAAAGTTATGTCTGTAATATACTTGAAATGACAATTGCACATTGGTTTCTAAAAATTTTTAAGGTGACAAAAAAATAAATGCCAATATCTCTAAAGAAATAAGGCAGAACTCCCCTTAAAGGGGTTTTCCGACAGCATAAAATGTTGGTATATTAGCTGTGGCTGGGATAATAAGGCAAAAAAAAAAATGATACTCACCTCCCCTGATTCCCCACAGTGCTAATCCCAATTGCAGAGAACCACTTCCTGCTTTTGACACTCAGGAAGCATCCGCCTAGCCAGTTGTTGGCAGTAGCAGCCAGAGATTGGCCAGTGATTGGCTAAATAGGTGGGAAAACTTGCTTAACCTGGACAGGGGGACTGTGAGGATGCAGTGGAAAATAGGGGCGGGTGAGTATCATTCTACAATCACATTATGTATCATGGGAAACACCTTTAAGTATATTCCTATAGGAATGTGATGATAATAGAAGCAAAGACCCCCCCCCCCTCCTTCAGGTATTAATCAACCTTGTCCTTTTAGATTCAGTATTTTTGTATTCTACAAGTTGCTATAACAACTAGACATTCATTTTCTTTGCTTCAGATGTTTGCAGTAAAAAAAATAAAAAAATCACGATTCCCAAGAAAAATCTGTATAAAAGACTAAGAAAAAAAAATGAATATGTAATTTGTGTTATAAATTTACACAGTAAAGGTTCCCGGTAATATACTGCACAAAATTATTAATGTCAATCTGAGAAGCCTGTATGCAGTAATGGCATCTGTGCCGCTCCTCGTAAATGGAAGGGACCTTGGGGAAACCCTCTCCACAACCCGCCATTAGAACGTACGCCATGACAAAGATTTCCATTAAGCGAGTAGGTTCCATAGCAACGCTGTCATCTTTTTAAGTAAATTTTGCTCATTTTAAAATTTATTTATGCCAAGTTTCCGAAGCGAGGGTTACAAAGTTTCTGTGTAGGATGAAGCAATAATTCAGTAAGAAGAAGAAATTTGCATTGGTCTCTAGTGTCATTTTATTGTATGGTGACATATTATTATATACATATTAAGAAAGAGAGAGAGAGATGTCTGAAAATATAGAGTATGTCGCTATATACATATATATATATATATATATATATATATATATATTATTATTATTATTATTATTATTATTATTATTATTATTATTATTATTATATTTTATACACAAACCTTTGAGCAATTTTTTTTAACTGGTTTCAGAAAGTTATATACTGTAGAGTTCTAATTTACTTCAATTTAAAAAAAAAATCTCCGGTCTTTCAGTACTTATCAGCTGCTGTATGTCCTACAGGAAGTGGTGCATTCTCTCCAGTATGACACAGTGCTCTCTGCTGCCACCTCTGTCCCTGTCAGGAACTGTCAAGAGCAGCTGCAAATCCTCATAGAAAACCTCTCCTGCTCTGGACAGTGCCCTTGTGTAGCCTCCATAGCCTGGGCTTCATTCATTCCCTATGGGCCACCAAACATTTTCAAGTTTGGAAATGAAATGGATCGATAGTGGATTATGCCTCTATCATGTATGGACAACCCCATAGGTAATGGATCATTCCATCATGGGACAGCCCCATAGGTAATGGATCATGCCATCATGGGACAGCCCCATAGGTAATGGATCATGCCATCATAGGAAGCCCCATAGGTAATGGATCATGCCATCATGGGACAGCCCCATAGGTAATGAATCATGCCATCATGGGACAGCCCCATAGGTAATGGATCATGCCATCATGGGACAGCCCCATAGGTAATGGATCATGCCATCATAGGAAGCCCCATAGGTAATGGATCATGCCATCATGGGACAGCCCCATAGGTAATGGATCATGCCATCATAGGAAGCCCCATAGGTAATGGATCATGCCATCATGGGACAGCCCCATACGTAATGGATCATGCCATCATGGGACAGCCCCATAGGTAAGGAATCATGCCACCATGGGACAGCCCCATAGGTAATGGATCATGCCATCATGGGACAGCCCCATAGGTAATGAATCATGCCATCATGGGACAGCCCCATAGGTAATGGATCATGCCATCATGGGACAGCCCCATAGGTAATGGATCATGCCATCATAGGAAGCCCCATAGGTAATGGATCATGCCATCATGGGACAGCCCCATAGGTAATGGATCATGCCATCATGGGACAGCTCCATAGGTAATGGATCATGCCATCATGGGACAGCCCCATAGGTAATGGATCATGCCATCATGGGACAGCCCCATAGGTAATGGATCATGCCATCATGGGACAGCCCCATAGGTAATGGATCATGCCATCATGGGACAGCCCCATAGGTAATGGATGGCTTCCATGAATGCCGTGACCATGCCGGAGGGGTGAGCTCTTCACTCATTGTGGAGACAATTGCCTTCCTATTCTCAGTATCTGTGAGGATCCCAGTGATCTGACCCCAGTCCAATCAGCTTGTTATCCCTTGTCTATGGAGACAGAAATACTGTAAGGGGTTAAACCATATACATACTGTGTTATCTCCATCTACTGAACGTCCCATTGGGTAAAGAACTTCTCCATAACCTCTGCAACCAATTTGTATAAAAATTAAAGTGTATGATTTCAATGTAGGGATACGTAGGGACGGAGGTGAATTTGTACTCAACAAATCCGATTTGTTCCTTTTTGAAACATTCAACAAAGCTCTTTACGAGCGGAATCTCCCCCGTTCCTTTGAATTCTTTCATTTTCTCGAATTAACAAAGGATAAATCAATAGATCCCAGTTGCGCCTTCTGCCGGCTTCACTCTTGGGATGGTATTTTATTATATATAATACAGCTGAACCTTTGACCACCACGATCTCGAGCTCTTAAAGAACTCCCCACTGTTCCATACAAAGCCGCCTCAATCAGTGTACAACTCCTTCAGAATTAGACATCTCCATGCGTACCAGGCTTTTCTTGTACAATTGTCCCCCCCATCAATCAAGCTTGCCTCATATGCTTTTGCCACCATTACGACTATTTTTTTCTTTTTTTTTCCATGTTTGAAATGAGACTTGACTTTTAGATGCATAAAATGTCTCCCTGAATTTTGGATTTTAGAAGGCGACTTTGCTTCATCTTGAAAAATCTCCAAATTGCTTCTGCATCCATCCAGCCCAGCGTGGAGCCCTTATTTTTCCGATACAAAGATTTCTATTTCCAGAAGAAATTTCCCCATTCTGTAACACCTGACTGCAGTTACCCTCGAGGAGGTCTTATACTCGAAGGAAGAAGAAGAAGAAGAAAAAAACCCCACTTGCTTTATTTTCATTTCCATATGGAAGTTGAGTTCCAACAATGCGCTCGGGATGGAACAATAATTGAAAATCCATCCGATGAAAGTAAATGAATAGTGCAATGCGTCTACATTTCAATAGGAGAAATCTCCATGCAGCTCATTTGTATAGAAACTCTTAAGATTTTTTTTTTCTTTTTTTGCCATAAAGCGCTTTTCTGAAGCCATTAGGGATATAAACACTGTTATTAACGGCACTGTAAAATATGGGAGCTGATAACAATGTAGTGAAAACTTCGTTCAGCTCTCCTCGGGGAGAAGTCATTTGCTTTTATAAAAAAAAATCAGGCCGATTGGGTAGTAGTTTAGCTTTTGTGGATAAAGCAGGCAATTGTTGAAGAATAGATGGTGTGCAATTTGAGGTTATCAACTTTTTGAAAAAAATTTTAATGCTTAACATCTACTTACTTTGCAGTGTTTTCATTTTTTTTTTTAGCTTTTTTTTTTTTAATTTGTGGCCAGAAAAGTTAAAGAAGCATTCCATGTTTTTTTTATTACTTCCCCAGCTATACTTACTATTGCTGATCAATGTCCCGCGGCTTCATTCCGGTGGTACGGCTCCACTCAAATACCGCTGCCAACCATGTGACCTGTCCGCCGTCTGACTTGCAGCTATCATGGAGATATCAGACTCTCCAATGTATCTCTATGACAGGGCTCTCTTAGGGTACATTCACACTGAGGAAAAGAGGCCGAAATTCCAAGCGGAATTCCTACCTTGAACCCCTCTCGGAACTCTGCCTGCCTCAATGTCTCAATGTTAAGTATAGGATGCCTCCGCTGACAGGCAAGCGGAATTCTGAGCAGAGTCTGCAGCGGAGATTCCACTCAGAATTTCCGCCTCTTTTTTTCAGTGTGAACGTACCCTTAGAAATGCATTGGAGACCCTTACTTCAGTCCTCGAAAAGTGCAAGAGGATTGAAAGTGTTTTCCCTTTCCTATGGGAACAGGACATCAGCAAATGTTATAAAAATGCTGAGGACGGCGCAGAGTGGGCATATGGAAACGGGAAGCTGGACAGATACATATACTTTTACTGACATGTCCCCTGCAGCCCTGGCAGCATTCCGAAGTATGAATTTCTCTTGAACAATCCCTTTAATATGCAAATTAGCTTGTCCGGTGCACTAGAGGCGGTCCTAGTGCTTTTCCCGCCTGTGGATGTTGCAGCTTCATCAATATTTGTCGTGATTCAGCGAAGATGTTGCTTGCAGCCTGAATCATCATGAATATTGATGAAGCCTCTGGGAAAGGGGTGCACATGGGGGCTGGGACCACCTTCAGTGCACTGAGAAAAGCGAATTTGCATTAAAGGGTTTTTGGCCCATATCTATGGAAGAACACAATTGATTTGGGAGTTGCTGAGCTCTGGGTCACCAGGCACTTCAGTCACAGGGACACCTTAATATCATCTCCTTTGTTCATCAAATTTATCTATTATTGCAAATTAATTGCAATAGGAGACCTCAGTGTAGCTAATCCACTAAAGCTATAATATATGATCAGACACTATAGTCAGTGCTGGGGATAATGCTGTCGGTGCCACTATACAAGACATAAAAAAAGAAGAAAACTTCAAATAAATAGAAAACAAAAATTGATCAAAAACAATCCGGAGACACGTTCCAGGAGGCGCACTCTCCGGCTAATTTCAGACCCTTCAAAGTGAAGTGTTTTTTCTCCATTAAATTTGGAAACACTTGTGACCTAATCTTCTCTTGGCTCGGAAGCGAACTACAAAAAAAGCAGAAAATATCAAATGACTATAACAGATAGCTACTAAACTTACCATCCTGTTGGGCTATAATATTACGTTTCCTTTGTGCTCTTTTAATGTACAACCTTTACCTGTGAAAATGTATTATTTGGAATGTAGAAAATTTAAATTAAATTTTTTTAAAATATATTTTGCCATTTTTCTAAAATGTTATTGTTTTATTAAATATATATATATTAATTATTATTAAACTCTATGATTATAGATGTGGTAAGGGTAGGACATCGCTTGGTGCCATGGGGAAGTTTGAGAACTTTTAGGTCTCAATTGGAGCACTTAGATACAAGGCTATGGCACCAAACTCAGTCACTGCCCCTTGGTAAAGAAACGTCTCGCTATGACCAGCTTGGCTGTAAGATGGAGTTACATCTACAGCAAATAGAAATATTGTATAAAGATTTTTCAAAAAGTTGTAATTAAAGGAAAGCTATCATCATATTTGTGGATACGAACCTGCTGATAGTTTCTCATATGATCCTTCTAAGTTCCGCCATTTTTGAGATATTTTATCTGGTAAAATATGTAAATTGGCTCCTTTGGAGCACTGGGGGTGTTCCTGCCCGTCGCCTCCTACGATCACACCCACGGAAGAACGGCCTGCATTTGCATTCACCCCGCAGGACCCTAAAGGAGCTAATTCAAATATTTATACCAGATTAAATTTCTCAAAAATGCCAGAAGGATCACAGGACGGGCGCTAGATAGAGGAGGTAGGGGGCTACCGGGAACTATCAGGAGGTTTGTATGCAGGGACCTGCTGACAGTTTTCCTTTAAATAATGTCTTAATTTTTTTGTACAATTATTATTTATTGGACGTTTTTCCACAAATTGGGCAGCACATATCAACCATAGCAAAATAATAATGAAAAAATGTAAGCTAGGCACTAATAATACGATGGAGGGAATTTATCAAGGCCGGTGTACCCGTAAAAGACTGCCACCATGCATTACATCCGATTTACACGCGGATCTGGGGCTGCCGTACGATAGGCACAGAAATCTGCACTAGCTCTGGAACTGGTGTAGATTTCCACCATGATTTCCCACTGCCAGCAATCATAAAAAATAAGGCACAGGAGGCCTCTTGCCATGGAGGATGCCCACCTTGCCATGCCCATTGGCCTGCCCATAGGGTGAGCAGGGTGTATGTCCGGGAAAAGGCACAGATTTTTGTAATGAACACCAGGTCCATCTTTCATAAATGCCCCCAATGTACATACAGTACCTACTCATAAAGTCCTATGCTTTCGAAAATCAAGTATTAACGTTTCTGGTTTGTTAAAAAATGGTAAAACAGGTAAAATAGGTAGACCAATGATGAAAACATTTGTTATCGTCCTTCAAACATAGCAAAGTAGAGTTCACAGAAGAAGGCAAGAAATAATTTCAAAGGAACACTGGCAGTAGGTAGGACCCCGCTAGAGCCGCTGACTGGCTGACGTCACCTTCCAGGTCCCCACTCAGACCTAGGAGCGGCCGGGACCAGGAGACCGAAGCTGCGGGATACAAGCACCAGGGAGGGGAGAGCATGTTACTCCCCAAAATTCACCCAGCCTGGAGTTCTTCTTTAACAATTGTATTTTTTAGAGTTAAAAGTCAACTGATTTTATCAAGGCAGAAATAAAATAAAAAAACCAAAAAACACATCATATTTGTAAAAGTGTGACTGGTGGAGACCAACTGTATATAAAAGCCATGAAAATACAGGTGAATCACCGAAGAAATGAACTATTGTGGGAAAACCCCAGGCAAACCATTGTGATGTTTCTAGAATCCAAGCTGAGAAGCAACAGGAAGGAAACCTAGCGGGTGAGGAATCGGAGATGTAAAAGTCTGTTAACATGGCCTGCCGGATAGCTGATAAATGACGGGGAGAGAGCGGGGAACTAAAGGACAAGCACAAATGCCCAAAACACATGCTCGCACATCCTTATGGGGAACAAAAGGGATTTTTAAGCGCATTATTTTTAAAGAGTATCTAAACTTTTTTCCAACTTCTGACAGGTCATAGGAACATGTGGGAAGTTGTGATCAGTGGGGATCTGGCTGCTGAGACCCCCGCCCATGACTAGAATGAAGAAAAAGAAAATCTGAACGCACAGAACACAGACTCTCTGATCGGTCTGTTGTTATGGTCTCGTGATCAGTGCCCAATCCCCCCTGATGATAACAGCCAAACTCGTTGGTATATTTCAGAAGTCAAATGAAAGTTAAGTCTGACTTTAAGAGGAGGAGGTGGAAGAGGAGAGGAGGTGGCTGAACAAAACATTCTGCACCTACCTCACCGGCTCCAGTTCTGGGGTCCACAGTCCTCTGCTCCGGTTCCCGATCCTCCGGCTGCTTTCTGGTCTGAGTGGGGTCCCGCATCAGTCACTGACTGGTTGAGCAGGGCTTATACATCACGACCCGGGTCCCAACTCAGATCAGGAAGCGTCCAGATGACCGGGAACGGGAGTAGAGGACAGCGGACCCCAGCGTTTGAGTGAATGTTGCAGAGGTTGCTCAGCCAATCAGTGGTGAAGACAACCGTGGCCAGTGATTGGCTAAGCAACCTGTCAGCTCAGAGACCACTCTGAAGCTACAGCGGCGGCTCCGGGTAACTGGCAGAGGGCAGGAGAAGACCAGGAGTATGGAGAGGTAATGTATAACAGTTTATTTAATCGTTAGCCATTGGCCGTGCATTGATATTTCACGTAGCGATGAGCAGTCAGTGGCCGATGATTTTAGGTCCGGACCTAAAGACATGATCAGCTAATGATAGTTGTCATCGGCTGTCATCATTGTCTCAATTACACAGAGCGATAATCAGACAGATCTTCCTGATTCAGACAATTATCACTCCGTGTAATGGGGCCCTTTTAAGAGGGGTGGATTTCCTAGTAAATCTGGCATGGGGCACTGGGGGGGGGGGGGGGGGCTTTATGTAGGATCCGCATACAGATGCAACGGCCTTAAAAAAAAATAAAAATGTGTGAACGTTGCCTAAACAATATGAACAATAGTATCCATCACCAGAAAAGGTAAACAAATAAGTGAATAAAATGAAAACGATAACAAAAGGGCAAATATAATGGAGAAAAATATCACGGGAAGGAGTAAGATATATATGGGTGTATATGTGGGCACCTTGATTGAGAGATTCTCATTCAACCAATATTTATTCAAATCTTGAGGGAAAAAAACAATAATTTAAATAAATTATTTAAAGGAGAAGTCCGACCATAGGATTTTTTTTTAAACTGTAGGGGGCATTAAAAACTATATTTACTCACCTCTCCCCGTGTCTCTCCAGCATTGGATTGCTGCTCCAGGCACCCCGCTGGGCTCCGGGATCTCCACTAGAGCCAATGACACAAACTGGTTGACGGAATGCCCACTCAACCAGTCCATGACAAGTCACTGTCTGTCAGCTGGGATGGCGCCCGAGTCGTGACGTAATCACAAACCAGGGTAAAATGCCTCCCGCTAGGGGTCTTTGGGCGGCACAGGGAGAGGTTAGCAACACTTGCTTCTTACTTTCTCCCCTGCCGCTTGTCATATTTTTTTTTATGGCCGGACTCCTCCTTTAAAGTAATCTAAACATTACATTAAGTTATGAAATGTGAACAGGCGCTATAAGCATTACATCATCTACTATGTACTATGTACTATGACTATCTACACAAGAGAGCCAGAAATAAATAAAAAAAAAAAAATGTTGAAATCAGTCCAGAAAAGCTCCAGTATTTGCACTTCGGCTAATTTCATCCCCTTCAAAATAAAGTGTTTTTCTCCATTAAATTTGGAAACACTTGTGACCTAATCTTCTCTTGGCTCCGAGACAAAGTACAAAAAACCAGAAGACATGGAATGGCTACAGCAGAGAGCGACTACACATGATGCAAATATATTTTATATACGGATGTAAAGGAATCAGACAGTAAACTGTTTCTTTTTACAGGTTATTTATTCTTTGGTTTATTTGCACCAAAAAGTTTAGCAAATCAGTTTGGGGTGGAACATCGGGGTCAGCGCAAAATAAGAACAAACTCATAGAAAATAAGAGACTCGCAATATGAGTAACATAACAAAAAGGGAGGAGACATGGCAGCCATGGTACGGACTACAAAATAGGAAATACATTAAGGAGTAATAAACAATGGGGGGAATTTATCAAGGCCGGCGTACCTGTATGGCAGTCCAAAATAAAGCCCCGCCCCCCATTGTCTCCATCGGACTTACTAAGAGGCGAACTCCACTACAAAAAGGGGGGGGGGGGGGCATGATGGAATCCTCCACCCCCCCCCACCCCCCCCCCCCCCCCGCGTGTCACATGCAGAGGAGCGATCCCCGCATCTGTACCTGGCCAGGGTCTGCACCGTAATGGCGCTAATCCCGGCTCGGCATTCTATTCTATATATCTATACTGCATACATCTCAATGAGAGATCAATGTGGCTATATTAGAAGTCCCCCAGGGGGAATAACCCTAACCCCAGGGGGGGAATAACCCTAACCCCAGGGGGGGAATAACCCTAACCCCAGGGGGGAATGACCCTAACCCCAGGGGGAATAACCCTAACCCCAGGGGGAATAACCCTAACCCCAGGGGGGGAATAACCCTAACCCTAGGGGGGAATAACCCCAACCCCAGGGGGAATAACCCTAACCCCAGGGGGAATAACCCTAACCCTAGGGGGGAATAACCCCAACCCCAGGGGGAATAACCCTAACCCGAGGGGGAAATAACCCTAACCCCAGGGGGGGAATAACCCTAACCCCAGGGGGGGAATAACCCTAACCCCAGGGGGAATAACCCTAACCCCAGGGGGAATAACCCTAACCCCAGGGGGGAATAACCATAACCCCGGGGGGAATAACCCTAACCCCAGGGGGGAATAACCATAACCCGGGGGGAATAACCCTAACCCCAGGGGGGAATAACCCTAACCCCAGGGGGAATAACCCTAACCCGAGGGGGGAATAACCCGAAGCCCAGGGGGGAATAACCCTAATCCCAGGGGGGAATAACCCTAACCCCGGGGGGAATAACCCTAACCCTAGGGGGGAATAACCCTAACCCCAGGGGGACTTCTAGTAAGTGTGTAAAAAAATAAAAAAAATTTTTTTTATTAATAAAAAAAACCCCTTCCCTAATAAAAGTCTGAATCACCCCCCCCCTTTCCCCATTTTATAAATAAAAATAAATAAACATGTTTGGTATCGCCGCATGTGTAATCGCCCAAACTATTAATTTATTTCATTCCTGATCTCGGGCGATAAATGGTGTAAGCGCAAAAAATTTCAAAGTGCAAAATTGTGCATTTTTACTCGCATCAAATCCAGAAAAATTGTAATAAAAAGCGATCAAAAAGCTGCATATATGCAAACAAGGTACCGATAGAAAGAACAGATCGTGACACAAAAAATGACACCTCACACAGCGCCATAGACCAAAGGATAAAAGCGCTATAAGCCTGGGAATGGAGCGATTTTAAGGAAAGTTTATTTTTTTAAAGAGGTTTTATTTTTTTAAAAGCCATCAAATAAAATAAAAGTAATACATGTTACATATGGTTGTAATCATAACAACTTGAGGAACACGCATATCAAGTCAGTTTTTTTTTTTTATTTCACCACACATTAATTTTTTCTTCTGATTTAGCAGTGTACTTTATGCACAAATTCAGCCTGTCATTGAAAAGTACAATTAGTGGCGCAAAAAATAAGGGCTCATGTGGGTCTCTAGGTGAAAAAATGCAAGTGCTATGGCCTTATATACACGAGGAGGAAAAAACGAAAGTGCAAAACTGGAAATTTATCCTTAAGGGGTTAAGCTTTATAAGCCCTTTCTTGTAGCCATCAGGTGCAGCATTCAGAAGGCAGATGTTGCATTTTCATCCGAAAAATAACTTCATTAAAAGAGAAGTCCGACGAAAATTTTTATTGTATTGTTGTATTGTATTTTATTGTATTGTATTGTCCCCAATATACACTTATTACGGGAAATGCTTATAAAGTGCTTTTTTTCCCTGCATTTACTACTGCATCAAGGCTTCACTTCCTGGATAACATGGTGATGTCACTTCCTGGATAACATGGTGATGTCACTTCCTGGATAACATAGTGATGTCACTTCCTGGATAACATGGTGATGTCACTTCCTGGATAACATGGTGATGTCACTTCCTGGATAACATGGTGATGTCACTTCCTGGATAACATGGCGATGTCACTTTCTGGATAACACAGTGATGTCACTTCCTGGATAGCATGGTGATGTGACTTCCTGGATAACATGGTGATGTCACTTCCTGGATAACATGGTGTAGTCACTGTCTGGATAACATGGTGATGTCACTTTCTGGATAACATGGTGTAGTCACGTCTCCCAGAGCTGTGCGGGCTGTGGCTGCTGGAGAGGATGATGGCAGGGGGATGCTCAGTGTCCCTCCAGTATCCTGTGTCCTTCAGTGTCCCCCTGCCATCATCATCTCCAGCAGCCACAGCCCGGACAGCTCTGGGAGTCGTGACATCACCATGTTATCCAGAAAGTGACATCGCCATGTTATCCAGACAGTGGCTACACCATGTTATCCAGGAAGTGACATCACCATGCTATCCAGGAAGTGACATCACAATGTTATCCAGGAAGTGACATCACCATGTTATCCAGGAAGTGACATCACCATGCTATCCAGGAAGTGACATCACCATGCTATCCAGGAAGTGACATCACCATGCTATCCAGGAAGTGACATCACCATGTTATCCAGGAAGTGACATCACCGTGTTATCCAGGAAGTGACATCACCATGTTATCCAGGAAGTGACATCACCATGTTATCCAGGAAGTGACATCACCATGTTATCCAGGAAGTGACATCACCGTGTTATCCAGGAAGTGATGTCACCATGTTATCCAGGAAGTGACATCACCAACCATGCTATCCAGGAAGTGACATCACCATGTTATCCAGGAAGTGACATCATCAACCATGTTTATCAAGGAAGTGACATCACCATGTTATCCAGGAAGTGACATCGCCATGTTATCCAGGAGGTGAAGCCTTGATGCAGTAGTAAGTGCAGGGAAAAAAGCTCTTTATGTGCATTTCCTGTAATAAGTGTATATTGGGGATTTGTATAACTTCCAGACATGTCAATTCTGTGGGTGGACAGGTGGACAGCTCGCCACCTGCCCACCCTTGCATATTCTGTAGTGTGAACATACCCTTACTCACAAGTAGTCTATAAAGCTACGTCTAGTTTTTCTCCCACCCGGCTTTATTTCCAGAGACTTAGACCTTCGATGGCAGCTTGCGCTGGTATAGCATCCGCTGGTAGACTTATCTGTGTAAATCAGTAATCTCATTAGTAATAGACTGAGATGGAGATAATTTATTAACTCATTGAAGTTGCCGCAGCTGATACAACATAGAATTTTCCAGCTGTTCCCTGATTCTCCTTCTGAAATGCGGCTTGTTTTATAAGCAATCCCCATATGTGCGCCTCGTAGCGACACCACAAGATGGAATCACTCTCGTCTCCCGTCTCATCGGTAGAA
The DNA here is from genome assembly GCF_027789765.1 of Dendropsophus ebraccatus. NCBI lineage: Eukaryota > Metazoa > Chordata > Amphibia > Anura > Hylidae > Dendropsophus > Dendropsophus ebraccatus. The sequence goes on along the minus strand of NC_091455.1, from coordinate 214,798,994 downwards.
AAATAATCCGGAATAGCAGGAGTGAGGGAATACTAGGAGCCGGTCTACTTTCCAGGAGACCTTGTATTGTTCTAAAGCATTGCTGGTATAACGGAACGGTCAAACCAAGTGGTGGGACCAACAGGACCTTCGCGTACAAGAGACTGTCTGCCAAAACTAGTCAATTCTTCTATTAGGATTAGGGAAATAAAGATTTAACCAGGATGGTGGTGGTGGTGGTGGTGGTGGGGACTCTTTCTCTAGCTGTACATCAAGGTGTAGCCAGTTATTTGTAACACTCTCAGGGATGCCCAGGAGGTGAGGATGCTCCTGTCTGTCCTTTTTATCTGCACCAACGATGGCTACACAATCTGCCACATACAGCATGTCATCTCTACCATAAGGTCATTATAAGACATTACAAGTTTGAACGTTTTTTCAGTGTGAGCTTCTCCTCTATAAGAATATTAACTCAAGAGTATTCAACATTAGACATGAGCGAACTTTTCGAAAGTTTGGTTCGGCAGGTTTATCAAACTTTGGCGTAAAGTTTGAGTTCGTCTGAACCGAACTTTAAAAAACTGCACAAAAACAGTTAAAGGATTGCAGGGGTTTAGCTGTGTTAGTGAGGTTCACAACGTTTACTCATTAATACTTACCTCTCCATGCTCCTCCCATTGTCCTCCTTCTACTGTCTTTGGTGTCCTCCAAAAGCCAATCACTGACTGACTGAGATAGGACAGATGGCCAGTGGTGAACTTTTTGGAAAGTTTGGAACCAATCTCAGTTCGGTGAAAAAAGGAGAGGAGAAAATGTGGGTGGAAGGTTGGGTAAGAGCAGCACCTTGTTTATCCACATCGATTTAAAGTAAGGTTAGGAACCCATAAAATGTAGACTAACTGCCCTTAAAGTGTACCTGTCGTTATAAAAAACTTTTAACATGTCACAGAGACATGTCAAAAGTTTTGATCGACCCGGGTCTGAGTGCTGAGACCCATAAAGATCAGGAGATAGAGCAGGGAGAAGACGCGCTGCAACGTCCACTCTCTGCCCTGAATTTAAAAAAAAGAAGGGTCAGACTAACTGTACAATGGGCTCCTATGGAGCGGGACTCTTTTTTTCTTTAGCTCAGAGTGGGGAGACAACACGCCGCAGCTGCGGTCCTCTCCCCACTCTGTCTCCCGATCTGTACGGGTATGAACACTCAGACCAAATCAAAACTTTTGACACGTCTCTATAACATGTCAATTATTTTATAACAATAGAGACACTTTAAAAGAAATAATTCCTACCTCCCTTCAGGATGTGTGTGTACATGGGGAGCAGCACTATATCTGACCATCAGTTATCCTGTATATGGCATTTTCCAGCAGATTTCTGCTCTGACGGTTGTCTTTTAGCGGACGGTTGTCTTCCTCACTCTCTGCACTCCCCCTCCCATCTGTATCCTCCATAGAGTTGTAGCCATACCCAGGGATCAGATGACAAGTAGTATCCTGCAATCAAAACTCATTGCTAAGTTGATTTTGAGAGTCAATGACAGGAAGGAGGGAGAGGAAAGACGCATGATGACAGGAAAAAGAAGTGTTTTTGTCTGGTAAGATATATATATATATACACTTGCCTGTACTATTGATCTTTGCAAAGTTTGCTAAAACAACAATGTCTATTTAATAAAGAGAAAGGATATAAGGCCCTATTACACCAATCGATTATCGGCCGTATTCGGCCGATTATCATCTGTTATGGCCAATAATCACTTAATGTAATAGCTACGGTTAAAAGGCAACGATCAGCCGACATGCACATTGTCTGCTGATCCGTGTCTTTCAACATGTTGGAAATTTTTCAATGATAATAATGACAGTCTAGGGATGCATCAAACTTCTTCAGCCGCCGGTATCCGAATGCCGGTAATCCAAATTAAGGAAATTTCCTGATCACCTCCAGTGGTTGCAAACAGGCTGGAAGGGGCCGTAGAGCTCTAAAGATAGGTGAGGGTCCCAGATGTGGGACGTGCATCTAGGGGGACACTTATATCCCTTTAATTTCAGACTAAATTTATTTAGTCCGTATTATATACGATTGCTGATTTGGCCGAAAATGAGTTTTGGGAAAATCACTCATCTCCATCAATTATAACGAGAAAGGGAGAAGAAGGTTCCACGGGTTTTCTAGAATGACTCGGAGCTTTGCTTGTACGTGAAGAAGGATATTCAGGATAAAAGATGATGGAAATGTTATTGCTCATTGCATCTACAACCATCTGATTGAAAAGTAAACATAGCCTGTACTTAGCCTCATATAGCGGCATATGATGAGGGTAATCCGCCTGCCCATGGGGGTGCCATCACATGCTGGTTATGGTATTGTGTCGGGGAACTACGTTCCACCTCTTTGAGTCGGAGTGATAGGATTTAAAAGCATATTATCAAATTGCCCCTCACTGGGGTCTTATCAAGAAGACTTTCCGAAAATCCAATTAAAATCATAATAATATCAATTCTTTTTTATTACATCTTACTTCAAGTTTCTAAAACAGAGATCTACCTACTGCGAAGCGCTAATGACGCCAAACTGGAGACTAATGACATTAGACTTATAATACAATACTTAGCGACAGTAATCGAGTAATTAGTGACAGATTATGTTACGCCTGGAGAAGTGAGATTTAACGCCTCCCTCCTAACCAAGAAAACGGTAAATATCATTCAGGGCGTCGTATACTTCTATCAAAGTCTTCAAAACTAAATTCAGCTGCTTGGAAACATTAGTTAACAATGAAGTAACTACCGCCACAGCTTCCCCCGAATAAGTCGGCTGTCAATCCTAAAAATCTGCCTTGTAATGGATTTGTATTAAGCTTTGTAGATTCACAATTTAAGAGCCTTGACAAGCTTCCTGACATGCCCTTTGGCACTATATACAGTGAGGGAAATAAGTATTTGATACGTTGCAGATTTTGTAGGTTTCCCTAACTACAAGGAATGGAGAAGGGGGGTAGTTATGGTCGGTGACTTCACCTGAAACAGAATCTATAGAATATTCCAGATAATCACATTGTAGGATTTATAAATAATTATTCACCATTTTATTACATGCAATAAGGATCTGATCAGCGACCGCCCAACAAGAACTCTGCCTCTCACAGAGCTGTCACTATAAGAAGCACCTCCCACTCTGCCCTCGTTACCTGGATTACCTGCACCTGTGTCATCTCATTACATGTATAATAATCACCTGTCCACACACTCATCACACTCCAGCCTCTCCGCTATGGCCAGGACCACAGAGCTGTCTAGGACACCAGGGAAAACATTGTAGACCTGCACAAGGCTGGGATGGGCTACAGGACAATAGGCAAAAAGCTTGGTTAGAAGGCAGCAACTATTGGTGCAATTATTATGGAAAGGAAGAAACACAAGATGACTGTCAATCTTCCTCGGTCTGGGGGTCTATGCAAGATCTCGCCTTGGGGGCTAAGAAATCAATGCAGAACTACACTAGAGGACCTGGTCACTGATCTGAAGAGAGCGGGGACCACAGTCTCATATAGATTACCTTTAGTAACACATCACAGATTATCCTGCAGGGCACACAAGGTCCCCTTGCTCCCACCAGCGTATGTCCAGTCCCGGGTGAGGTTCATCAATCATGTGGCTGATCAGGAGGAGACATGGGAGAACTTCTCTTCTTCTATTGTATCAGATCCTTATTTCATGGAATAATTCTTTATAAATCCAACAATGTGATTATCTGGAGTGTTCTATAGATTTTGTCTCTAACAGGTGAGGTTAATGACCATAAATATTACCCGCCTCTCCATTCATTGTAGGTGGAGCTATTCATTGTAGGTGGAGCCATTCATTGTAGTTGGAGCCATTCATTGTAGGTGGAGCCTGCAAAATCGCAATTGAAAAAGTTAAAGTGATGATTAGAGGGGTTTTTACATGAAAAAACACTAATGTCTAATACATGAACTTATATTGGTAAAGAATATATTTTGTGATTTTTTTTTTTTTTGTCTTTTATTTTTTCCTTCTGACCCAATGCCTGTCTCATGTCCATCCCACAATAGACTTTCCTTCTTCTTCTCCCTCCCTCTATGTGGGGGGATATTGTCAGTGCAGTGGGTGAGGTTATGGTCAAGAACATTTACTGGGAGGCAGATAAAGCTGGTTGAAATCCCAGCTAGAGTGTACAGTAAGAACAGGAAGTCATTTAAAGGATGTGTCCTAGACAGGAAGTGAGAACACAGCAGACAGTTTGCATCAGGAGCTAAAGGAAAGTATAAAAGACCACAGAAAAGTAGTAAAATAATTTCCTTTACCAACAAATAGTTAAAAGTATGTTTCAAGCCTTTAAAGGGGTAGTACACACAGACACACACAATTTTTTTTTTTTTCAAATAAACTGCGGCCAAAAAGTGCCAGAGATTTGTAATTTACTTTTTTTTTTTAAATTCCAGTCTTCCAGTACTTATCAGTCACTGCATGTCCTGCAGGAAGTGGTGTATTCTCTCAAGTCTAGAGAGCAGTGGAGGTTTTTTGGGGGGATTTGTTGCTGCTCTGGGTAGTTCCTGACATGGACAGAGGTGAACAGAGACAGAGAGAACTGTGTCAGACTGGAGAGAATACACCACTTCCTGCAGGACATACAGCAGCTGATAAGTACTAGAACACTGGAGATTGTGTAAATAGAAGAAAATTACATAAATACTTTCATAAATTACTTTTTTATTTTATTTCTTTTTTTTTTTTTTTTTTTTTTTTTGGGGGGGGGGGGGGGGGGGGGAAACTACCCCTTTAAGAAAGTTTTAGAGTCCACATATCCAGATATCCAGCAATATCTGAAGGGGAAGCAATTTCAATATTTAAAAAATTATTAAAATGACAGCTAAGCACGCTTGTACTGGCACAGTATGGACACGGCATCAGAGGAATAATACACCGCACAGGCCGGGGAGCGAGCACTAAATGTAGAGTAAGAGACAAAGTGCACATTACAAGGAACATTTCATTCCTCATTAAGGCTTTTGTGTCGGTGAAGTGATCCAGGAAGTTTCTCCGAGAATCAATTTTCCCTTTTGATCAGCGGCGCCCTCGGGGGGGAACACATCTCTCCAGCCATCACATTGCCCATTGTGTCTATTCTCTTAAAAAAAAAAAGTTTAGGAGGACAGTGGTCTCCAACTTTTGCCTCTCTAGATATTGTGAAACTACAACTAATTTCCTTCTATTTAAAAATCTTTAGTCTTCCAGTACTTATCAGCTGCTGCATGTCCTGCAGGAAGTGGTGTATTCTCTCCAGTCTGACACAGTGCTCTCTGCTGCCACCTCTGTCCATGTCAGGAACTTTTTGGAGCAGCAGCAAATCCCCATAGAAAACTTCTCCTGCTCTGGACAGTTCCTGACATGGACAGAGGTGGCAGCAGAGAGCACTGTGTCAGACTAGAGGGAATTCTTGCAGGACATACAGCATTTTCTTTCTCTGGAGTGTCCCTTTAATTGTAGAGTAGCTAAAACCTTCCTGCTATTATCCCTTACCCTGGCTGAATAATCTGTTTGAGGGCGGCACCATGACTTATAGATCAGGAGACCTTATCTAGGTAGTCGGAGTACAGTTTCATTGATTATCCTTTCAAAGATCGGAGGCCATAATCTCTCTGCTCATTATAGTGTTTTCAGGGTCCCTCAGTTTAGCCAGGGGCCAGTGTAGGGATAATGGAGGAACAGTGAGGTTTAGTTTAGAGTAAAGGGAAGATCCAGGGAAAGAGTAAGTTAGGGACTAATACTTTATATGTCATCATCAGTTTCCTTACTGTCATCTTTATCATCCATTTATACCATTGTCCGACCCATCGCCCTCAGACACAGTCATGAGAGTTGCCATCTAGTTTTTTTTACTTCCACTCTGGGTCCATGACCATATGCTTTTTTCTTCAGCTGTGCAGCTTCCATGCACTAATAGACAATACAGCGACATCTAGTGGCCAACTCTTAATATTACTTTCATCATAATAAGACCACAAAAAGTACAGACTTTTGCGAAGGGTGTATGTAACAGTAACACCCCTAGTGGGACACCACACAAGAACGTTGCCAAACCCGAACAATTCAGCAAATCCCATCAACACTACTTCTATGGGAAAATGCTTCCATACTACAGTATACTCGTGTTTTTCATGTCTGTCCTCCCACACTCTTCATGTCTGTGCTCCCGCGCTCTTCATGTCTGTGCTCCTGTGTTCTTCATGTCTGTCCTCCCGCGCTCTTCATGTCTGTGCTCCTGTGCTCTTCATGTCTGTGTTCCTGTGCTCTTCATGTCTGTGCTCCTGTGTTCTTCATGTCTGTGTTCCTGTGCTCTTCATGTCTGTCCTCCCGCTCTCTTCATGTCTGTGCTCCCGCTCTCTTCATGTCTGTCCTCCCGCTCTCTTCATGTCTGTGCTCCCGCTCTCTTCATGTCTGTGCTCCCGCTCTCTTCATGTCTGTCCTCCCGCTCTCTTCATGTCTGTGCTCCCGCACTCTTCATGTCTGTGCCCCCCGCTCTCTTCATGTCTGTTCTCCCGCTCTCTTCATGTCTGTCCTCCCGCGCTCTTCATGTCTGTGCTCCTGTGCTCTTCATGTCTGTCCTCCCGCTCTCTTCATGTCTGTGCTCCCGCTCTCTTCATGTCTGTGTTCCTGTGCTCTTCATGACTGTTTTCCCGCGCTCTTCATGTCTGTTCTCCCGCACTCTTCATGTCTGTGTTCCCGCGCTCTTCATGTCTGTCCTCCCGCGCTCTTCATATCTGTGCTCCTGTGCTCTTCATGTCTGTGCTCCCGCGCTCTTCATGTCTGTGCTCCCGCTCTCTTCATGTCTGTGCTCCCGCTCTCTTCATGTCTGTGCTCCCGCGCTCTTCAGCGCTCTCTTCATGTCTGTGCTCCTGTGCTCTTCATGTCTGTGCTACTGCTCTCTTTATGTTTGTGCTCCTGTGCTCTTCATGTCTGTGTTCCCGCTCTCTTCATGTCTGTCCTCCCGCTCTCTTCATGTCTGTGCTCCCGCTCTCTTCATGTCTGTGCTCCTGTGCTCTTCATGTCTGTCCTCCCGCTCTCTTCATGTCTGTGCTCCCGTGCTCTCCATGTCTGTGCTCCCGCGCTCTTCATGTCTGTGCTCCTGTGCTCTCCATGTCTGTGCCCCCGCTCTCTTCATGTCTGTGCTCCCGCGCTCTTCATGTCTGTGTTCCCGCGCTCTTCATGTCTGTCCTCCCGCGCTCTTCATGTCTGTGTTCCCGCGCTCTTCATGTCTGTGTTCCCGCGCTCTTCATGTCTGTGTTCCCGCTCTCTTCATGTCTGTCCTCCCGCGCTCTTCATGTCTGTGCTCCTGTGCTCTTCATGTCTGTCCTCCCGCTCTCTTCATGTCTGTGCTCCCGCTCTCTTCATGTCTGTGTTCCCGCTCTCTTCATGTCTGTCCTCCCGCTCTCTTCATGTCTGTCCTCCCGCTCTCTTCATGTCTGTCCACCCGCTCTCTTCATGTCAGTCCTCCCGCTCTCTTCATGTCTGTGCTCCCGCTCTCTTCATGTCTGTGTTCCCGCTCTCTTCATGTCTGTGTTCCCGCTCTCTTTATGTCTGTGCTCCTGTGCTCTTCATGTCTGTGTTCCCGCTCTCTTCATGTCTGTCCTCCCGCTCTTTTCATGTCTGTCCTCCCGCTCTCTTCATGTCTGTGCTCCAACTCTCTTCATGTCTGTCCTCCCGCTCTCTTCATGTCTGTCCACCCGCTCTCTTCATGTCAGTCCTCCCGCTCTCTTCATGTCTGTGTTCCCGCGCTCTTCATGTCTGTGCTCCAACTCTCTTCATGTCTGTGCTCCCGCTCTCTTCATGTCTGTGCTCCCGCGCTCTTTATGTCTGTGCTCCAACTCTCTTCATGTCTGTCCTCCCGCGCTCTTCATGTCTGTCCTCCCGCTCTCTTCATGTCTCTGTTCCCGCTCTCTTCATGTCTGTGTTCCTGTGCTCTTCATGTCTGTGCTCCCGCGCTCTTCTTGTCTGTCCTCCCGCTCTCTTCATGTCTCTGTTCCCGCTCTCTTCATGTCTGTGTTCCTGTGCTCTTCATGTCTGTGCTCCCGTGTTCTTCATGTCTGTCCTCCCGCTCTCTTCATGTCTGTGTTCCCGCGCTCTTCATGTCTGTCCTCCCGCGCTATTCATATCTGTGCTCCTGTGCTCTTCATGTCTGTGCTCCCGCGCTCTTCATGTCTGTGCTCCCGCGCTCTTCATGTCTGTGCTCTCGCGCTCTTTATGTCTGTGCTCCCGCGCTCTTCATGTCTGTCCTCCCGCGCTCTTCATGTCTGTGTTCCCGCACTCTTCATGTCTGTGCTCCCACGCTCTTCAGCGCTCTCTTCATGTCTGTGCTCCTGTGCTCTTCATGTCTGTGCTCCTGTGCTCTTCATGTCTATGCTACTGCTCTCTTCATGTTTGTGCTCCTGTGTTCTTCATGTCTGTGTTCCCGCTCTCTTCATGTCTGTGTTCCCGCTCTCTTCATGTCTGTGTTCCCGCTCTCTTCATGTCTGTGTTCCCGCTCTCTTCATGTCTGTGCTCCCGCTCTCTTCATGTCTGTGCTCCCGCTCTCTTCATGTCTGTGTTCCCGCTCTCTTCATGTCTGTGCTCCCGCTCTCTTCGTGTCTGTCCTCCCGCTCTCTTCATGTCTGTGCTCCCGCTCTCTTCGTGTATGTGCTCCCGCTCTCTTCATGTCTGTGTTCCCGCTCTCTTCATGTCTGTGCTCCCGCTCTCTTCATGTCTGTCCTCCCGCTCTCTTCATGTCTGTGCTCCCGCTCTCTTCGTGTCTGTCCTCCCGCTCTCTTCATGTCTGTGCTCCCGCTCTCTTCGTGTCTGTGCTCCCGCTCTCTTCATGTCTGTCCTCCCGCTCTCTTCATGTCTGTGCTCCCGCGCTCTTCATGTCTGTGCTCCCGCGCTCTTCATGTCTGTGCTCCCGCTCTCTTCATGTCTGTGCTCCCGCGCTCTTCATGTCTGTCCTCCCGCTCTCTTCATGTCTGTCCTCCCGCTCTCTTCATGTCTGTGTTCCCGCTCTCTTCATGTCTGTCCTCCCGCTCTCTTCATGTCTGTGCTCCCGCGCTCTTCATGTCTGTGTTCCCGTTCTCTTCATGTCTGTCCTCCCACTCTCTTCATGTCTGTCCTCCCGCTGTCTTCATGTCTGTCCTCCCGCTTTCTTCATGTCAGTCCTCCCGCTCTCTTCATGTCTGTCCTCCCGCTCTCTTCATGTCTGTCCTCCCGCTCTCTTCATGTCTGTCCTCCCGCTCTCTTCATGCCAGTGTTCCCGCGCTCTTCATTTCTGTGCTCCCGCGCTCTTCATGTCTGTGCTCCCGCTCTCTTCATGTCTGTCCTCCCGCGCTCTTCTTGTCTGTCCTCCCGCTCTCTTCATGTCTGTCCTCCCGCTCTCTTCATGTCTGTCCTCCCGCTCTCTTCATGTCTGTCCTCCCGCTCTCTTCATGTCTGTCCTCCCGCTCTCTTCATGTCTGTTTTCCCGCTCTCCTAATGTCTGTCCTCCCGCTCTCTTCATGTCTGTGTTCCTGCTCTCTTCATGTCTGTGTTCCCGCTCTCTTCATGTCTGTGTACCCGCTCTCTTCATGTCTGTGTTCTCGCTCTCTTCATGTCTGTGTTCTCGCTCTCTTCATGTCTGTTCTCCCGCTCTCTTCATGTCTGTCCTCCCGCTCTCTTCATGTCAGTCCTCCCGCTCTCTTCATGTCTGTCCTCCCGCTCTCTTCATGTCTGTCCTCCCGCTCTCTTCATGTCTGTCCTCCCGCTCTCTTCATGTCTGTCCTCCCGCTCTCTTCATGTCTGTCCTCCCGCTCTCTTCATGTCTGTCCTCCCGCTCTCTTCATGTCTGTCCTCCTGCTCTCTTCATGGCTGTCCTCCCGCTCTCTTCATGTCTGTGCTCCCGCTCTCTTCATGTCTGTGCTCCCGCACTCTTCATGTCTGTGTTCCTGCTCTCTTCATGTCTGTCCTCCCGCTCTCTTCATGTCTGTGTTCCTGCTCTCTTCATGTCTGTCCTCCCGCTCTCTTCATGTCTGTGTTCCTGCTCTCTTCATGTCTGTCCTCCCGCTCTCTTCATGTCTGTCCTCCCGCTCTCTTCATGTCTGTGCTCCCGCGGTCTTCATGTCTCTGTTCCCGCTCTCTTCATGTCTGTCCTCCCACTCTCTTCATGTCTGTGTTCCTGCTCTCTTCATGTCTGTTCTCCCGCTCTCTTCATGTCTGTCCTCCCGCTCTCTTCATGTCTGTCCTCCCGCTCTCTTCATGTCTGTCCTCCCGCCCTCTTCATGTCTGTCCTCCCGCTCTCTTCATGTCTGTGTTCCCGCTCTCCTAATGTCTGTCCTCCCGCTCTCTTCATGTCTGTGTTCCCTCTCTCTTCATGTCTGTGTTCCCGCTCTCTTCATGTCTGTGTTCCCGCTCTCTTCATGTCTGTGTACCCGCTCTCTTCATGTCTGTGTTCTCGCTCTCTTCATGTCTGTTCTCCCGCTCTCTTCATGTCTGTCCTCCCGCTCTCTTCATGTCTGTGCTCCAACTCTCTTCATGTCTGTTCTCCCGCTCTCTTCATGTCTGTCCTCCCGCTCTCTTCATGTCTGTCCTCCCGCTCTCTTCATGTCTGTCCTCCCGCTCTCTTCATGTCTGTCCTCCCGCTCTCTTCATGTCTGTCCTCCCGCTCTCTTCATGTTTGTCCTCCCGCTCTCTTCATGTCTGTCCTCCTACTCTCTTCATGGCTGTCCTCCCGCTCTCTTCATGTCTGTCCTCCCGCTCTCTTCATGTCTGTCCTCCCGCTCTCTTCATGTCTGTCCTCCCGCTCTCTTCATGTCTGTCCTCCCGCTCTCTTCATGTCTGTGCTCCCGCTCTCTTCATGTCTGTGCTCCCGCTCTCTTCATGTCTGTCCTCCCGCTCTCTTCATGTCTGTGCTCCCGCTCTCTTCATGTCTGTCCTCCCGCTCTCTTCATGTCTGTGTTCCTGCTCTCTTCATGTCTGTCCTCCCGCTCTCTTCATGTCTGTGTTCCCGCTCTCTTCATGTCTGTCCTCCCGCTCTCTTCATGTCTGTCCTCCCGCTCTCTTCATGTCTGTGCTCCCGCGGTCTTCATGTCTCTGTTCCCGCTCTCTTCATGTCTGTCCTCCCACTCTCTTCATGTCTGTGTTCCTGCTCTCTTCATGTCTGTTCTCCCGCTCTCTTCATGTCTGTCCTCCCGCTCTCTTCATGTCTGTCCTCCCGCTCTCTTCATGTCTGTCCTCCCGCTCTCTTCATGTCTGTCCTCCTGCTCTCTTCATGTCTGTGTTCTTGCTCTCTTCATGTCTGTGCTCCCGCTCTCTTCATGTCTGTGCTCCCGCTCTCTTCATGTCTGTGCTCCCGCTCTCTTCATGTCTGTGCTCCCGCTCTCTTCATGTCTGTGCTCCCGCTCTCTTCATGTCTGTCCTCCTGCTCTCTTCGTGTCTGTGCTCCCGCTCTCTTCATGTCTGTGCTCCCGCTCTCTTCATGTCTGTCCTCCCGCTCTCTTCATGTCTGTCCTCCCGCTCTCTTCATGTCTGTGTTCCCGCTCTCTTCATGTCTGTCCTCCCGCTCTCTTCATGTCTGTGCTCCCGCGCTCTTCATGTCTGTGTTCCCGTTCTCTTCATGTCTGTCCTCCCACTCTCTTCATGTCTGTCCTCCCGCTGTCTTCATGTCTGTCCTCCCGCTTTCTTCATGTCAGTCCTCCCGCTCTCTTCATGTCTGTCCTCCCGCTCTCTTCATGTCTGTCCTCCCGCTCTCTTCATGTCTGTCCTCCCGCTCTCTTCATGCCAGTGTTCCCGCGCTCTTCATTTCTGTGCTCCCGCGCTCTTCATGTCTGTGCTCCCGCTCTCTTCATGTCTGTCCTCCCGCGCTCTTCTTGTCTGTCCTCCCGCTCTCTTCATGTCTGTCCTCCCGCTCTCTTCATGTCTGTCCTCCCGCTCTCTTCATGTCTGTCCTCCCGCTCTCTTCATGTCTGTTTTCCCGCTCTCCTAATGTCTGTTTTCCCGCTCTCCTAATGTCTGTCCTCCCGCTCTCTTCATGTCTGTGTTCCTGCTCTCTTCATGTCTGTGTTCCCGCTCTCTTCATGTCTGTGTACCCGCTCTCTTCATGTCTGTGTTCTCGCTCTCTTCATGTCTGTGTTCTCGCTCTCTTCATGTCTGTTCTCCCGCTCTCTTCATGTCTGTCCTCCCGCTCTCTTCATGTCAGTCCTCCCGCTCTCTTCATGTCTGTCCTCCCGCTCTCTTCATGTCTGTCCTCCCGCTCTCTTCATGTCTGTCCTCCCGCTCTCTTCATGTCTGTCCTCCCGCTCTCTTCATGTCTGTCCTCCCGCTCTCTTCATGTTTGTCCTCCCGCTCTCTTCATGTCTGTCCTCCTGCTCTCTTCATGGCTGTCCTCCCGCTCTCTTCATGTCTGTGCTCCCGCTCTCTTCATGTCTGTGCTCCCGCACTCTTCATGTCTGTGTTCCTGCTCTCTTCATGTCTGTCCTCCCGCTCTCTTCATGTCTGTGTTCCTGCTCTCTTCATGTCTGTCCTCCCGCTCTCTTCATGTCTGTGTTCCTGCTCTCTTCATGTCTGTCCTCCCGCTCTCTTCATGTCTGTCCTCCCGCTCTCTTCATGTCTGTGCTCCCGCGGTCTTCATGTCTCTGTTCCCGCTCTCTTCATGTCTGTCCTCCCACTCTCTTCATGTCTGTGTTCCTACTCTCTTCATGTCTGTTCTCCCGCTCTCTTCATGTCTGTCCTCCCGCTCTCTTCATGTCTGTCCTCCCGCTCTCTTCATGTCTGTCCTCCCGCTCTCTTCATGTCTGTCCTCCCGCTCTCTTCATGTCTGTGTTCCCGCTCTCCTAATGTCTGTCCTCCCGCTCTCTTCATGTCTGTGTTCCCGCTCTCTTCATGTCTGTGTTCCCGCTCTCTTCATGTCTGTGTTCCCGCTCTCTTCATGTCTGTGTACCCGCTCTCTTCATGTCTGTGTTCTCGCTCTCTTCATGTCTGTTCTCCCGCTCTCTTCATGTCTGTCCTCCCGCTCTCTTCATGTCTGTGCTCCAACTCTCTTCATGTCTGTTCTCCCGCTCTCTTCATGTCAGTCCTCCCGCTCTCTTCATGTCTGTCCTCCCGCTCTCTTCATGTCTGTCCTCCCGCTCTCTTCATGTCTGTCCTCCCGCTCTCTTCATGTCTGTCCTCCCGCTCTCTTCATGTCTGTCCTCCCGCTCTCTTCATGTCTGTCCTCCTACTCTCTTCATGGCTGTCCTCCCGCTCTCTTCATGTCTGTCCTCCCGCTCTCTTCATGTCTGTCCTCCCGCTCTCTTCATGTCTGTCCTCCCGCTCTCTTCATGTTTGTCCTCCCGCTCTCTTCATGTCTGTGCTCCCGCTCTCTTCATGTCTGTGCTCCCGCTCTCTTCATGTCTGTCCTCCCGCTCTCTTCATGTCTGTGCTCCCGCTCTCTTCATGTCTGTCCTCCCGCTCTCTTCATGTCTGTGTTCCTGCTCTCTTCATGTCTGTCCTCCCGCTCTCTTCATGTCTGTGTTCCCGCTCTCTTCATGTCTGTCCTCCCGCTCTCTTCATGTCTGTCCTCCCGCTCTCTTCATGTCTGTGCTCCCGCGGTCTTCATGTCTCTGTTCCCGCTCTCTTCATGTCTGTCCTCCCACTCTCTTCATGTCTGTGTTCCTGCTCTCTTCATGTCTGTCCTCCCGCTCTCTTCATGTCTGTCCTCCCGCTCTCTTCATGTCTGTCCTCCCGCTCTCTTCATGTCTGTCCTCCCGCTCTCTTCATGTCTGTCCTCCTGCTCTCTTCATGTCTGTGTTCTTGCTCTCTTCATGTCTGTGCTCCCGCTCTCTTCATGTCTGTGCTCCCGCTCTCTTCATGTCTGTGCTCCCGCTCTCTTCATGTCTGTGCTCCCGCTCTCTTCATGTCTGTGCTCCCGCTCTCTTCATGTCTGTCCTCCTGCTCTCTTCGTGTCTGTGCTCCCGCTCTCTTCATGTCTGTGCTCCCGCTCTCTTCATGTCTGTGCTCCCGCTCTCTTCATGTCTGTGCTCCCGCTCTCTTCATGTCTGTGCTCCCGCTCTCTTCATGTCTGTGCTCCCGCTCTCTTCATGTCTGTCCTCCTGCTCTCTTCATGTCTGTCCTCCCGCTCTCTTTATGTCTGTCCTCCCGCTCTCTTCGTGTCTGTCCTCCCGCGCTCTTCATGTCTGTCCTCCCGCTCTCTTCATGTCTGTCCTCCCGCTCTCTTCGTGTCTGTCCTCCCGCGCTCTTCATGTCTGTCCTCCCGCTCTCTTCATGTCTGTCCTCCCGCTCTCTTCATGTCTGTGTTCCTGCTCTCTTCATGTCTGTCCTCCCGCTCTCTTCATGTCTGTCCTCCTGCTCTCTTCATGTCTGTCCTCCCGCTCTCTTCATGTCTGTGCTCCCGCTCTCTTCATGTCTGTGCTCCCGCTCTCTTCATGTCTGTCCTCCCGCTCTCTTTATGTCTCTGTTCCCGCTCTCTTCATGTCTGTGTTCCCGCTCTCTTCATGTCTGTGCTCCCGCTCTCTTCATGTCTGTGCTCCCGCTCTCTTCATGTCTGTGCTCCCGCTCTCTTCATGTCTGTGTTCCCGCTCTCTTCATGTCTGTGCTCCCGCTCTCTTCGTGTCTGTGTTCCCGCTCTCTTCATGTCTGTCCTCCCGCTCTCTTCATGTCTGTCCTCCCGCTCTCTTCATGTCTGTGCTCCCGCTCTCTTCGTGTCTGTGTTCCCGCTCTCTTCATGTCTGTGCTCCTGTGCTCTTCATGTCTGTCCTCCCGCTCTCTTCATGTCTGTCCTCCTGCTCTCTTCATGTCTGTCCTCCCGCTCTCTTCATGTCTGTCCTCCCGCTCTCTTCATGTCTGTGCTCCCGCTCTCTTCGTGTCTGTGCTCCCGCTCTCTTCATGTTCTTATCCTCCACCACGGCTTGATGAAGCATTCTACATCTCTTTAATAAAACTTGACATAAAACATCTTTTCTGCTGTTTTGTTAAGCTCAAGAAAAAAGGTCAAGACGGGTCCCCGCTGTCACTGTTTACTTAGCGCTCCTGCGGACGTCGCGGCTGATTGCTGCTTGAATTCAAATACTGGATGTTTTATTTATGACGGAAATTACTTTTTTTTTGTTGCAAATTGCGCACCTCACTCCATACACTGTAAGCAGAAGATAAAATAAGTGGCTCTCGTATTCTCAGCCCCGCTCCTAGCAGGCGCCGGCGTCTCTTTACTTTACATATATTCTGATTATTCTTATTTCCCAGCTATTGTTTTTTTAATCACTTTTTATTCAATTCAGATATTTTTTTTTGTTACAGCGATTACATTTACATGATGTGTAGAATTAAAGTCAAGTCTCCGGCAAAATTGTTTTGCTTTGTTGCCCCCACTATATAATCCGGCACTTATTTCCTTTATTATTATCATCATATGATCATTATATGTTTATCCCAGGCAGGAAGATTTATCTACCACATCTGCTGGAAGTTTTTCTCCAGCATCAACTACTCTTTCAGTAACTTAATATTTTCTGAGCCTATTTGTTTCTGAGCTTTCCCCCCTCTAACCTCTGACTAGATCCCCTTGTTCTTGTATTCAGTCTCTTCCCTCTCAACTCTGTAACATATATAAAGGTTACTATCATGTCCTCCCTTTCCCTTCTTCCCCCCAGTAACATATATAAAGGTTTCCATCATGTCCCCCCTTTCCCTTCTTCCTCCTGTAACATATATAAAGGTTTCCATCATGTCCTCCCTTTCCCTTCTTCCTCCTGTAATATATATAAAGGTTTCCATCATGTCCTCCCTTTCCCTTCTTCCTCCTGTAACATATATAAAGGTTTCCATCATGTCCTCCTTTCCCTTCTTCCTCCTGTAACATATATAAAGGTTTACATCATGTCCCCCTTTCCCTTCTTCCCCCTGTAACATATATAAAGGTTTCCATCATGTCCCCCTTTCCCTTTTTCCCCCTGTAACATATATAAAGGTTTCCATCATGTCCTCCCTTTCCCTTCTTCCTCCTGTAACATATATAAAGGTTTCCATCATGTCCTCCTTTCCCTTCTTCCTCCTGTAACATATATAAAGGTTTCCATCATGTCCCCCCTTTCCCTTCTTCCTCCTGTAACATATATAAAGGTTTCCATCATGTCCGCCCTTTCCCTTCTTCCTCCTGTAACATATATAAAGGTTTCCATCATGTCCGCCCTTTCCCTTCTTCCTCCTGTAACATATATAAAGGTTCCCATCATGTTCCCCCCTTTCCCTTCTTCCTCCTGTAACATATATATAGGTTTCCATCATGTCCTCCCTTTCCCTTCTTCCTCCTGTATATATAAAGGTTTCCATCATGTCCCCCCTTTCCCTTCTTCCTCCTGTAACATATATAAAGGTTTCCATCATGTCCTCCCTTTCCCTTCTTCCTCCTGTATATATAAAGGTTTCCATCATGTCCCCCCTTTCCCTTCTTCCTCCTGTAACATATATAAAGGTTTCCATCATGTCTTCCCTTTCCCTTCTTCCTCCTGTAACATATATAAAGGTTTCCATCATGTCCTTCCCCACCTACTTCTACCTAATGTGTATGGTAACCTTGAATAAGAGATTGCTTGGTACTATCACATTGTACCAGAGATTTATTTTGGACAGTGCAGAGATCTTTTGATTCCTTTTCTTCTACATTTAGAGAAAAGTATCTCCCACCAGGATTCTTCACTGTAAGAGCAGTGAGACTATGGAACTCAACTATCACAGCATGATATAGTGATTATTGATCCAGGCCTCTCAAATAATATAATATCATAAGTTACATCAGTCCAGAAATGTATTCTGATTGCCGTATGGCAAGTTGGGATGGGAATTCCCCCCTCATATTATAAGGAAATTGGTCTCTGCCTGACATGAGTGCTTCTTCTGGATCAACACTGACAACAAATCAAATTATATTGAGATAACACAATATAATGACATAATATGGTATAATAAAGTACAATAAAATAAAATATCACCCAATACTGTATAATACAATATAATATGACAATATATGGCATAATACAATACAATGTAATATCATACAACACTATATAATACAGTATAATATAACAATATATGGTAGAGTATAATACAATACAATGTAAGGCCATGTTCACATGGCGTAAGAGACCGGCCGTTCCGTGTTCTTTGACGGCGCAGAGTTCTGATGTGGGCGCATCCGTGCGCACCTGCATCAGAACTCCCCACTGCACACAATGAAGCAAGTGGCCGGAGCCGCTCGCTTCATTGTGTGAACTGACAGGGTTTTCTTTGGCTGCTATTCACTGAATAGCGGCTGCAAAAACCTGACATGTCAGTTGTTTACGGCACCGTGAGAGATCCCGGACAGAGCGCATACTATGTGTATGTGTATATGTACTATGTGTATATGCTCCGACCAGGACCCCATAGAAGGCTAAGCAGCGTAGCTTTTTTAAAAAAGTATGGCCGTTGATGCTGATAGCAAAAAAGAAAAGTTTACGAAAAGTTACGTTGTGTGAACATAGCCTAATATCGTACAATACTATATAATGCAGTATAATATGACAATATATGGTATAATATAATACAATGTAATATCGTACAATACTATATAATGCAGTATAATATGACAATATATGGTATAATATAATACCATGTAATATCGTACAATACTATATAATACAGTATAATATGACAATATAACACAATACAATGTAACATCGTACAACACTATATAATACAGTACAACATGACAATATATGGTATAGTATAACACAATACAATGTAATATCGTACAATACAGTATAATATGACAATATAACAGAATAACACAATACAATGTAATACCGTACAATACTATATAAGGCTATGTTCACACTGCGTATATGTCCGGCCGCATATTTTCGCGGCCGAACATATACACGGTAAACTCCGTCCGGAGATTTATGCTACTTGCGGCCGGCTACGTACGGACTGCGAACTTACGCCCGTAGTCTACTTACGCTTCCCGTGCGCCCTACGTAGCAATCTGACAGCGGTCTTTTACTTGGATATCTTCGCCTAGCCCCGGACACCCCACAGAACCTTTTGGATCGGCACAAAAAGCAGCAAAAATGAAGAAATCACCACTACGTACGGGACCGCATGTAACGCTAGGGGCGTAAGTTGCGGCATTTTCGTCCGCAAACAATGGTCTGGTTCATTTTTTACGGCGCCGCGTACGATCCAGGCGTAAGTTCGTACGTAGTGTGAACTGTGCAGCCGTACATCGTATACTTTCCATTGTACGCAAACTACGTAAGTCTCCGGCCACTTATTCAGGGAACGCGCTATGGCCGGAAACGTACGTAGTGTGAACATAGCCAAATACAGTATAATATGACAATATAACAGTATAACACAATACAATGTAATATCGTACAATACTATATAATACAGTATAATATGACAATATATAGTATAACACAATACCATGTAATATCGTACAATACTATATAATACAGTATAATATGACAATATATGGTATAATATAATACAATGTAATATCGTACAATACTATATAATACAGTATAATATGACAATATATGGTATAATATAATACAATGTAATATCGTACAATACTATATAATGCAGTATAAAATATGAGAATTTTTGCATTTTTGCGGCTTATATTCCATATAACTTAGCGAAGACAAAACACTTAACACATAACCCATAATCAGAAATGTTCAGATCTCTATTTCTTAGCATCTCTCGCAGATTTCTAGCTAGGAAACAAACATAATGCTGTTTCTTGGCTCCCCGAACCGTTTGCTGTTGCCGGGGATGTAGCCATAGAAACTCTGTATAAAATCTGCTTTCTATCAGATGATTTTACACTCTGTTTTCATTTCCTGCTGCTGGACGGAGATAAGATGAGCAGCCGGACCCCCTGTGCAGGAATGAAACGCGTCGTCAGCACCACAGGAGGGGGGGGCTGTAACTTTTTCACATCCCCCTTTCCGGCATCTTCGTCTTCCCGGCAGGGTGACAATCTCTGCGCTTCTGAACTGTACGAAATCTCACACGTGGAAATATCACAGTTTGGGAAGAAATACAATGCTACAAGCAAACTTTTATTAGGGTGCTAATCTTACACCGAACAGGATGAAGCCCAAGGCTGTGAAAGCGATATATACCATGCAGGTGAAAAAGAGCAGAAAACAAGCTATAATAACTAGAAAACAAACGCTGTTAAATCGTGCAAATGCTAGGAGGAGACACCAGGGCGCATGGCGGCAAAAGAGCAAATATTAGATGGTTACTACACCTTCTGCAACTGGAAGCGATCCTGAGTGAATACCATGGAGAGAACCACACCGCACATTGCCTATAGGGCTGCGCCTGGACGGGCAGAGAGGAACTTATCGAAATATATTCACTGAACATTGTTTTTTTATATCTAGAAATTAGTTAATCTCTTGATATATGGGTCAATTCCCTTCAATTCAGGTTCATTAGCTAACTTGCATTACAGTATGGGAGCAGGGACACCTGTCAAAGGGTGAAGTTCCTGCTCGTGTGCACTGAGCAGCATGCATTGTAAGAGCAGTGCCCAGGACCCATGTGGCTCAGCACTGAAGGTACAGATATATTGGGCATACTATGGATGGAGCCTTGTAGTTCTACATTTGGTCACTAGGTGTCTTCCTGTAATTTTTTTTCCTTTTGTAAAGCACAGCTGAAGACACTTGTGTGAAGGGTTCATGGTGTTCTTGCTTAGGCGCATGTTGTTTCTGGCTGCCACCAGCGGAGAGTTAGCTTGCTGATATTTTCCCTGTCGCTCCATACTCTCTCCACCAATCAGAAACCAGTAGAAAGTCTATAAGTAAAGGTGGAGTGGACCATGTGCTCAGACTATCAGGGATCTGTGAGTAGCGTATATGCTGATCCTGTTCCTGTCAGATAATTTTCTACAGTGTTCCTGCATGTGAGCTATGTCTGGCAAGTAAACCTCTGGTGAGGCTACCACGGGGACTAAATCCTATCCACGCTGAGAGGCTATCCTTCTCCTTCTCTTCAAAGCCCAGCAATGTTCACCAGGAGCTTAGTCAAGTCAGTGTTCTGGAAGAGAGCAACTAAAGCTGATTTACCCCGCTGCAACTCCAACAGCTAGCTCACCCTTAAAGTGTCACAGTCATTACAACTTTCAAAATCTAAACAGTAGATGTGGTATAAAGCCAGTTTGCCATTTACATTCATTATTTTTGTTGTTGTTATCATGCTGTAAAAAAAAGCTGCTAGAACAAAACTTACCAGAAATCCAGGTCCAGAAATCCAGGCAGCTGTATAACAGTTATACTTACTGTATCCAGGTCCAGTCTCCTGAAGGCAGCTATATAACAGCTATACTTACTGTATCCAGGTCCAGTCTCCTAAAGACAGTTATATACCAGCTATACTTACTGTATCCAGGTCCAGTCTCCTGAAGGCAGCTATATAACAGCTATACTTACTGTATCCAGGTCCAGTCTCCTAAAGGCTGCTATATAACAGCTATACTTACTGTATCCAGGTCCAGTCTCCTGAAGGCTGCTATATAACAGCTATACTTACTGTATCCAGGTCCAGTCTCCTGAAGGCTGCTATATAACAGCTATACTTACTGTATCCAGGTCCAGTCTCCTGAAGGCTGCTATATAACAGCTATACTTACTGTATCCAGGTCCAGTCTCCTGAAGGCTGCTATATAACATCTATACTTACTGTATCCAGGTCTAGTCTCCTGAAGGCTACTTATAACAGCTATACTTACTGTATACAGGTCCAGTCTCCTGAAGGCTGCTATATAAAAGCTACAGTATACTTACTGTATCCAGGTCCAGTCTCCTGAAGGCAGCTATATAACAGCTGTACTTACTGTATCCAGGTCCAGTCTCCTGAAGGCAGCTATATAACAGCTATACTTACTGTATCCAGGTCCAGTCTCCTGAAGGCCACTTTATAACAGCTATACTTACTGTATCCAGGTCCAGTCTCCTGATGGCAGCTATATAACAGCTATACTTACTGTATCCAGGTCCAGTCTCCTGCAAGCAGCTATATAACAGCTGTACTTACTGTATCCAGGTCCAGTCTCCTGAAGGCAGCTATATAACAGCTATACTTACTGTATCCAGGTCCAGTCTCCTGAAGGCAGCTATATAACAGTTATACTTACTGTATCCAGGTCCAGTCTCCTGAAGGCAGCTATATAACAGCTATACTTACTGTATCCAGGTCCAGTCTCCTGAAGGCAGCTATATAACAGCTATACTTACTGTATCCAAGTCCAGTCTCCTGAAGGCAGCTATATAACAGCTATACTTACTGTATCCAGGTCCAGTCTCCTGATGGCTGCTATATAACAGCCATACTTACTATATCCTGGTCCAGTCTCCTGAAGGCGGATATATAACAGCTATACTTACTGTATCCAGGTCCAGTCTCCTGATGGCAGCTATATAACAGCTATACTTACTGTATCCAGGTCCAGTCTCCTGAAGGCAGCTATATAACAGCTATATTTACTGTATCCAGGTCCAGTCTCCTGATGGCAGATTTTCTGACTTGTTCTAGTTAAGAAACCAGACTAAACACAGAGTTATGGCTCACTGTGTCCATCAGTCAGGTGACTGCCTTCTCTCTGTGTCAGATGACCTGGAATTCACAGGACTTTCTGTTTTCTGACTATTTCCTATTTTTTGAGAAAAAAAGAGTCAAAAAACAGGAAGTGCCGTGTTTTCAAGTATATCGAAGCTGGACTTCTACGGCTATATTCCACTGACCAACCACCATAGAAGTAGTGTCACATTTACCACCTAGCAAGTGACCGGTCGCAGGGCAGGTACCACAAGACAATGGAAAGCATCAACCAAACCCACAATGGCTCAATAGATAAACCAAAATTGTAACCGGATCGTGGACAATGGAAAACCTCATGGAAGCCAGAATCTGCTCAATGGATGGAAATGTAATGAAATCTCGTGTACGTGTTTCCTAAAGGGTGAATGCGCTGGAAATAATCAGCTCGGAGCTACGGGGCTGAACAAGCGTTATCACAATAATATACCGTGAAAACAATTAATAACAGTGAATGGTTGATCGCTCCCACAATTATATCCCTAGGACAAATGTAAGTAGAACTATCTGCTTAATTGTAAATCGGAAGAAGTAAGAAGGTATAATCACCTCGACAAACAATGGAGCTAAGCCATGTTTACCAAACCCCACGTCGGGGACAAAGACAATTTACATGAATAGACACAAAAACAATACTGATTGGGAAAAATAATAAAAACGTGAGAGAGGAGAGGAAGGAATCCTGTAGGGTATGTCTTATCCTGCCTTAGGGTATGTGCACACTGAGGAAATTGGACGGAAAGCCATCGTGGAATTCATCGCTGGCGCCCGCTCGTAGACTGTGGCGCGCGCGGATCTCCGCCCTTGTCATAGACGGATTCCTTCATCCACCCAAAGAATGAACATACCCTCAATTTGGTAAATTCTGTAGATTGGGATGGGGAAGCTACAAAACCTAAAATTCCCATTTTGCCTGGACGGACAATGCTTGGCTTTGGTTTTTTGGTGTCCTCAAAGTCCTCAAAAACTCTCATATATATATATATATATATATATATATATATATATATATACACACTACCGTTCAAAAGTTTGGGGTCACACTGAAATGTCCTTATTTTTGAAGGAAAAGCACTGTACTTTTCAATGAAGATAACTTTAAACAAATCCACTCTATACATTGCTAATGTGGTAAATGACTATTCTAGCTGCAAATGTCTGGTTTTTGGTGCAATATCTACATAGGTGTATAGAGGCCCATTTCCAGCAACTATCACTCCAGTCTTCTAATGGTACAATGTGTTTGCTCATTGGCTCAGAAGGCTAAGTGATGATTAGAAAACTCTTGTGCAATCATGTTCACACATCTGAAAACAGTCTAGCTCGTTACAGAAGCTACAAAACTGACCTTCCTTTGAGCAGATTGTGTTTCTGGAGCATCACATTTGTGGGGTCAATTAAACGCTCAAAATGGCCAGAAAAAGAGAACTTTCATCTGAAACTCGACAGTCTATTCTTGTTCTTAGAAATGAAGGCTGTTCCATGCGAGAAATTGCTAAGAAATTGAAGATTTCCTACAACGGTGTGTACTACTCCCTTCAGAGGACAGCACAAACAGGCTCTAACCAGAGTAGAAAAAGAAGTGGGAGGCCGCGTTGCACAACTAAGCAAGAAGAGAAGCACATTAGAGTCTCTAGTTTGAGAAACAGACGCCTCACAGGTCCCCAACTGGCATCTTCATTAAATAGCACCCGCAAAACACCAGTGTCACCATCTACAGGGAAGAGGCGGCTGCCGGATTTTGGGCTTCAGGGCAGAGTGGCAAAGAAAAAGCCATATCTGAGACTGGCCAATAAAAGAAAAAGATTAAGATGGGCAAAAGAACACAGACATTGGGCAGAGGAAGACTGGAAAAAAGTGTTGTGGACGATGGATGAATCCAAGTTTGAGGTGTTTGGATGACAAAGAAGAACGTTTGTGAGACGCAGAAGAAATGAGAAGATGCTGGAAGAATGCCTGACGCCATCTGTTATACATGGTGGAGGTCATGTGATGGTCTGGGGTTGGTGCTGGTAAGGTGGGAGATTTGTACAGGGTAAAAGGGATTGTGAATAAGGAAGGCTATCACTCTGCACCGCCATGCCATACCCAGTGGGCAGCGCTTGGTTGGAGCCAATTTCATCCTACAACAGGACAATGACCCTAAACACCTCCAAATTGTGCAAGAACTATTTCCAGCAGAAGCAGCAGCTGGTATTCTATCATAGGTAATGGAGTGGCCAGCGCAGTCACCAGATCACCTCCCCATTGTGGGAGCAGCTGGACCGTATGGTACGCCAGAAGTGCCCATCCAACCAATCCAACTTGTGGGAGCTGCTTCTAGAAGCGTGGGGGGCAATTTCTCCAGCTTACCCCAACAGATTAATAGCTAGAATGCCAAAGGTGGGCAATGCTGGAATTGCTGCAAAAGGAGGATTCTGGGACGGAAGCAAAGTGTGATGGAAGAACAATGTTATTTCACATACAAATCAGTATTTCTAACCTTGTCAATGTCTTGTCTCTATTTTCTATTCATTTCACAACGTCTGGTGGTGAAGAAGTGGGACTATTCATGGAAAACACTAAATTGTTTAGGTGACCCCAAACTTTTGAACGGTAGTGTGTATATATATATATATATATATATATACAGTATATATATATTAAAGATAGATAGATACGTAGGAGATAGATAGATAGATAGAATGGCCATAAATAATGGTAATCTTCACGTACCCATACAAAAGCTTTCCTACCATTAGCTTAGACTCAGCTTTTGACTGGACCATCCTAGGGAGTTCTAGAAAACCTGGATACGGCCATAGGCCATTGACTGCATCCATGTTTTCCTGGTTGCATCCAACTTCTCCAGACGCCAGGAGTCATATATAGACTGTTCAGGTCGGGATTACATTGCAGAACCCAAACATTTTTGACAGATTCGGCGAACACTAGCCGAGGTTCTTGTACCTTCTCGTTGAGCCCTCTACAATGGTCTCCCAATCATAGAGCGCTGAGAGGACCGGAGCGGCACTCCTCTTGGGGGTACGGCGGCCGCTTTAGTTGAAGGATTCCTCAGTTTAATGTATACAGAAAGTAATCTATAAAACTCCATGTCATTTCCTTGCCGTTCTAATCCTTTTGGCCATAGCTGGAGCCTACCGCACTGCTTACATGTATACACTGTACATTTCTATAGGGTTTTAGATGTGTTTTCATTCTGCTTGACATGACGCTTCATGGACATATTACTAACCCTCTGATATGTTTCTATGTGGATTTTCTTCTTGCTCAGTTACCTGTAATGTGTTGAGCCTCCTCTCTGCTTATACAGTATATGGCATTGATTGTGCTCATCTATGTCCGTGTCTACATGCCACCATTCAAACTTTAGGTGGCATCTAATCTATCACTTAAAGGGGTACTCCGGCCCAGGGGGTATTTTTTTGGATCGGCGGGGAGGGGGTGGAAATTGAAGCCAGAGGTCACTTACCTCCCCCGTTCCAGCGCCGGTGCAAACATTAAAGGGATTATCCCACAATTTAAAGTTATCCCCTATTCTTAGGACTGGAGATATAACTAGGTGACCTGTGGGATCCAATCACTGGGACCTTCATGGATACAAGAATAGAGGACAAGAACAATAAATAATCCCTTTAAATTGAAAAATATAAAAACATAATTTCTTTTCTCTACGGGGACTGCTGTGAATTATTTGCCTGACACCGATAGATAGAGGGGGTCCAGTCACCTCCAAGTCCTCAATAAAATTCAAATCAATTAGGAACAGTCTTTACAACTTCAATAAAACAATGAGGGTTGGTGTTGAGCATCTTCTCTATCACCTATAGCATTTGTCCTGACATAACTGCTAAACTCTCCATCTTACCCCATTCTTCACGGCTCCAATGACTCTACAGTCTACTGACACAGTGCTCTCTGCTGCCACCTCTGTCCATGTCAGGTACTGTCCAGAGCAGCAGCAAATCCCCATAGAAAACCTCTCCTGCTCTGGACAGTTCCTGACATGGACAGAGGTGGCAGCAGAGAGCACTGTGTCAGACTGGAGAGAATACACCACTTCCTGCAGGACATACAGCAGCTGATAAGTACTGAAGACTGGAGATTTTAAAAGAGAATAACAAATCTATATAACTTTCTGAAACTAGTTGATTTGAAAGAAAAAATATTTTTGCTGTAGTTCCCCTTTAAGTTTAGGGGTCAGTAGGTGTCTAAATAGTGTTAAAGGGGTTATCCAGTGCTACAAAAACTTTCCCCCTACTGTTGTCTCCAGTTTGGGTGCAGGTTTTGAAACTCAGTTCCATTGAAGTAAATGGAGCTTAATTGCAAACCGCACCTGAAGTGGAGACAACAGTAGGGGGAAAAGTGGCCATGTTTTTATAGCGCTGGATAACCCCTTTAAGCCAGAAAAGGGCCATTATTGTGGACTTACTCTTTGGCTTCTTACCCTGGAGACCTAACACCCACCCCTACTGTTCATCTTTGGCAAAAGGAAAGCTATGGAGGCCCTGGTAGGAGAAGAAGGAGGAGCACAGCCCATATAGACCTAAGTCCCCCACCACCAACCAATGCAATGGGAAAAACAACATAAACATTTTCAGGGTCCCACGATCTCTTAGGCCACATTCACACACCCGTAGTGCAGTCCGTGGCCGCGGACCGCACAACCGAATGTGCATCACACATCATTACCCCAGCGATCCGTGCCGCATTACAACATGTCCTTTTTTTTTGTGGCACGGATTGCGGCCCCGTATACATGTAGGGCCATAGGATAACATTGGTTTCATGTTCTGTCCGCATTTGCGGACAGAACAACGCATGTGTGAATTAGGCCTTAATTCTTTGTTACATATTATACAAATGGTTTGGGCTAAAACGAGTGCAGAGCGGTCTCCATATTACGCTGCCCCTCCACAGTGGGATATAGCAGGCAATATTGAAGGACGCTGCGGTCTCCTTGAATTCTCCGGGCTCGGCCTTACGGTTCCTTACAAGGTGGAGTTTAGTACAGCGGTGTGCATGAGCTCGCATTTATTTGGTCAGTGGGATTTCTTTGGGATTCAGCTACAGGCAGCAATGTGATATTTTGTAAACCAGAAAGAAAGATATTGATTGAGATTCTCATGAATAGACTCTCGCTGAGTATTATCCGCTACATTGTTTACCTCTTTGTTCAAATTTACGCCATCAAATGAAAATCTTCCCTGAACAAAATCTGAGGCCATTGTACGAATGATTTTTATTAAATCTTCAATGGATATAATAGAAGTTACCTCTTCTTAAAGGGATGGTTCACAAATTTTTATTCTTTTTAATCAACTGGTGCCTGAAAGTGCCAGAGACATGTAGTTTACTTCTATTTTAAATAAAATCTCCAGTGTTCCAGTAATTATCAGCTGCTGTATGTCCTGCAGGAAGTATTTTTGGTGAATCACCCCTGATCCATACAATCCTTTGCCCAGTCAAGTGTGTTCCTTCTATGGGATGTCCTCAAATCAGGACCAGTCAAGGGTCCTTGAGGATTGACGTTGGGGAATATTGGTCTACATTGGCCAAATATTCATGTATATAATAAAGATCACCCATATATATTGTACGGCCCCTATAATACTATTATATGTCATGGTATGTATAGACAAGGAAAGAAGAAACCCATTCTGAATAAAGTTATCAATGAAGAGGATCTACCACAAACTCAATCAATCGCAACTGCGGGGACTCTTAATATCTGTCCATCTTGTTAGAGTAACCAGTTCCATATCCCAGACCACCAAGACAAAATCTATCATCTAAAAGAAGACGCCCCAAGAAGAAGGACCAAAGCTTATTCCAGGCAGAGATGGCATTGGTAGGATATAGAGGGATATTCCCATCTCAGCTCATATCATTTTACTTCTAGGACTCATCAAGTTCAATAGTTTGGAACTGCTTGTTGCTGAAACAAAAATTTTGGGAAAAGTACCCCTTGAAGCTACATGAAGGATCCGTATATTAAAAGTTGGTGATAAGATCGGACCTCATTCTTGAAAGGGGTTCTCCTGGCCTCCATTCCACTGTCTGGTTGTGGTTTGTGCATACGAACCTGCTGATATATTCCTGTAGCCCCGGTAACTCGGTAAAATGACCAAAGTTTGGTAAAATAAGCCCCCCTATGCCCGCAGCCTGATACTGCATGCACTGTCCTGGTTGGGGGGCTCAATCTAATTGGTGTGGTATGCATCTCCAATACTCTGACCCAGAAACGGTCCACCTCCACACCCCAAATCTCGCTCACCTTACGGGGATGCTACGGATCCACTTCTGCTTGCTCCTAATCAGCTGCGCGGGAAGCTGGGAATGGAATGATGTACGGGACTACTGCTCGCAATGCATGGGCGGCATGGAGGAGGTAACCGGAGCTCCACCCGAACACATACCGGATGCAATCACTCCATACTGTAGCTGTAACCCGAACACATACCGGATGCAATCACTCCATACTGTAGCTGTAACCCGAACACATACCGGATGCAATCACTTCATACTGTAGCTGTAACCCGAACAATCACTTCATACTGCAATGCAATGCAATCACTTCATACTGTAGCTGTAACCCGAACACATACCGGATGCAATCACTCCATACTGTAGCTGTAACCCGAACACATACCGGATGCAATCACTCCATACTGTAGCTGTAACCCGAACACATACCAGATGCAATCACTCCATACTGTAGCTGTAACCCGAACACATACCAGATGCAATCACTCCATACTGTAGCTGTAACCCGAACACATACCGGATGCAATCACTCCATACTGTAGCTGTAACCCGAACACATACCAGATGCAATCACTCCATACTGTAGCTGTAACCCGAACACATACCGGATGCAATCACTCCATACTGTAGCTGTAACCTGAACACATACCAGATGCAATCACTCCATACTGTAGCTGTAACCTGAACACATACCAGATGCAATCACTCCATACTGTAGCTGTAACCTGAACACATACCGGATGCAATCACTCCATACTGTAGCTGTAACCTGAACACATACCGGATGCAATCACTCCATACTGTAGCTGTAATCCCCCTTCTCTTCTCTGGACAGAAAACACTTGAGGAGGCCTGGGGAGGAAACCGGAGCTCCACCCGAACACATACCGGATATGATTGCTCTATACTGCAGCTGTAATCCCCTTTTTCTGCTCCCAGCCAGAGACCAATCATTTCTTATAGGAAAATTTGCCTTGATTTACGAGTGTGTTGGATTTCAAGCACTTTCTTGGAACAAATTATTCTTCTAATCCAAGATTTCATTGTATGTAAATTAGCTCCTATGATGCACGGGGGGCATTCTTCTTCAGGCCCTGCCCCCCTCCCCCAGTGCACTGTTTGGACCCCCTGCCACCTCCTACACTCATGCACAGACCTGTATGGAGATGTGCACAGACTGGCCTGAATATGTATAAATAGGCGTTAACATAAGAGGTGGTGGGTGGGCTGAACAATACACTAGGGGGGAGGGTCGAGAAACGCCTCCAGTGCACCATAGGAGCTAATTTACATATTTATTTTAGCTAAAAATTCTCAAAAACAACAGGACATACAAATATAACAAGAGCGGCACCAGAAAGAGGAGGTAGGGGGCTACACGGATGTATCAGCAGGTATGTATGCACCACCCTGCTGATAGTTTCCCTTTAACCTACTTAGAAAAGTTATACTTTTACTTTCATTGTTCGGTCTGAAAATCTTATTCCGTTTTGCATTTATACTTTTTGTAACTTTCCCCCCTGCGCGGCAGTAAGTGCCATTAATAATGAGATATTTGCCCCATGAGGCTTCGTCTGTGACTCTCCCATCATCCCGTCCTCCTTATTCCTCGGCATATTTGATGGTGGGTAATGATACACATCGTATGGATTAAGCCGTATGGATTGTACACACAAACGGTTCTTTCATTTGGCGACGGCCACGCTGTGAGAACGAGGCTCCGGAATCGGCACTTATTAAATTAACCATGGAGAAAAGTGCTTGCTGATTGCCCACATTAATTTTATTGTGATGGCTATCTATTAGATACTGTTAGTCTGGAATAAGCGCGGTGAGCAATGGTTTGCGGGAGCCGAGGATTACACATCTCACATAGGGATTGAAGTTTATAAATGTAATAATCATGACGGATTTCTCCGCCACTCCATGGCTTTTGTATTATAAATACTTGAAAACCAAGTATTTCATTGCTAGTTGCTGTAAGGACCGGGGAAGGGAAAGATTATCTGTGAAAGGAAGAAACAGGGACCGATTTTTCTTGAAGAATAATAACCGAGACGGGTGGATTGTGAAGTGCATTGTCTTGGTTATTAGAGGCGATAAATGACTTATTTTTTACATTGGAGATCTTGGATGAAAGATGAGGATGCGAGGAAATGGAATGGCGACATGTCTGGCGTATATGGAGTAAAGCTGTGTCTAGTATATAGTCACTTGAATGGGGAAGAGCTGCAGGAACAGATGTATAGTCCAGGAGCAGGACTGGAAAAAAAGATCTGAAAGGGGTTGTACAGGGAAGAACTGGATAGGCTATCGATAGTTGATTGATAAGGTTTCAACACCAGTATTCTCGCTGATCAACACTTTGGTGCCCACTGAGAACAGAGCCAGAATCAGTTGACTTAAGTGTAGTGGTGGTGCTGGGGTACTGCAGCCTCTGCTCCTGTTCACTGCAGAGGAAGCTGTGGCTGCAGTACAGCGGAGTCACAACCCTGAATATAGAGCAAACTGATTCCGGCTCTGCTCCCAGTATAAAGCAGGCACAAAACAGCTGATCATGGGGCTAGCCCTATAATCTGACATCTTCTTTATCTCCTTCACACTTAACCATTCATGGGGCCAATTGATGCAAGTGTTTAGAGGGCATTTCTTATTGCTGACAGAGGTGGAATCTGTACTGTTAAATCAATACTAGTGGGGGATTAGCAGTAAATGAGTTAAGGTTTTTTTTGTTATACTTTATCCTCTGTAATCCCCCCTTTAAGAGTCCCCTGCTTCATAGATATAGAAAAGTTAGGATTTGGTTATTGATTGGATATAATTTAGCTTCTGGGATTGTGCTGGGATTTCCTGCTGGGATAAGGAGACAAAGCGCTGTATTAGTCAGCACACGGGTATTGTAGAAACCAAACACCATACACTTCTCGGCATCTTCCTTACACCTTCTCAGCACCTTCTATACATCATCTGAGCATCATCATCACACCTTCTCAGCACTTTATATTAACCTTCTCAGCACCTTCCATACACCTGTTCAGCACTTTTTCAACCCCTTCATACACCTTTTCAGCACCTTCTATAAACCATCTCAGCAAGTGGCTGACTGTAGGTGACCGTTTAATCATTTCCTCTATTACATTATATTGATTGGCTTGTAGAAAAGAGAACTAAAAACATTTTCCCCCAATTTCACCACTGTCTATACACCTTCTCAGCACCTTCCGTATACCATCTATACACCTTCTCAGCACCTTCCATAAACCTTCTCAGCACCTTTGATACACATCAGCACTTTCTATACACCTTCTCAGCAACTTCTATACATCATCTGAGCATCACCATCACACCTTCTCAGCACTTTATATAACCCTTCTCAGCACCTTCCATACACCTTCTCAGCACCTTTTCAGCAACTTCCATACACCTTTTCAGCACCTTGTAGAAAACTTCTCAGCACCTTCTATACACCTTCTTAGCCCCTACCTCACACCTTCTCAGCAACTTCTATACACCTTCCATACACCTTCTTAGCACCTTCCATACACCTCCCATACACCTTCTTAGCATCTTCCATACACCTTCTCAGCACCTTCTAGAAACCTTCTCAGAACATTTCCATACACCTTCTTAGCACTTCCTATACACTTTCTCAGCACATTCTATACACCATCCATACACCTTCCTAGCACCTTATATTCATCTTCTAAGCACCTTCTCAGCCCCTTCTATTTGCCGTCTTACATAGCAATCAGTGCCGCATCCTTTGCCTTTCAGCCGCTGATCCGTTAATATTGTTACTGTATTTATTAGAAAGTCAAAGCACCTTTAATAATAAGATTACAGTTTTGTTTCGTGTCGTTACGGGTCCGGCGGCAGCGATATAATTAACCCAACAATGTGAGATTAGTATTGATTCTGGAGATAGTGGGAACGCTCGGCTTGTAGTCGCCGTCATTAATTAAGACACAAATAGATTCACATTAAGAAACAAATGAATACACAGTAGTAATTTGGTTTAAGAGCTCACAGGTTTTCAAAATTGTTACTTGGTGTAAGAGCATTGCTTTGGTGTAAGAGCTCCCTGCAATGGGTGGGAGGGGGAGTGGGGGAGGGGCATGGTCTGCATAGCGGGGTCTACAGCCCTGTATTCTGACCCAAGAAGTCTCCCTCACCTTCCAAATCATAGCAGATCCCTTCAGGCTGGGGCTTACATCAGGGGACAGGACTGTGGAGGTAATCTCTCCATAGCTGTAACCCCTTTCTCCCTGGACAGAGAGCGCTGCATGTATGTGCCCACATTTGTCCTGCTCATTCCTTCATACTCCCTGCAGTCTCTGTCATCCCTTGTGTTTCCCATCCTCTCCACACTGCTGCTATAATGTGTCTACATTCACACTCAGCTATACACACTGCAGCCATAATGTGCCTGCACTTACACTCAGCTATACACGCCACTGTATAGAATGTTTCTGTCACTGTCCTCCTGCACAGCTCTGTGGTTCTCACTTCCTGATTGGTCTATGCTGCACACATCCCCTTCCCCATAGCTGCCATGTGACCACACAGACCTCTCACAGCCGCACTGCTTCTCTATTCTAGCCTGTTGTACTACACTACTGCATTATGGGGATCTGCAGTTCCATCCTGTATCTACAAACTGCAGCTACTATCAAGGTTATGTAGTTACTATACATTAAACACCACATGCTGCTATACTGTACACTAACTTATATATCACATATCCAGCTGCTGTGTTATCAGGGTTATACAGTTACTATACATTATACACCACATGTTGATTGCTATACTGTACAGTAACTTATATATCACATATCCAGCTGCAGTGTTATCAGGGTTATACAGTTACTATACATTATATACCACATGCTGCTATACTGTACAGTAACTTATATATCACATACCCAGCTGCTGCAGTGTTATCAGGGTTATACAGTTACTATACATTATATACCACATGCTGCTATACTGTACAGTAACTTATATATCACATATCCAGCTGCTGTGTTATCAGGGTTATACAGTTACTATACATTATACACCACAAGCTGCTATACTGTACAGTAACTTATATATCACATATCCAGCTGCTGTGTTATCAGGGTTATACAGTTACTATACATTAAACACCACATGCTGCTATACTGTACACTAACTTATATATCACATATCCAGCTGCTGTGTTATCAGGGTTATACAGTTACTATACATTATACACCACATGCTGATTGCTATACTGTACAGTAACTTATATATCACATATCCAGCTGCAGTGTTATCAGGGTTATACAGTTACTATACATTATATACCACATGCTGCTATACTGTACAGTAACTTATATATCACATACCCAGCTGCTGCAGTGTTATCAGGGTTATACAGTTACTATACATTATATACCACATGCTGCTATACTGTACAGTAACTTATATATCACATCCAGCTGCTGTGTTATCAGGGTTATACAGTTACTATACATTATACACCACATGCTGCTATACTGTACAGTAACTTATATATCACATATCCAGCTGCTCTGTTATCAGGGTTATACAGTTACTATACATTATACACCACATGCTGCTATACTGTACAGTAACTTATATATCACATATCCAGCTGCTGTGTTATCAGGGTAATACAGTTACTATACATTATACACCACGTGCTGCTATACTGTACAGTAAGTTATATATCACATATCCAGCTGCTGTGTTATCAGGGTTATACAGTTACTATACATTATATACCACATGCTGCTATACTGTACAGTAACTTATATATCACATATCCAGCTGCTGCTGTGTTATCAGGGTTATACAGTTACTATACATTATATACCACATGCTGCTATACTGTACAGTAACTTATATATCACATATCCAGCTGCTGCTGTGTTATCAGGGTTATACGGTTACTATACATTATATACCACATGCTGCTATACTGTACAGTAACTTATATATCACATATCCAGCTGCTGTGTTATCAGGGTTATACAGTTACTATACATTATACACCACATGCTGCTATACTGTACAGTAACTTATATATCACATATCCAGCTGCTGTGTTATCAGGGTTATACAGTTACTATACATTATATACCACATGCTGCTATACTGTACAGTAACTTTTGTTCAGAATAAAGAACAATTATATTTGGGGTGTTGAACCAATTGTCTGCAGATCAGTGATTTTTTTATGGGAAAATTTGCTTTGGATTAAGAATAAATGTGGATTACAAGCGCCGCCCCGGAACGAATTATACTCCTAATCCAAGGCTACCAGGGGTGGATCGCCGCACGAGGTGGGGGACTATTGGGAGTGCGGGGCTACCCACGTGTTCCCCTGATAAGACGACTCTATAATGAGAATACATGAACGGATTTACTGTTTATGAATTTCTCCGCTGGATCGGGCGCCGCCCCCATTAATTCCCGGACGTCTGATATCAATAGTCTATGGATTAGTAATTACAGGGCGCTCGCTTTCTGATGGCTCCGGCTCCTATTGATGTTTCTCTCACAGTATCATCGCGCTCTTAATAAATGAACCCTTCTCATTTGATAATTGGCGTCTCCTCCAATGAATTACAAGCAGCAGCCACCTCTCGCCGGTCACTTTTCCATCGCTGGTTGCTATCAATTTGCTTTGGCCGAGCGGCTCCAGAGCGGCATAATTAAGTGGCCGACCGCTGGCGGGGAATGTAGAGCGGTTTATAAGCAGAGGAAAGCGAGACCATTGGCCGGCCGCTTCATTTTCCCTTGAAGTCATGCCTCAGTGATACACATAAGCAGCCGTCTCTCACATGAGAGGGGAAAATGTAATTTTGCCGATATATTTCGAGCCTGTGCCTTCTCGGAAAACGAATTTATTTTAAGGGCCCTACACAAAAGGTGATTAAAACGTGCGGTTGGCCTGAGCCGCCCTGAGAAATGAGAACCTGGCGTTCAGCTCTTAAAGGTGGAATTAAATTACAGTTCTAGAAAGTTCTTTGAGATAAATAATTTACGGCATAGAAAAGAATATCTTCTTTTTTTTCTTTTTTTTGAATTTTGGTGAACGGAGCCGTCTATGTGCCATTGTCTTTCTTCTAGTTTTATACGACGTCTGGTTATTTCTCAGCTCCCAGGGTATAGAAGCTGCGTATCCCCCCCCCCCCCCCCCTTTAGTTATTTTGGTTTAACTACTTATTAAATATGAAGGGTTTATTCTATATTTATTTAGGGGGGGCTTCTGGGGCTTCAGTACTTTAGAGGGTTCTGTCTGAGAGTTGGTTTTTACTTAGGGGGTCTGGTGTATATCTATCCTGGGGTCTAATCTGGGGTCTATATTGTTTATTGGTTCCGATATTAGATCTGCTTCTATTTAGAGCAGGGATGGGGAACCTTAAGCCTTCCAGCCACTGCAAAGCTACAATCCCCATCATGATGGTGTCACTACTGCTCCTAGCACACCTGTCCTCAGGTACCATGTGGGTTTCTATGCTCTGGGCTGAAGGGCTGCACTTTACTGTCCGCCACTAGGTGTCTCACTATTCCTATGGACTTTGCACAGCTGAAGGGGGTATAATGGGTTAATGCTGCACCTATGTCTCCATATGTCTGCCACTTTGTTGTCCAATCTTTGAGCTGGGTTCTGTACCTCACACACTTCCCCCTATCACGCACTAAGGTGTAGTCCTTTCCAGAAAGTTCCCCACCAATGGGAGATTAATCCCGTCCTCTTCTATAAAGCTCCCTGTTGGTTCCTGGTCGGTGTCTTCTCGTCTAGAGGAGATTATAGAGAGGAGTTCTAGCAGGTTGGTATTACCACAGGTATTATGCAGTGCTAAAGTCTAAGGTGGGTAACTACCACTAACTTCAACTACAAGTCAAGTCCAAGTCCACAAACCTATATATATCTATATACCTCAACACCTAGCTTAAGTGTACGGTTGTACACCGTGTAAAAGAGAACTGTTTTTGCTTGAACTGGATTCTGTGTTTACTTTTAGGCCCCTGTTCACATAGAGCAAGAGCGGTTTAAGTCATAATGACACTCTATGGGAGGCTCGCGTCTCTCCACGCTGAAGAATAAACATGAGATGCAGCGCGCGCCTCTCTTAGAGTGTCTTTATGACACAGAGGCTGGCGGCATTCCGCGGTAGACTTACGACGCTCTTGCTCTGTGTGAACGGGGCCTTACACCTACACCTGTTCTACCTCAAAATCATGTGTCAGTGTATCCGGGGGTGAGCAATACCACTCCTCGCCACCATGACAAGTGCCTAGTTGCACACCCCAGGTTACTGCAATGAGGGCTGAAGCTTCCCCATCCCTGATTTAGAGGGTCTGGTGTTTGTATTATTTAGTAGTTTTGTGGTCTGTATTAGTTAGGGGGTTTGGGGGTCTGCATTTATTTAGGGGCCCAGTCTCGGATCTGTATTAGTTGGTGGGTTTGGTGTCTGTATTGGGGTCTGGGGTCTGTATTAGGGGGTCTGGTGTCTGTTTAGTTCGGGGGTCTGGTGTCTGTATTAGTTGGTGGGTTTGTTGTCTGTATTAGTTAGGGGTCTGGTGTCTGTATTAGGGGGTCTGGGCAGGGCCGGCGTCAGCACCCGGCTAAGTAGGGCAAATGCCGGGGCCCCCAGCTCCTCTAGGGGCCCACTCCCGTTTGTTACTACATTTTTT
Organism: Dendropsophus ebraccatus; assembly: GCF_027789765.1. Lineage (NCBI taxonomy): Eukaryota > Metazoa > Chordata > Amphibia > Anura > Hylidae > Dendropsophus > Dendropsophus ebraccatus. The sequence continues at coordinate 214,762,386 of NC_091455.1, read as the reverse complement.
TTGTTAGTAAAAAAGAAAAAAAAGTGTAGTAACAAAGGGGACTGGGCCCCTAGAGGCCGCATGTGACAGTTAGGGGCCACGCCGATCCATACTCGGGCCCCCGAGCACCTGTCTTCCATCACAAATCTTCCCTACAGCCGAGTAGGAAAGAGGACCTTTGAGTCTGAAGGACCTTTGATGATGTCACGGGTCATGTGATCGGACACATGACCTGAGGGCAGCAGGTAGGCTCTGCAAACTAAGTGTCCTGTATGTGCTGGTTCTTCTACTTGTTTTGTGTATAGAGGTCCTGCTGTAATATATCTATATCTATTACAGCAGGATATATATATATATATATATATATATATAAATATATATATTACAGCAGGACCTCTATACACAAAACAACTAGATATCTGTATCTATCTATCTATCTATTTCCCTATCTCCTATCTATCATATGAACATGGTGAGACCTCTAGTTCTCCTATATTCAGGCCCTGCAGTGATATACAGTGTGTGTGTGTGTGTGTGGGTGTATGTATATATATATATATATATATATATACAAAAAATTTGGGCTGGGTCCACGGAAACCACACCAATGGATGCACAGTCCTCCCAGGGTACGACTCTATCCCCCAACGTTTATGTAGAAAAGAAGGAGATTGAGGACAGCATCATCTTCCAAAACTCGTGCTAAGTCTTTATTGTGCCAGTTCGCATAATATAGCACTATATTATGCGAACTGGCACAATAAAGACTTAGCACGAGTTTTGGAAGATGATGCTGTCCTCAATCTCCTTCTTTTCTATATATATATATATATATATATACACACACACTGTATATCACTGCAGGGCCTGAATATAGGAGAACTAGAGGTCTCACCATGTTCATATTATAAATAAATATATATATATATACATATATATATATATATATATATATATAATGCTGGTGCTGCTAGTTCTCTAGTATACAGCTCCTGCTCTGTGTGTGTGTACAGTGTCGGACTGGGGTACCTTGGGCCCACCAGGGAAACTGACTCTAGGGGCCCACCCTGTATAGGAAAGTTTCTATGTGTGTATTATGGCTTACGGCAATGTTTCCTAACCTTTATACATCGGGGCACACTTACAAAATAAAGTTCTACAAAATAAAAAAATAAAAACTAATTTAGTGACTCACAGGTGACGTCTTCTTTGATCTGAGGAGATCACTCTTCATTTCCTCTCCATCCGGCCCTGGCCTCCATGATGAGTTCCTCTTGCTACAATTCTTCTCTTCAGAACCTGTCAGACAGACATCTTAGGCTCCGCACATTTCCAGCAACTTCCTTCCCTTTTCCCCACCCATAGACTCCCATAAAGTAGTAATTCCACTACCTGGTGTCATGTGCAGTAAAGTAAGGAAGTATGTGTGTAACCTGCCCTTCCCTCATAGTGATTTCCCCTGCCCTCATAGTAATGCCCCCTGACCCCATAGTAATGCCCCCCTGCTCTTCCCCCATAGTATCTGCCCCCTGCTCTGCCCCAATAGTATCTGCCACCACAGTATATGCCCCCTGCTCTGCCCCAATAGTATCTGCCCCCTGCTCTGCCCCAATAGTATATGCCCCCTGCTCTGCCCCAATAGTATATGTCGCATAGTATATGCCCCCTTCTCTGCCCCATAGTATATGCCCTCTGCTCTGCCCCCATAGTATATGCCTCCTGATCTGCCCCATAGTATATGCCCCCTGCTCTGCCCCATAGTATATGCCCCCTGCTCTGCCCCCATAGTATATGCCCCCTGCTCTGCCCCATAGTATATGCCCCCTGCTCTGCCCCAATAGTATATGCCCCCTGCTCTGCCCCAATAGTATATGCCCTCTGCTCTGCCCCAATAGTATATGCCCCCTGCTCTGCCCCAATAGTATATGTCGCATAGTATATGCCCCCTTCTCTGCCCCATAGTATATGCCCTCTGCTCTGCCCCCATAGTATATGCCTCCTGCTCTGCCCCATAGTATATGCCCCCTGCTTTGCCCCATAGTATATGCCCCCTGCTCTGCCCCCATAGTATATGCCCCCTGCTCTGCCCCATAGTATATGCCCCCTGCTCTGCCCCATAGTATATGCCCCTGCTCTGCCCCATAGTATATGCCCCCTGCTCTGCCCCCATAGTATATGCCCCCTGCTCTGCCCCATAGTATATGCCCCCTGCTCTGCCCCATAGTATATGTCGCATAGTATATGCCCCCTTCTCTGCCCCATAGTATATGCCCCCTTCTCTGCCCCATAGTAATGTCCCCTGCTCTGCCCCATAGTATATGCCCCCTGCTCTGCCCCATAGTATTTGCCCCCTGCTCTGCCCCATAGTATATGCCCCCTGCTCTGCCCCATAGTATATGCCCCCTGCTCTGCCCCATAGTATATGCCCCCTGCTCTGCCCCATAGTATATGCCCCCTGCTCTGCCCCCATAGTATATGCCCCCTGCTCTGCCCCATAGTATATGCCCCCTGCTCTGCCCCATAGTATATGTCGCATAGTATATGCCCCCTTCTCTGCCCCATAGTATATGCCCCCTTCTCTGCCCCATAGTAATGTCCCCTGCTCTGCCCCATAGTATATGCCCCCTGCTCTGCCCCATAGTATTTGCCCCCTGCTCTGCCCCATAGTATATGCCCCCTGCTCTGCCCCATAGTATATGCCCCCTGCTCTGCCCCATAGTATATGCCCCCTGCTCTGCCCCATAGTATATGCCCTCTGCTCTGCCCCAATAGTATATGCCCCCTCCTCTGCCCCATAGTATATGCCATCTGCTCTGCCCCATAGTATATGCCCCAGCTCTGCCCCATAGTATATGCCCCAGCTCTGCCCCCTGCTCTGCCCCATAGTATATGCCCCAGCTCTGCCCCATAGTATATGCCCCAGCTCTGCCCCATAGTATATGCCCCCTGCTCTGCCCCATAGTATATGCCCCCTGCTCTGCCCCATAGTATATGCCCCCTGCTCTGCCCCATAGTATATGCCCTCTGCTCTGCCCCATAGTATATGCCCCCTGCTCTACCCCATAGTATATGCCCCCTGCTCTGCCCCCATAGTATATGCCCCCTGCTCTGCCCCATAGTATATGCCCCAGCTCTGCCCCATAGTATATGCCCCCTGCTCTGCCCCATAGTATATGCCCCCTGCTCTGCCCCATAGTATATGCCCTCTGCTCTGCCCCATAGTATATGCCCCCTGCTCTGCCCCATAGTATATGCCCCAGCTCTGCCCCATAGTATATGCCCTCTGCTCTGCCCCATAGTATATGCCCCAGCTCTGCCCCATAGTATATGCCCCAGCTCTGCCCCATAGTATATGCCCCCTGCTCTGCCCCATAGTATATGCCCCAGCTCTGCCCCATAGTATATGCCCCCTGCTCTGCCCCATAGTATATGCCCCCTGCTCTGCCCCATAGTATATGCCCCCTCCTCTGCCCCATAGTATATGCCCTCTGCTCTGCCCCATAGTATATGCACCCTCCTCTGCCCCATAGTATATGCCCCCTGCTCTGCCCCATAGTATATGCCCCCTGCTCTGCCCCATAGTATATGCCCCCTCCTCTGCCCCATAGTATATGCCCCCTGCTCTGCCCCATAGTATATGCCCCCTGCTCTGCCCCATAGTATATGCCCCCTGCTCTGCCCCATAGTATATGCCCCCTCCTCTGCCCCATAGTATATGCCCCCTGCTCTGCCCCATAGTATATGCCCCCTGCTCTGCCCCATAGTATATGCCCCAGCTCTGCCCCATAGTATATGCCCCCTGCTCTGCCCCATAGTATATGCCCCCTCCTCTGCCCCATAGTATATGCCCCCTGCTCTGCCCCATAGTATATGCCCCCTGCTCTGCCCCATAGTATATGCCCCCTGCTCTGCCCCATAGTATATGCCCCCTCCTCTGCCCCATAGTATATGCCCCCTGCTCTGCCCCATAGTATATGCCCCCTGCTCTGCCCCATAGTATATGCCCCCTCCTCTGCCCCATAGTATATGCCCCCTCCTCTGCCCCATAGTATATGCCCCTGCTCTGCCCCATAGTATATGCCCCCTGCTCTGCCCCCATAGTATATGCCCCCTGCTCTGCCCCATAGTATATGCCCCCTGCTCTGCCCCATAGTATATGCCCCCTGCTCTGCCCCATAGTATATGCCCCCTGCTCTGCCCCATAGTATATGCCCCCTCCTCTGCCCCATAGTATATGCCCCCTCCTCTGCCCCATAGTATATGCCCCCTCCTCTGCCCCATAGTATATGCCCCTGCTCTGCCCCATAGTATATGCCCCCTGCTCTGCCCCATAGTATATGCCCCCTGCTCTGCCCCATAGTATATGCCCCAGCTCTGCCCCATAGTATATGCCCCCTGCTCTGCCCCATAGTATATGCCCCCTGCTCTGCCCCATAGTATATGCCCTCTGCTCTGCCCCATAGTATATGCCCCCTGCTCTGCCCCATAGTATATGCCCCAGCTCTGCCCCATAGTATATGCCCTCTGCTCTGCCCCATAGTATATGCCCCAGCTCTGCCCCATAGTATATGCCCCAGCTCTGCCCCATAGTATATGCCCCCTGCTCTGCCCCATAGTATATGCCCCCTCCTCTGCCCCATAGTATATGCCCTCTGCTCTGCCCCATAGTATATGCACCCTCCTCTGCCCCATAGTATATGCCCCCTGCTCTGCCCCATAGTATATGCCCCCTGCTCTGCCCCATAGTATATGCCCCCTCCTCTGCCCCATAGTATATGCCCCCTGCTCTGCCCCATAGTATATGCCCCCTGCTCTGCCCCATAGTATATGCCCCCTGCTCTGCCCCATAGTATATGCCCCCTCCTCTGCCCCATAGTATATGCCCCCTGCTCTGCCCCATAGTATATGCCCCCTGCTCTGCCCCATAGTATATGCCCCAGCTCTGCCCCATAGTATATGCCCCCTGCTCTGCCCCATAGTATATGCCCCCTCCTCTGCCCCATAGTATATGCCCCCTGCTCTGCCCCATAGTATATGCCCCCTGCTATGCGCCATAGTATATGCCCCCTCCTCTGCCCCATAGTATATGCCCTCTGCTCTGCCCCATAGTATATGCACCCTCCTCTGCCCCATAGTATATGCCCCCTGCTCTGCCCCATAGTATATGCCCCCTGCTCTGCCCCATAGTATATGCCCCCTCCTCTGCCCCATAGTATATGCCCCCTGCTCTGCCCCATAGTATATGCCCCCTGCTCTGCCCCATAGTATATGCCCCCTGCTCTGCCCCATAGTATATGCCCCCTGCTCTGCCCATAGTATATGCCCCCTCCTCTGCCCCATAGTATATGCCCCCTGCTCTGCCCCATAGTATATGCCCCCTGCTCTGCCCCATAGTATATGCCCCAGCTCTGCCCCATAGTATATGCCCCCTGCTCTGCCCCATAGTATATGCCCCCTCCTCTGCCCCATAGTATATGCCCCCTGCTCTGCCCCATAGTATATGCCCCCTGCTCTGCCCCATAGTATATGCCCCCTGCTCTGCCCCATAGTATATGCCCCCTCCTCTGCCCCATAGTATATGCCCCCTGCTCTGCCCCATAGTATATGCCCCCTGCTCTGCCCCATAGTATATGCCCCCTCCTCTGCCCCATAGTATATGCCCCCTCCTCTGCCCCATAGTATATGCCCCTGCTCTGCCCCATAGTATATGCCCCCTGCTCTGCCCCCATAGTATATGCCCCCTGCTCTGCCCCATAGTATATGCCCCCTGCTCTGCCCCATAGTATATGCCCCCTGCTCTGCCCCATAGTATATGCCCCCTGCTCTGCCCCATAGTATATGCCCCCTCCTCTGCCCCATAGTATATGCCCCCTCCTCTGCCCCATAGTATATGCCCCTGCTCTGCCCCATAGTATATGCCCCCTGCTCTGCCCCATAGTATATGCCCCCTGCTCTGCCCCATAGTATATGCCCCAGCTCTGCCCCATAGTATATGCCCCCTGCTCTGCCCCATAATATATGCCCCCTGCTCTGCCCCATAGTATATGCCCCCTGCTCTGCCCCATAGTATATGCCCCAGCTCTGCCCCATAGTATATGCCCCCTGCTCTGCCCCATAGTATATGCCCCCTGCTCTGCCCCATAGTATATGCCCCAGCTCTGCCCCATAGTATATGCCCCCTGCTCTGCCCCATAGTATATGCCCCCTGCTCTGCCCCATAGTATATGCCCCTGCTCTGCCCCATAGTATATGCCCCCTGCTCTGCCCCATAGTATATGCCCCAGCTCTGCCCCATAGTATATGCCCCCTGCTCTGCCCCATAGTATATGCCCCCTGCTCTGCCCCATAGTATATGCCCCTGCTCTGCCCCATAGTATATGCCCCCTGCTCTGCCCCATAGTATATGCCCCCTGCTCTGCCCCATAGTATATGCCCCCTGCTCTGCCCCATAGTATATGCCCCTGCTCTGCCTCAACATAAACAAAAAAGTCATACTCACGTAATCCGGCCAGGGGACGGGTCTTCTCTCTTCTAGCTGTGTTCTCTCTTCTAGCTGTGTTCTCTCTTCTTTGCACCGCAGGGATGGATCCTCCGGCACGCGTGATGACGTCATCGCATCGCGCCGGCTGAGGAGATCACATCCAGCGCTGCTGAGGACCGCATGGAGGAGGGAGAAGGAGGAGGAAGTGGAGTGGCTGTGCTCTGTGAGGTCCGGGGGAAGGAGGGAGGAGGGGGAGGAGGAGGGGGGCGGAGTGGCTGTGCTCAGTGAGGTCCGGGGGAAGGAGGGAGGAGGGGGAGGAGGAGAGGGAGGAGGGGGAGGAGGAGGGGGAGGAGGAGGGGGGCGGAGTGGCTGTGCTCAGTGAGGTCCGGGGGAAGGAGGGAGGAGGGGGGAGGAGGAGAGGGAGGAGGGGGAGGAGGAGGGGGAGGAGGAGGGGGGCGGAGTGGCTGTGCTCAGTGAGGTCCGGGGGAAGGAGGGAGGAGGGGGAGGAGGAGGGGGGCGGAGTGGCTGTGCTCACTGAGGTCTGGGGGAGGGAGGGGGAGTGGCGTGGCTGTGCTCAGTGAGGTCGGGGGAAGGGGGAAAACTGCTTGAGCCACCCGGACCTTTGTCAGGACACCTCAGGGGCCCATCGGGGGCCGGGGCCCACCGGGGGTTTCCCCGGCCCCCCGGTGGCCCAGTCCGACACTGTGTGTGTATGTATATACACACACACACACAAACACACACAGAAGGAGCTGTATACTAGAGAACTAGCAGCACCAGCATGATATATATATATAATCCTGTGACTGGGTCTGACTCCTCTAGAGTCCTGACTACTGCAGAGATCAGGAGATACAGGAGGAGAAAGATATGCAGCAGCCGCATGTTTCTTCTGCTGCAAATCTTTCCTCGCCTGTCTCTCCATGATTTGCTCCTCAAAGGGGCCCGCCGAGGCTCTGTCGCCCAAGGGCCCACAAAAAGCTGGAGCCGGCCCTGGGTCTGGGGTCTATATTAGGGGGTTTGGGATCTGTATTAGGGGGTCTGGGGTCTATATTAGGGGGTTTGGGATCTGTATTAGGGGGTCTGAGGTCTGTTAAGTTAGGGGGTCTGGTGTCTGTATCAGTTAGTGGGTTTGGGGTCTGTGTTGTTAGGGTGTCTGGTGTCTGTGTTAGTTAAGAGTCTGGTTTCTGTATCAGTTAGGGGGTCTGGTGTCTGTATTAGGGGGTCTGGTGTCTTTGTTAGTTAGGGTGTTTGGGGTCTACATTTATTTAGGGGACCAGTCTCGGGCCTGTATATATTTAGGGGCCCGGTCTGCAGTCTGTGCTTGTTGAGACTATGTACATGTGGTTGTTCAGTTCTATCACATCTTTTATACAGAAGTGCTGCCAAAAAATGATGCTAGGCCTGCACAATCCCAAAATGGCTGATCGCTGCGCCTTTTATATGTGACAATATTCGTCTCCTAGTCATCCTATGTCTATTAAAAGGGGACTCCAACCCCAAGATGCTGCTAGGTCCGGGGAAAAATAAACACGTGAATAATAAATAAGCCGCGGTCCCCTGCTTCTCCCCCGCTGCTCTTCCTCATCTGGTCTCCTGATCTTCCCTCTCAGGTTCTGCGCTCATCTCAGAAGAAGGAAGAAGAAGGAATTGAGGAAGAAGAGGGAGAAAAAGGGAGAGATTCAGGGGACTGGGGCTAGAAAAGTCAAATTTATTCTATTTCACCCTGTGGAGCTGGAGACACCACCACACGGCAAATAAAAGGACTACACAACTTCCTGTCAGGGGTGAACCAGGCAAAAACATCCTGAAGCCAGTATATTATTAGTGATATCACTAAATCAGTAAGTCATATATCTTGGGGGGACAATTTTCTTTAAAAACTGTGCAGGTGCAGCGCTCCTTTCTCTCCTTGTCTGTATTTTACGTTTCTCTCTTTTCTGAATGTTAGCTCTCCTCCTGGTAAGACACATGTGACCGCAATCAGCAGGAGGCATCTGTGCACACATGACTAGTACCTCCTATCTTTCCCATTCTACTTGCAGAAGCAATGGTGAGTGGTAAGACCATGTTCACACTTGTGTTGCTTGGTGGCAGCTTTTTCCGCCAGCGGTGCCTGCTGGGTTTTGGGGGGGCCCTTGGGGATTGGTCCTGTGAAATTGGGGTTGCAAAGCCATTCCATGGCCTCCCTTCCCTGCTTGTGCACACTTTGCGGGGTTGGCGGTCACTGACTGACACAGTGGTGAGTTAGTGTAGGGACTCATGTGAACCAGGGGACCTGAACGTGGTACATGGGGCAATATATTTGATCAAATTATATACCGACATCCTGGCGTTGGTTTTTAATGTAGCCGAGAAGCATTAGTATCAGCCATAGGTGTAAGGTGCAGCGCTCCCTTCTCTCCTTGTCCGTACTGAAAGATCTTCTGATACCGGAGAACCCCTTTAAGACCCGGTGATTGACATTCAGTCCTTGTTTTCCTGCTGAACAGATGACACAGTAAACAAATAGAAGCTTGCACCCTGCTCGTATGCTGGATATTCTTGGCCATAGATATTCTCTGATGACCTCTACTATAAATGGCTCCCGTTTTCTGTGTTTGTTATTGTTGTTAAATGTCAGTAAAGTGAGAGCTGTTTTTTCGACGCAGAATGTCTGTGATCACATGACCCATTTTCCATTGGGCGCCCCCCCCCCCCCATACTGGACTCAGTGACAGGAAGTTTTGCTGTTTTATTTACAAATAAAAGTCCCATAAACATTTGGATGATGCTTCCCCATGAGATATATTTAGCGATTGATGATTTTGTACATTTTCCAAAGTCAGCAGTGCACGGTAATGGCTGAAATTACTAAGAAAAGCAAAATCATCTGCCAAATACCCGATTCTCCAGCTAGATCCTGGAAATAGAATGAACCTAATATTCCCGGCTATGGCCCGATCCCTAAGAGAGTTGTGTCTCCTCATTCACATTCTCGTTTTTTGTTTTTCCCTAATAGTTTATCCAGTTACCATTAGGCTTCATGCATAATTATTATATATATATATATATATATATATATATATTCTAATGCCAGATGTTTCCTTGTTAAGTGTTAATGTTAAGCGTTGTATAACTGTAACTAGGAGGTTGTACTGAACTACTGTATAATAATTATGCATGAAGCCTAATGGTATATATATATACTGTATATATATATAGTTGCCCTATTGGAAAACATTAAACATTTTGTAAAAACTAGGGTGCTAGGGTAGCAAATGCAGAGGGGTCAGGGCAGGGACAGGCATTTACATAGGAATGCTTTGTGTAACAACCAATTAAGGCTGCACCTCCAGTTTAAATTTCACTCAGCTGGCACACATGTGGGCTCTAGCGTCCGCAGAGACCAGGGAACCAGGGGGGTAAGTACAGCAGCTGCCTGGAAACACCACCTCAGTCATGGCACATCTTTTGTAGAGATGAGCCAGATTCGTGGCAAAATTAGCAAAAAGATGGCATCCTTACATGTCGTAGTACAGTACAGTACAAAGAAAGGGTGAGTGCAAAGGATTAACCATAATCCCTTGCAGCCGGCCAATCAGCTGCAAGCCTTCACACTTCCTCTTTCAGTAAATATTCAGTCAGTCTGTCATAACAGCACATGCATACAGTATTGAGAGAGAGAAGGGAGAAAAAAGAGAGTGTCAGGGAGAAAAAGGGAGAGGGAGGGTTATAGAAGGATTATTAGTTATAAGGGAGAGGAAAATGTGAGGCAAGTAGCAGTGGAATATGTGTAGCTGAGAAATAGCTGCAGCTACTCTGTGTGTCAGTATGTGGTGTCCACAGGTCTCCTGGGTGAATTTAACCCTTTGAATAACCTTTCAGTTTACATCCTCAGACCTTTAATAAAACTGTGTCTGGCCACATAATACCCGTGATTATTCATCAGTCATTCGCCACTGCCAGTTTAATTTAACCCTGTGAACCACCTGTCAGGTTACATCTTTAGTTTAAAGCTGAATAAGGCGATGGGTCCAGATGGTGTCCAGATGGCGTCCATCCCAGGGTTCTCAAAGAACTCGGATCTGTGATTGCTGCCCCCCTGACAGATCTGTATAACCAATCCCTGCTAACAGGAGATGTCCCCGATGATTGGAGAACGGCCAATGTTATACCAATCCACAGGAAGGGGAGTAGAGAAGAGCCCAGTAACTACAGGCCAGTGAGCCTGACATCTGTAGTAGTGAAAATGATGGAAACTCTTCTAAAAAAGAAGATAATGGATCACCTAAGAATCAACAATTTGATGGATCCAAACCAGCATGGCTTTACTGCGGGCCGATCATGTCAGACTAATCTCATTGATGTCTTTGATTATGCCACAAAAGTGCTGGATGAAGGTGGTGCTGTGGATATCGCCTATCTGGACTTCAGGGATTGGACTTAATCCCTGGATTAAGTGGATTTGTGGTTGGCTGAAGGAGAGATATCAGAGGGGTGATGGTAATGGTGTATATTCCGAGCAGAGACTGGTTACAAGTGGTGTACCACAAGGGTCTGTTCTGGGTCCTATTGTTTTTAATATGTTTGTAAGTGACATAAGAGAAGGTTTGGTAGGTAAGGATAGTGACATAGGAGAAGGGTTGGTGGGTAAGGATAGTGACATAGGAGAAGGGTTGGTGGGTAAGGATAGTGACAGGAGAAGGGTTGGTAGGTAAGGATAGTGACATAGGAGAAGGTTTGGTAGGTAAGGATAGTGACATAGGAGAAGGTTTGGTAGGTAAGGATAGTGACATAGGAGAAAGTTTGGTAGGTAAGGATAGTGACATAAGAGAAGGTTTGGTAGGTAAGGATAGTGACATAGGAGAAGGGTTGGTAGGTAAGGATAGTGACATAAGAGAAGGTTTGGTAGGTAAGGATAGTGACATAGGAGAAGGGTTGGTGGGTAAGGATAGTGACATAGGAGAAGGTTTGGTAGGTAAGGTTAGTGACATAGGAGAAGGGTTGGTAGGTAAGTATAGTGATATAGGAGAAGGTTTGGTAGGTAAGGATAGTGATATAGGAGAAGGGTTGGTAGGTAAGGTTAGTGATATAGGAGAAGGCTTGGTAGGTAAGGATAGTGATATAGGAGAGGGGTTGGTAGGTAAGTATAGTGATATAGGAGAAGGTTTGGTAGGTAAGGATAGTGATATAGGAGAAGGGTTGGTAGGTAAGGATAGTGATATAGGAGAAGGTTTGGTAAGTAAGGATAGTGACAGGAGAAGGGTTGGTAGGTAAGGATAGTGACATAGGAGGAGGGTTGGTAGGTAAGGATAGTGACATAGGAGAAGGTTTGGTAGGTAAGGATAGTGACATAGGAGAAGGTTTGGTAGGTAAGGATAGTGATATAGGAGAAAGATTGGTAGGTAAGGATAGTGATATAGGAGAAGGTTTGGTAGGTAAGGATAGTGATATAGGAGAAGGGTTGGTAGGTAAGGTTAGTGATATAGGAGAAGGGTTGGTAGGTAAGGATAGTGATATAGGAGAAGGGTTGGTAGGTAAGGATAGTGATATAGGAGAAGGGTTGGTAGGTAAGGATAGTGACATAGGAGAAGGTTTGGTAGGTAAGGATAGTGACAGGAGAAGGGTTGGTAGGTAAGGATAGTGATATAGGAGAAGGGTTGGTAGGTAAGGATAGTGACATAGGAGAAGGGTTGGTAGGTAAGATAAGTGACATAGGAGAAGGGTTGGTAGGTAAGGATAGTGACATAGGAGAAGGGTTGGTAGGTAAAGTTTGTCTGTTTGCTGACGACACAAAAGTGTGCAATAGGGTTGATATTCCTGGAGGTGTCAGTAATATGGAAAATGATTTAGCTTTGCTAGATAAGTGTCCAAACAGTGGAAATTGAAATTCAACGTTTCCAAATGTAAAATAATGCACTTGGGGAGGAGGAATCCTCTATCCGAGTATCACATCGGCAGTACTGTGTTGGAAAAGACTTCAGAAGAGAAGGATTTAGGGGTAGTGATATCTGACAGCCTTAAAATGAGTCACCAGTGCAACCAGGCGGTGGGGAAAGCAAATCGTATGCTGGGCTGCATATATATATATATATATATATATATATATATATATATATATATAATGGTATGCTGGGGTATATATATATATATATATATATATTGGTATGCTGGGCTGTATATATATATATATAATGGTATGCTGGTGTGTATATATATATATATATATATATATATATATATATATATATATATATAATGGTATGCTGGGGTGTATATATATATATAATGGTATGCTGGGCTGTATATATATAATGGTATGCTGGGCTGTATACATATAATGGTATGCTGGGGTGTATAGCTAGAGGTATAACCAGTAGAGAGAGATTGTGATCCCGCTGTATAGAGCTCTGGTGAGGCCACATCTGGAATACTGTGTCCAGTTCTGGAGACCTCACCTAAAAAAGGACATTGATAAAATAGAACAGGTCCAAAGACGAGCTACAAAAATGGTGGAGGGTGTGAGGTATAAACCATAGCAGGAAAGACTTAAGGATTTGAATCTGTATAGTCTGGGGGAAAGAAGGGAAAGGGGGGACATGATGGAAACCTTTATATGTTAAAGGACTAAATAAGGTTCAGGAGGGAAGTGTTTTTAGTAAAAAAAAAACTGAGCTCAAGAACAAGAGGACACAGTGAGAGGTTAGTTGGGGGAAAGATCACAAGCAATGTGAGAAAATATTATTTTACTGAAATAGTAGTAGATACCTGGAACAAACTTCCAGCAGAGGTTGTTGGTAAATCTACAATAACAGAATTTAAACACGCCTGGGATAAACATACATCTATCCTAAGATAATAAGGAAGAAAATACTAAAAGGGCAGACTAGATGGACCCAGTGGTCTTTTTCTGCCGACAATCTTCTATGTTTCTATTCCTGTATTAAAAGAACTCCTTGCAGTATAATATCCATGATTGTACATCATGATCCACCACAACTGCTGGTTTAATTGAACCCTGTCAATCATCTGTCTAGTTACATCTTTAGTAACAATGTGCCCAGGGGCGGGCTGGGCCGGGGGGGAAGGTTGGCATCTGCCCCCGGGGCCGTTCTTCCCCACTTCATTGAAGGGCCGCACAGCTGTCACTCACTGACAGCTGGTTGAAGGTCTCAGGGCCGCCCTGCAGCTTCTTGCCTCCCCAGCGCTCTTTTCTCTGTCACCTAAGAGCGCTGAGAGGCCAGGCTGTATTGCGGGCCGCCGCTGAAGCTCCGCCCCCTCCACGCCGTCAAGCCCCGCCCCCTCAGCAGACCCCTATACTTTTAACTAAAGCCTATGAGGCTTATAGTTAAAAGTAAACTGCTGCACCTTCTCCCTCCGGCCACTAGAGGCCGCTCTGTCCCCCAGCTGTCACTACTACAGCCTGGATAGAGGAGCCGGAAGACACAGAAGATGGTGGTCTGCAGGGAGCCAGGTAATTACTGGAGCCTACAGAGCAATCCCTGCAGCCCCCCTATCCCTCCCCACACACAGCATCCCCTGCAGCCCCCCATCCCCACACACACAGCATCCCCTGCAGCCCCCCATCCCCACACACACAGCATCCCCTGCAGCCCCCCATCCCCACACAGCATCCCCTGCAGCCCCCATCCCCCCCCACACACACAGCATCCCCTGCAGCCCCCCTATCTCCAAACACAGCATCCCCTGCAGCCCCCCTATCCCTCCCCACACACAGCATCCCCTGCAGCTTCCCATCCTCCCACACACACACAGCATCCCCTGCAGCCCCCCCTATCTCCAAACACAGCATCCCCTGCAGCCCCCCTATCCCCACACACACAGCATCCCCTGCAGACCCCCATCCCTACACACACAGCATCCCCTGCAGCCCCCTCCATCCCCCCACACAGCATCACCTGCAGCCCCCCCCTATCCCCAAACACAGCATCCCCTGCAGACCGCCCTATCTCCAAACACAGCATCCCCTGCAGCCCCCCTATCCCCACACACAGCATCCCCTGCAGCCCCCTTCATCCCCCCACACAGCATCCCCTGCAGCCCCCCCTATCTCCAAACACAGCATCCCCTGCAGACCCCCCTACCTCCAAACACAGCATCCCCTGCAGCCCCCCCTTCCCCACACACACAGCATCCCCTGCAGCCCCCTATCCCCAAACACAGCATCCCCTGCAGCCCCCCATCCCCCCCCACACAGCATCCCCTGTAGCCCCCCCATCCCCCCACACACAGCATCCCCTGCACCCCCCCATCCTTACACACAGCATCCCCTGCAGACCATCATCCCCACACACACAGCATCCCCTGCAGCCCCCCCTATCCCCACACACAGCATCCCCTGCAGACCCCCATCCCTACACACACAGCATCCCCTGCAGACCCCCATTCCCGCCACACACACAGCATCCCCTGCAGCCCCCCCCCTGTCCCCAAACACAGCATCCCCGGCAGACCGCCCTATCTCCAAACACAGCATCCCCTGCAGCCCCCCTATCCCCAAACACAGCATCCCCTGCAGCCCCCCCCTGTCCCCAAACACAGCATCCCCGGCAGCCCCCCTATCCCCAAACACAGCATCCCCTGCAGACCCCCCCCATCCCCAAACACAGCATCCCCTGCAGACCCCCCTATCCCCAAACACAGCATCCCATGCATACCCCCCCTATCCCCAAACACAGCATCCCCTGCAGACCCCCCTATCCCCAAACACAGCATCCCCTGCAGACCCCCATCCCCACACACACATCATCCCCTGCAGCCCCCCTATCCCCACACACACACAGCATCCCCTGCAGCCCCCTCCATCCCCCCCACACAGCATTTCCTGCAGCCCCCTATCCCCAAACACAGCATCCTCTGCAGACCCCCCATCCCCACACACACAGCATCCCCTGGACCCCCCCATCCTTACACACAGCATCCCCTGCAGCCCCCTCCATCCCCCCACACAGCATCCCCTGCAGCCCCCCCCCCCTATCCCCAAACACACACAGCATCCCCTGCAGCCCCCCCTATACCCGAACATAGCATCTCCTGCAGACCCCCATCCCAACACACACACAGCATCCCCTGCAGCCCCCCCATCTCCAAACACAGCATCCCCTGCAGACCCCCCTATACCCGAACATAGCATCTCCTGCAGACCCCCATCCCAACACACACACAGCATCCCCTGCAGACCCCCCTATCCCCAAACACAGCATCCCCTGCAGCCCCCCCCCATCTCCAAACACAGCATCCCCTGCAGACCCCCCTATACCCGAACAAAGCATCTCCTGCAGACCCCCATCCCAACACACACACAGCATCCCCTGCAGCCCCCCATCCTACCCTCCCAGCATCCCCTGCAGCCCCCCATCCTACCTCCCCCCCAGCATCCCCCGCAGCCCCCCATCCCCAAACACAGCATCCCCTGCAGACCCCCATCCCCACACACACATCATCCCCTGCAGCCCCCCCATCCCTACACACACACATCATCCCCTGCAGCCCCCCCATCCCTACACACACACATCATCCCCTGCAGCCCCCCCATCCCTACACACACACAGCATCGCCTGCAGCCCCTCCATCCCCCCCACACAGCATCCCCTGCAGCCCCCCCTATCCCCACACACACACAGCATCCCCTGCAGACCCCCCTATCCCCACACACACACAGCATCCCATGTTTATTATTATTTTTACTAATAGGGGGTGCGCACATGAGGGGGGCGGGGGGAATTTTGACAGCAAAAGTGATCATGTGAAGGGAAAAGTGACTATGGTGAAAATACAGAAACCCCAGTTTCCCAGCATCTTGTATTGTACTCAGTGTAATGGAGGTCACCCAGCTTTCCCAGCATCTTATACTCAGTGGTTGGTAGCCTCGGGGAGATGCACAGTAAATCTATACTGTGCAGCTGAAAACCATATCAGCACAATTGTGCTCTTACCAAATATTACCCTCCCAACATCAGTGCAGGGATGGTGGATGATAACCCGGGCCTGTACTTCTGCCAGCAGCACAGTTTGGATAATGTCTCCTTCCCTTCTGGACATTTGTGACCAGGGAATTCCTACTGCTCTGTGTGAAGGGGCCAGAAGTCTCTTTGTCAATGTAAGTCTATGGGACTATGGTTCGGTGTCAGCGCTGGGCCGTCCCATGGACTTATACAGGAAAGTGACTTCCGACCCCTTCACAGGGAACAGTAGGAATTCCTTGTTTACAAATGACTGGAAGGGAGCGTAATAAAAGGTAAGGACCAGAGTGGTCCTTGAAGGATGGGCCGCTAGCCGGCTACTCATGGGCCACTGCTGTGTACCTGCCCCCCAGGCTAAAATGTGCCAGCCAGCCCCTGAATGTGCCTGGCAGCATCATAACTGTCATCATACGTCAGTGATCCACCAGCGTCCTACTTCTTCCACCATCAACTGGCTTTTCTAGACCCTAGCAGGTTGACGAGAGTGCTGCTGCTGCTACTGCTACTTCTTCCATCATCACATTTGTAAAGTAAGCCCTGTGGAGTCACTGACACTGTGGCTAATGCAGCTAAACCTCTTGAAGGGCAAGTTAGGGCTGCTAATTCCCCTACATACTGCCTCCTGCAGTAATACTCTGTAAAGGGTTTGTTCACATGGTTATTTCCAATCGTGGTCCTGAGGTTCCCCGTCCTGAGAAGGATCTTTGGCAGCACCAACGGGCCAGACAAGGGAGGGGGACTCCTGTTCCTTGAGATCCTGGGGATACCCCATTAAGTACCAGGGTGATAGGGTAAAAAGATGAAGACGATTCTAAAGTTTTAAGTTCAAAAAACTAAGAAGGTTAAATATTTTTAAAGTATATTTTCCATGAACTTTGTAAAGCAAACCAAACCTAAAGTTACAAAACAAAGATACTCGTCTGAAATTATTTTGGACAGAAGGAACATTACTGAACTTATAATAAAGGAAATTATAGAAAAAACAGCTGTGTAATAATGGACGAACTTTATAATTTTTCCCATTATTGCAAAAACAGGTCCATGTTTTTTTAATGAAATTAACAATGCACTTTACCAGTGGAACAGGAAAGTGGAAAATGTCAAGAAAAATGATCTAATTACCAAGAGCCAATATTTTATTAATGATCCAGTAACCTAACAGGAAGGGTCCAAGTTTTCTTAATTTTTTTAAAACTAATGTTTGTGTCACTACCCCCATAGAAGATACAAGATAGACATTTGTTTTATACTCTCTGCTATTTGTGCTGGGGTGAAAAAAAACTGATGAATATTTTGTGGTAGCCACATGAAACCCAACCAATTGTTTTAAAAAATATTAAAGAAAAAAGTTTAAAAAAACCTATTCTGCCCAAGTGCGTAAGACAAAGACTAGACCCTGGTCGGGAGAGAGCCATGTTCTCAAAGAGCCCATACATTTCTACAGTAAAAGGTGTATGGAGGCCTCCTGATTCTCCACTGATCAATGAGGAGAAGGTCCGGCATAATGGATTTTCACTGTTCACCCTGTTGTTCTTGAAGGGATAAGCCAGCACCAGAGTAGCCCCATTGGAGAACATGTAAAAGTTTGGCCGTGCCGATACTCGCCAAGATGACTTTGGGATGAACAATCTTGGAACGTTTTAATTTATTGGCATCTTCCAAATGAATTTTTTTGTAACTGAGCCAACTGAGCAAGCTGGAAGCCATGTGATGCTATCCCGCCAATGAAAAGACTGCCGATGCGCCTGCACACCAGTAGCCTTTTCTCTCTCATTGATTTCCCTGGAGGGAGAACCGAAGACGCCGATTAGAGTGGACAGGGACAATGGACGGCTATTGGTGAGTATGAAATCTATGTTTGTCAGCAGTTTTTTGTCTTTTAAGAGTCCATGCTATACAACATCAAACTCTTATTGTAACAATACCTTCAGGCAGATGATTTCAGGAGTAATAACCAGGATAGAAGATTTTACTATAGTAATAGCAGTGGTAAGTATGACTTCCTGCCCTGTGCCATAATAGTAGATTAAGGTCAGCAGGTGATTCTCATAAGCTGCAGTGTATGTGTGTGTACAGAAAATAGTGGGCTATAATACACATGCAACTTTCCATTCCAGTCCAACTTTGTCCAGGATTGAATATCTAGGATCCATTAAATTCCTTAGACAGCCATGGTTATTAGCGACTATGACACCCTATAGTTGGGTCTATAGTAGGAAAGTGCACAGCAGGGAAGAAGTATCATTTCTGAAGGCTTCTGGAGTCTTTTATGAGATCTTGCACAACAATACAAAAAAAAACAAAAAAAGAACCAAATTCATCTCCAATTACCCCAAAAATCAGCACTTGGCCGTCATTTAATGGAAAATAATTACAGTTATTTTAAAACAACAGCCATTGTTTTGGAATAACAGTAATTATTTACCATTAAAAGACGGCCATCCACTAAATTCCAACAGGGTGAGAACCTTTGCTTGGTTTCCACCATTAATGAACTGAGAAAAAGTTCATTACTCCCCCTATTTGTGATTATCCCAAGTGTCTAGGGTTGTAGTACTCCTTTAAAGGGATTATTGCAAGACTGTGTGCACATGCTCAGTAGTAGCCGTACACATGCTCAGCCATCACTCCTTACACTATTTGTCTTTTGCAAGTAGCCGAGTTCAGCGGCAGTCGAGCATGCACACTGCCACTTCATTCAGCTGAGGGACACCTGGCATGCCATCTTGTGCTCATTGGGGCACTCAATAATCAAACCCTTACCGATCAGCTAGCTCTGCCTGGACATTAAGGGGGTGGACAGTTTTTAAAAAAAAAATTTTTTTACAGTGACACAGTGTGATTTTAGTATTAAAAAGTAAAGCATACTTACTTTCCCCAATCCCCTGCAGTTGCTGTTTTGATGGCTTTCAGTCCCTGATGCTCTCCCCTGCTTCCTCATCTTGTCCCTTCAGGAAATGCCTACTTAACCAATTACTGACTGCAGCTTGGCCAGTGATTGTTTGGGTGGCCATTTCCTGGTGGGAACACATATCAGAAAACGTAGCAGACAACAGTGGTGATCCTGTTCCATCAGAATTGCAGAGGTTCAAGAGAGGTAAGTATGCTTTATTTTTGTACTGTTAAAGCATCACGAGTCCACTGAAAAAATTAGATCCCTGAAATACCTTGTTAATTGTAGGAAAACCTCTTTAGGGTGCGTTCACACCTACCGCATCCGCAGCTTATTTTTCCGCGGAAATCCGCAGGTCTGGTAGTGCAGATTTCAACCTGCGAGAAATCCGCGTATGTGTGCATTTTGCGGTTTTTCCGCAGCAAGTTTATCGCAACTGAAATGTCCGTTTAAAATGTCTCTCATTCTAAATGGACATTTCAGTTGCGATAAACTTGCTGCAGAAAAACCGCAAAACGCACACATACGTGGATTTCTCGCAGGTTGAAATCTGCACTACCAGACCTGCGGATTTCTGCAGAAAAATAAGCTGCGGATGCGGTAGGTGTGAACGCACTCTTAAAGTAAATCTGTCGTCTGCAGTTGCGGTCACAAACTGCTGAAGCTGTTAGATACTGTTAGGTCAAGGAGACACATGGTACCTCCGATATATCTATTTGTGCTTCCTCTATGTAGTAAAGTGATTTCATTCTCCTATGCAAAGCTGAGAGCCGCCTGTTTTTTGTTGCCTTGGCCGCCACCAACCTGACTTAATAGCCAAGGTCAATCAGCTCTCTTAAATACCAGTCAAAGCTTGGCATCCAGTGCCGGTAGGAGTCAGGCTTTGCCAGGTGCTTGTGATTTTTATATCCTCTGGCTCCGTACTCTGCATCAGCCTGTGATATTAGTCTTTTGTTTTCTGACCCATCTGGATTAAATACCTAGTAAAGTCCTTCTTCTGATATGATCTTCTGGCTTAATTCTTGGACTGTTCCCAGATAATTCTCTTTGCTTTTTATTTTGTCCCTATGAGCCCTCTTGGTACCGACCTATCTAGTCAACCATGACTGATCCCTTGTGATAGTGTGGGGCCTATTGACTAGCATCATCAGAGCTCTGCAGCTGCAACCTGGTCCCTTGGCTGCTAAGTCAACCTCCAACCACCAAGAGGGCTTCCGTAAGGTTATCCATTTAGGTTTACATTGTTCATTACTTTATTTACGGGTATGTATTCCATAGATGTCCCATTTACTAATACTGCATGTACCCCATAGATTTCTATGATTTGACAACCCCTTGAAGGATATGTTCACACTGGCATTTGTGTTGCAGAATTACATCACTGGAACATGACTTTAAAGGAGTTCTACCATCTAAGCTTGTTATTCCCTGTCTGACGACCAGGACCCCCTCCGATCCCGCAAATGGGACCTCCTTTTTACCATCACATCAAGCGAGATTTCAGGATTATTTTATACTACAGACAGTAAAATAAAATAAAAAAAAAATAGAAAAAAACATCTGTAGTTCTATAATTTATAAAAAAAAAATGTTAAGCATAGAAACTCATTTTAAACAATTGGTCAAGGAAAGAATGAAGGAAGCATTTTTTTTATAGACTCTGTAAACAGATTATTATTTGTTTTATTAAAAATAATAGCATTTTCTGCATAATAAATTCACGTCATATACCATACTGTATCAAATGAACAATCAAGAATTACAATAAACATAGAATCTTAAACTCATGAAACTAATTTTTCATGGCGTCAACTAAAATTTATCAATGCTAAAAAAATAGAGAAAAATAACAAAAGATAAAGAAAAAGGAACAGAATCTAATCTCATGTCCTCTATTATATCAGTACTTATCATCCCAGCGAATATTAATGAAGGTGACCGGGCCCAGAATGGTGGTGAAACTCCTGTCCTTGGAACAATGGATGGATTAAAGGATGTATTTGTAGAGTGGGGGGCATACCTGTGTTAGGGTGTGGTGTGAAGAGGGTCGGTATGAGTGTTGCATGGGGAATGGCCTGAATGGTCAAGTGTGGAGGGTGAATGGCTGTCGTGGAGACTAAGTGTAGTGGGTGCGTCAGTGTATGCCCTATGATGGGGGTTGGGGTTGGAAATAGGGTTGGTGTTAATGATGAAGAAAGAGAAATCGGGGAAAACTGCGGCTGGGGGAAATGATTGAGATGGGGCAATGGGAAATGATTGACATGGGAGTGCATGGAAGCCGTGACAGCGTATCGCTGCATCAGAGTATGGTGGATGGTGGTGATGGAGGGATGATGCTGGATGGACACAGGCTGAATGGTTTGTGCCGTAGAGAAAACAGCTGAGCCGTTTGTCGGTAAAGCTTTGAAATGCTTCGTCAACAGCTGTTTCTGCATATGCTGTTGTGCCTGCATCTGCAATATTTTATACTTATCTACTTCATCCGGTGAAAATGTTACGGGCTGTTGTGCTAAAGGAGGACCAGTCGACTTATGATGCAACCTATTGTCCATTTTCCTAAAATCCTGCATAGTACTGTCATAAAAACATTTTAGATTTACATCTACAAGACTCGATTTAGTATTTACATCAGGCAGCCCCAATCTCAACGGGTCTTCTTTGGTCTCTGGTGAATCGCTTCCACCGGGATGTCTGAGAGAGGGCAATGGACACGAGAAGTTAAGGTGAACTGGGTCAGGGCTTTGCATAATTGGTTGTTGTTCTTCTGCTATGAAATGTCCCTTTAGTTGCTCAGTTTCAGTTCTGCTTTCTGTTTCTATGTGAATCACATTAACCAAGCTACCGTCATCGTGATGGGCCATTACTGAGACTTCACAGCCTTCTGACCCATTGTGTAGACCATTGGGAACATTTTCTACCATGTGGTTCTTACGACAAAGATCTACATTGTTGCTACTAGATTCTGCGTCATCATGCACTGGTGCCTCTAACTTTTCCTGACCTACCACGTGACACTTTGGAGAAGAATTTTCTGAAAGTTTGATATCATATTCCTTTGTTCTGTTGTCATCTCCCATGGTTGGTGTTGATAACAAGTGACCATCTAAATGCAAATTTAAAACCAATTGGTCTTGATCATTGTCTTTTTTAGGCTCTACTATATTTTTGGAAGTACTGTTTCTACAGTTCACTATATCTGATGTAACATCATGGGGCTGACACTGAGGGAAGTCTTTTGTGGCACTATTGTCATTACTTTCTACCTCAATTGGACTTCTGGAGGGACTTGGAAGGTCAATTATATCTTCAGGGGAAGCACTTGAGTTATTACCTCTAGTCTCGTGCATTGAATTACATTTTTTTCCAACACTTTCTGTTTTCTGTTCGTTTGTTTTTTTCCAAGACCGAGATTTGTTCCTGGAATGCTTGGGACAAAGCCAGTGCTCTAAATAATCATTCCTCTCATTATATGTGTTGTGCTTATGATGTCTACAGTTGCAGTTCATCTTTTTATCATCATTAGGGTGGTCACTTTCAGAAGACGTGTCATTTTTGTGCTTTGCCGATCTCCAATTGTCTCCATTCGAAGAGACTTCTTGATTCGATGTCCGGCTGAGAAGGTCCTTATATCTGCAAGAAGAACTGCTGCTCATGGAAGAACTAGAATAGGAGAACTGTGAGGAGGATGTTTTATGGGATATATCTGAATTTGTATCACTGTCAGAGTCTTTCCAAGCATCACTGGTTTCCCATGACAAACTATCATCCTGCCAACTCTCCGGAGACTTTTTGGAACTGTACGATTTATCTTTTCGAAGACTATCATGGTGTAGAGCCCTCCGTTTCCATTTTTCCTTACAGTGTGTACTCTCTTTAACTGTACAGTAATTAGACTGATCATGGGACGATCGTTTACGTTTTCTTGAATGGTAATTTTCCCTAATCAAACATTTCCGTGAGTGATTAAAATGGTTGGAAAGTTGAGGTTCATTGTCCCTATAGTAAATATTCTTGGCTCTGTGTGTGAATCCCATCGTTGTTTGGTAATTTTTGAAGCTTTCCATGTCTTTGTCTGCCAAATCCTCTAGGTCCACACCACTCTTTGGCTCTAAAGACGGACTGTCCTTCTCACAGTCCACCGCTTTCTCTACATTTACGCATGAGGCTTTACTCTCCCAGGTTCTCGTCGGCTGATCAGTATCTTTGCATCTTCCATTTTCTCTATCATTTGACTTTTTCATCTTATTTTTGGGAGAACATTTGAAATCAAAGTATAAGGGGTTGCAGGCATAAGATATTGAAGGCTGGGTTTTTGTAAACAAAACGAGTTCTGTGGGCCACTGGAGAATGGTATTGCCATCTTTACTCAAAACACTAAGAAAAGAGAGTGCTTTGGCTTGAGTATTGGTATTTACAGATTCACCTAATGGGTGCCCCGGGGCCAAGCATTCACCTGGGTTTTCATGAAGATCATTAGACGCCTCAGAAATTTCATCTTTTGATTTGTAGCTAGGCTCAACCTCCGCTTGTCTCTGTGAAAGCAAATTGGAAAAATGCTCAATTAATATTGCATCTGCAACTGTGTGCTTGCTGGAACAAGTCTCTTGTACGCTGCTCTGCATTTGGCAACGGGCTTCTGTTGTATTCTCAGAAGTTGGCTCAATCTCCGAAGGAACATTTACTTCCTTTTGACTCTGTTGATCTGTGAGACTAGCGTCTGGAGAATGCTTTTTCGTGGTTATGTTTGATTGGGCAATTTCGTTCTGTTCCTTTGAGTTTTCTTGACTGCCTTTGTCATCTTTAAACTTCTCTGCATTTGCAGGCGTGTTGTCTGGCAGGGACACGTCTGTTTCATCTGCTGGAGACAACATGCTGGTTTCGGCTGCGCTTTCATTGAGGTGTGCATAGTGTCGAAAGCTTACAGACATTTGCTTTGCTCTATGGTGAAGAAATTGGTTGTATTCATTTACCTCATCCAGACTCTCATTGAAAACGGATGCTGAGGAATCCAGCTTTAGTAGCGCCTTCTTAGAGAAGCAAAACGAGACGCCTGCCCTATTGTTGACACTACTGCTGTTGGAGGGAGGACCCTGCATCTGGTTCTGGCTTCCTACAAAGCAGCAGCTGCCGTCTTTCACAAGCTCTCCATCAATTACAACGTCTGGGCTCTTCTCTTCGGTGCTGCTACTGCTGGTCACCGTCTCTGGGCCGCACGTGACTGCACATCCTCCATTAGTAATTTTCTCCTCCTTTCCAGTAATAACATCTTCCTCAGGTCCTTTTAGTCTGGGTGCTTTAAATAATGGAACCTCTTCTGCGGCACTGAAGGGACAAAAAAATACATTATCGGAAGGGATCAAATGAGAAGGAAAAAGAATTTATACATTGTGACTAGAGATGAGCGAACCTGGAGCGGCTCGAGTCGATCTGAACCCGATCATCCGGCATGTGATTAGCGGTGGCTGCTGAAGTTGGATAAAGCCCTAAGGCTATGTGGAAAACATGGATATAGTCATTGGCTGTATCCATGTTTTCCAGACAACCTTAGAGCTTTATCCAAGTTCAGCAGCCACCGCTAATCAAATGCCGAACGTTCGGGTTCGGATCGACTCGAACCCGAACCCGGTTCGCTCATCTCTAATTGTGACCCTAAATTTTATAATTTTTCGTAAATTGATTGTTCAGGGCATCAAAATGTTAGGATGATGTCCCAGACCCTCCACTTCTATGACGGGGTCCAATTTTCTTTCAAATACTTGATGGGGCAATCCATTGAACGTAATCCTGACACCATTGTGTGGCCATTGGCTGCAGCATACAGTAGTGGAAACTCAGCACATGCCCCAGAGATTCGTACTGCCCCTATCTAGTGTTTAGAAAAAAACTGGACCACGTTCCCAAGGAAGGGGTATGTTCTGCCATTTTAGAGAACCGAATATGTTAAACAGTAATTTATTGACAGTATTGTAGGCTAAGATTACCCCAAGGCAATGATGTCTACAGGTACCCTAAGATTACCCCAAGGCAATGATGTCTACAGGTACCCTAAGATTACCCCAAGGCAATGATGTCTACAGGTACCCTAAGATTACCCCAAGGCAATGATGTCTACAGGTACCCTAAGATTACCCCAAGGCAATGATGTCTACAGGTACCCTAAGATTACCCCAAGGCAATGATGTCTACAGGTACCCTAAGATTACCCCAAGGCAATGATGTCTACAGGTACCCTAAGATTACCCCAAGGCAATGATGTCTACAGGTACATTAAGATTACCCCAAGGCAATGATGTCTACAGGTAAGGATGATGTCCACTTTGTGTTTACTATACAAGACGCAATACGGCTCTCCTATGGAACTTTACAATGGACTGTCATGGTCGGGTTCTTATGACAACAACGTTATCAGCAGAAATGATCGGACAGCAGAAAATCTTAGGTTCTATAAAACTCAAACCTTGTCGAACCTTCCGCATTTGATTCCCGATGCCTTCTCGTTCCGTGGGGAAGGAGGAGACAGCCCGGGTACCGCCTGAAATCCCGGGATACAGCCTACTACCTAGGGAAGGCATCGGGAATCAAATGCCGAAGATTCAACAAGGTTCGAGTTCTATAGAACCTAAGATTTTCCGCTGTTTGGTCATCTGTAGGTATCAGGACTTAAAGGAACCTCATGCTCCTAATTTGAACAAAGTAAAACACAAGAGAAGGAACTGACTTATTGGGGGGCTCCCGACCTCTCAGAACTACCAGTCCTCTCAGCACGCCGACAGCTTTCTACCTATTGTGCTCATAAAGAAATGTCACAGAAGAATAAACAGATTTCCGAGAACATCTGGTAACCACCATCGAGAAACGGCAAATAATTAATGGTACTAGAGGGGTCACATCATAAGGACCTCCTCGTGGGAAGTGGCGGTAATTATTTCACTACTGTTCAGCTTCTGGCTGGTCGCTGATAACTTAATTATAGCCGTCACTAAGTGATTGTTTAATAAGAACAATTACAGTTAATCTAAAGTTGTTATATTTAGATATGGGGATGATTGTATTAATCATTAGTCTTTTAGGATATATATATACTCCTACATTATTATAAACCCTAATGATATAATCACCTTTCTTTTACACCTAAAGGTAATTATTTTCTATTAATTATTTTTATATATTTGTAGACAATTATGTAACATCTTTTCTATAGCAATTTGATCCATTGAAGTGGCAATAGCATTGGTCAGGAATGGAGATATCTCAGATCTTAGCTGTTGATCCCCCTAGATGCTAAGGGTGTCTAGGAAAGGTGTCTAAATACACTGCAACACAGTAGCATTACCTTCAGCACTGTGTTCAGCACCATGGACAGCTCTGCTCTACACACGGCTGATTGCTGAATCATTATGAACTATTAAACCACTGGATATATTGTGAATCGTGGCCACAGATTTCAGAGACAATTTTAGCCTTGTTTGATGTTTCGGCCATAGCCTAAAAGATAGGCCCCCTCACCCATTACTGGGGTATTCAGATATGTCATTTTCCCTTTCATTTTTGATGTACGAGCGTCCTGAGACTTTAGACTCCACCGATCATTAAGAGTTTATGTCTCTTTGTGGGATTGAAGGTACTAATAAAAGCACACCGAAAAAATTAAAGATTTAAGACACAAATATTGTCTCCTCTTCCCATTTTCACATTAAAAAAAAAATCAAAAAGTCAAATTTAAAATGTGATCAATAAAAACTAAAGCTCAACCTGCAAAAAGAAAAGAAAAGAAAAACAGCGATCTCAAAGCATTGTGGATGAAAAAAAAAGTTGTGGGTGTAAGCTTAGTGGCCTGGAAGTGTTGGTTCAGAGTGAAGAGGCTAAAATGCGCTGGACTCTTGCAGCTCAGGGTGCATCCCTTGGGCTTTATCCCCTATTTTGCATATTATACACTTATACCTCAGCATGGAGCACTGGATTGTAATAAGAGTGGCCTCTATGGATTCAGGGTAGGGAGCCCTATGGTACGCTGCCTCTGATTTAGGCATTAACCAGCTTCTGGCTTACGCTTTAAAGGGGTAGTTCATAAAAAAAAAAATTTTTACAAATCAACTGGTACCACAAAGTGCCAGAGATTTGCAATTTACTTCTATTAAAAAATCTCCAATCTTCCAGTACTTATCAGCTACTGTATACCAAGCAGGAAGTGGGGTATTCTCTCCAGGCTGACACAGTGCTCTCTGCTGCCACCGCTGTCCATGTCAGGAACTGCCCAGAGCAGCAGCAAATCCGCATAGAAAACCTCTCCTGCTCTGGACAGTTCCTGACATGGACAGAGGTGGCAGCAGAGAGCACTGTGTCAGACTGGAGAGAATACACCACTTCCTGCAGGGCATACAGCAGCTGATAAGTACTGGAGGACTTGAGATTTTTAAATAGAATTAAATTACAAATCTCTGAAACTTGCTGGGACCAGTTGATTTAAAAGAAAAATTATTTTGTGAACAACCCCTTTAAGGAAGACTTTCTGTTCATACATTATCAGCCACAAGTCATGTTGGAAAACTTTGTGAATACTTTATAGGCTATTTCCACAAGCATCTTTATGACTCCTGCTGCTCTGACCTTACATCTCCTAGAAGTCTCCTACTGGTTCAGTTGCTGTACATTGGGATCCTTGACTGATTTGCATTCTGGGTATATATATATAATTTACAACAGAATGAAAAACTCCCAGAATACAGAAAATTTAGCTTAAGGCAAGAAAAAGTGAAAAAAAAAATCTTTTATCTCCAAATCAGTCGCATAAAAGTAAAGGATATTATTTATAAGCTTATTCTGAATCATATGTAGATCTGAGCTCGAGAAAATTCTGCGCCTTCATGCAACATTTTTACATTTCAAAGGCATAAGAATACAATTCTTACACCTACATGGCAGTACGTATAGAGCCTCTCATACTGTGGCCAAATGAACTCATCTTGTAGGATGCCTAAATATCTAGATGAGAACGGTTTAGTGTAGTACTACTTCTATAGGAAAAACATCACTGAGAGATCAGATTACAGCTCCTAGAGGTCTATGGAGAGAAGAAGGAGAGGAGGAGGTAGGAGGGGAACAGACAGACACACATAAGAACATACTCATGGAGACCCTGCTGCTGCTTTTACTAAGTATTCCACTGTCTCTAGTACACAACAATATATCGGACATTATACAGCAGTAAGGAGCAGTGCTGCTTTGACACCAGTACTAGGATGAGGCTGTAGAGCAACAACTAGAAACACAAGTGTCTTTATTTCTCTCTCTCACTGCAGCTGATTCCTCCCATATCATTTCTTTACATAAGTTATATGTGCCTCACTGGCTGTAACCTTATCTCTCAGTGAAGATAAAACCTAATTCTTTGTACAAAATATAACAAGTGGAATCAAAGTAAATAATCAATGCAGGCGGCAGGAAGGAAGAGCAGAGGTGATTGATAAGTAAAAAAGTGCTCTACAGCTTCTCACCAATGCTGGTTTGTAAGAGGCACTATTTATTACTGCTTTATAATGTCCATGCTCTATCTGTGTACAGAGATAGAGAAACACTAAAAGCAGCAGAAGGGCTTCTATGTGTCTGTTCTTCTCTCTCTGTAGCTGATTCCTTCCCCTCCTTTCTTTTCTATAGACTTCTATGTGCTTCAACAACTGTAACCTGATCTCTCAGTTAAGGGGGAACTATCAGCAGGTTAGACAAGTCTAACTTGCTGATAAGTCCCTATTACACGAGAGACGCTGAAGAGAAAGGTATGTTTCTTAGCTTCCTCCTCGGCCCTGTTCCGGTGGTGTTAGTAGTTTGTTCCACGGACATTTAGGAGCAGTGCCCATAAGTGTCTCCGGCCAGATCAGCGCTATGGGGGCGGACACTGATCTGGTCTCACTGGACCGTGGAGCAAACTACTAAAACTTAGTAGTTAAAGCACGCTGCAAACACGGCTGCGTTACATGGGGAATTTTGTATATTTATACGTCTGCTCCCGTATTGCGTGCGTCCTGTAAGTGCAGCCTGTGAATGCAGCTGTAATTGCAGCAGCTATATCCAGCACCAGCGCATTATGTCTCTTACTCTGAACATGTGACATAACTTAATTAACCCAAAATGGCAAAAAAAAAAAAAAAAAAAAATTGCAATCAGGCTGTATTGTGTTATAGCGCTGGAGACGGCGTCGGATTGAAAGCCTCTTCATTGCGGATCTTACCAGTCTGGTTGCTTGCGCAGCTCCGCCAGCTGATGAAGACGCTTGAGCGCTTTCTCCTGCTTTTTTTCATCTTTCCAGGACTTTGAAGCCACATTCCGAGCAAATTCTCTTTGTTTCAGTTCTTTTAATCTCTGCAGAGAGAGAGAGAGAGAGGCAGATATATCACTTACCATAGCCGGAGCATCGCCTTCCTCATACTGCCACAGCATGCAGCAGTTTTCAGTTTTGCAGCAGTTTTGTTAATCTGGCATCTGATAATCCGGACGCTGCTCTGGCTGTCAATCATTCTGGAGGAGGCGGGGCTACAGCCTGAAGGTACAGCAGCGGGAGCTGCCACCTCTGTCCATGTCAGGAACTGTCCAGAGCAGGAGAGGTTTTCTATGGGGATTTGCTGCAGCTCTGGACAGTTCCTGACATGGACAGAGGTGGCATCAGAGAGAACTGTGTCAGACTGGAGAAAATACACCACTTCCTGCAGGACATACAGCAGCTGAGAAGTACTGGAAGACTGCAGATTTTCTCTGGAGTACCCCTTTAAAATTAGCCCCTGCTCTGATGTAGACCCCAAGGTTAATAATATTAACCCCTTCCTACTTTAGACCACAAAGAGCTTTCAAATTGCCACCCTAGATCAGCAGGATCACATACATTAACCTGTCTCTGCCCCCAGACCACCAGGGATATTACCAGTGACCCAGAGTTATGTCCCAGTTTAGAGTGGACGCCCCCTGAACCCCTATGTGCTCCCCTGGTTGGGAAGACCTGATCCCACATTATACATACATACAAACATTTCCATACATACAT
Organism: Dendropsophus ebraccatus; assembly: GCF_027789765.1. NCBI lineage: Eukaryota > Metazoa > Chordata > Amphibia > Anura > Hylidae > Dendropsophus > Dendropsophus ebraccatus. The sequence continues at coordinate 214,732,036 of NC_091455.1, read as the reverse complement.
ATAATTCCCATCATCCCACATTACAGGAGCGTGCTGTCACATCTACATGTCGGAAGGCAGAGCGGTGCGGACGTGCTGCTGAGATCTCTGCTCGCAGGCTCTATATCTATGACATCAATTAAGACGGAGTTCTATATAATTGTGCATGCCAGGCTCCGGCCGCCCGCAGCAACACCGCTTCATCATATAATCACTCTAAATAGAACACACCGTCACTTAGAAACCCGCCCAGACTTCTCACCCGCGGGGTGGACTGACAAATTGTAGAGAATATTCCGGAGCAATAATTATAAACAATTAGAATATTCTTCAGAATATCATCCATTAGTATCCAATACTTAGCGTAAACTTAGACTAGACAGTCTAAAGCTGTTGGAGAAGCTGTCCAGTCCATGGCCAGGAATGAGGAACCTATAGCTGTCCAGGCATGATGGGAGTTGGAGTTTTGTTGCTGGAAGGCAGAGAGTTCCCTATAGTCCAAGTTCACACCAGAATTTTTTGCCAAATTTTGAGACACCGTGTTGCATTAAAACCCCTCCCCTTTCCCCCCAAGGCACGCCCACAAAAGTTTCTAAAATGTATAACAAATACATAAGAATGAATGGACACCAATAGTACATCTGTCCCAAAAGGATTCGAATAACCATAGCTGCTTTCTTCCAGAAACAGCGCCACTCTTGGCCTCAGTTTATGTGCAGTATTGCAACTCAGTTGACGTGAATGTAACCGAGTTGTAATACCACGCACATACCAGGACAGGGGTGGTGCTGTTTGTGGAAGAAAGCAGCCATATTTTTCCTGTCCTAGATAACCACTTTAACGTGCAATCCTCCACAATACTATTACCCGACCGAGCATAGAAGATAAACAAGAAAGATGTCGGCTCGGCGGGTTTCTCACCCATTCCCCTGAGATATTTGATGGAGTCGGCACAAAGGTCATATTTTTGCTCTAAACGACATCTTCGCTACTTTTATAACATGAAGCCTTTGATGTGCTATAAAAATAATAGAAAAGGAGCATCGCAACGTTCCATTCATCTCCGCAAAATGGAAAATCCAGGGTTTTCTTTTAATTAATCGTTTTCTTCTCCGAGGCGAGACAGGAGTTATCCCGGAACGGCTCGCCTTGTAAATGACTGGGAAAGCCTTGAGAACGGCCTGATTGAATGAACGGCCGCAAAGGATGTTTGTTCAACATTTTATTAGAGAGTTATGGATCAGACGCCTTCTGACTCCGGCCGTGCACTCACATTGTTTTACACTGATTGCTTTTGTGTCTGACAAAGTATTACATTTTCTATACCTTAAAGGGGAACACCGGCAATTTTTTTTAATATAAAATCAACTGGTGTCAGAAAGTGTCAGAGCAGGAGAGGTTTTCTATGGGGATTTGCTGCTGCTCTGGACAGTTCCTGACATGGACAGAGGTGGCAGCAGAGAGCACTGTGTCAGACTGGAGAGAATACACCACTTCCTGCAGAACATACAGCAACTGATAAGTACAGGAAGACTGGAGATTGTTAAATAGAAGGAAATTACAAGTCTATATAATATAACCTAGTCCAACAAATGCAGAGCAATGAATGAGTGATGATCCATGAATTGTATGCGCCATTGCTCAGGGTACTGGAGCAGGGACACCTATCTTTGTTCCTTCACTTATGGTCCATAGTGCTCTATGCTAACAGTGTAGAGCCCCAATGAAAGACATGTACACTCTCTCTATGTTGTATCGTAGCGATGTGTTTGGTGGTGGCTACCAGTGAATGAAGAGGCCGCCAAACTATTCAGGTTTGGCAACATTCCCCGAACCCAAACGCTAGGCATGTGACTCCCTGCGGCTGCAGTGGTTGGATGGGAGCAGGGAGTCATATGCCTAGTGTTGGGGTTCCGAGAATGTTGCAGAATACAAACAGTTCACCTCTCTGCTAAACACTAGGATGTCATGCAGGATGTCAGCAAAGGAGGCATCAAATCCCAGACAAGAAAATCAATTCAAACCTTAGACCAGACCCCAAAATGTATTAAACTCTCAAATCAGACCATAAAGTTACGTCAGATTTCAGATCAGAAGATTCTGACCCCAAATCAGATTCAAAGTTAATTCCAAACCTAGACCAAACCCAAAACTCTTCTTCTTCGGGTTTTGTCCCTGAATTCTCTTCACTTTCTGGTGTTACCACAAATACAGCCCTGACGTCAGACAGTACTAGGATGTGACTTCATAAGGTTAGTGAAGGATGAGGCACTCACCATTATGGTGAGTGTCTCATCCTTCACTAACTTTATGAAGTGATTTCCAATGGACTTTCATGGACGATTGAGCACCACCAGTTGTCAATAAGGTCTTTGGGGTAGTGTTTAGAAGGTCTGGATCCCCTTTGGTAGTGCCGAAACAGTCTTTGGTGTTGTTAGAACTAGGATGTGGAATGTTGCACTACATAAGATGTCCTGATGCTTTCCTCACTTCTTGAGTCCCTGGACATAGATGATGCTACACCGGTGGTTAGGTTTCTCTTTATCGCAGGAGTAAAACTTGCAGCCCTCCAGCTGATGCAAAAAGACAACCCCCATTATTCTTGGAGGCTCGGACAGCCAAAGCTTAAAAAGGTACTCCGGGCAAAAACCAAAAATACAGTGCGGGCTGGGGTGGAGGGGAACCTGATAAAGAATGTATACTTTGCCATCCCCGTGCCCCCGCAGTGGCATATCCACACTCCCAGCCTTTTTCTGCCATCCTCTTGCTCTCCTTGCTTTAACGTCACAACACGGATGGGTGACGGATGCCCCACTCAGCCAGTCAGTGACTAGGGCCGGACACAGCTGCAGTCACTAGTTGGCTGAGTGGGTACTTTCCCCCGGGCTGTGACACAGAAGAAAGCCGGGAGAAAATAATATCCAGTGGGGATCCATGAGCCTGTTGACTGCAGGAGCACAGGAAAAGGTAAGTATACATTTTTTATTAAGTTCCACTCCCCCCCTGTCCGCACTGTATTTGTCTTTTGCTCAGGGTACCCCTTTAAGCTCTGAGGGAAGAAATACAGTGTAGACCAGATGTGGAGAGAGATCTTGGAGTGATGTGTCGCTCAACGGAAAAGGTTGGAATCATTCCGACTTTCTGGACAGAAGTATTAACATCACAGAACATTGCTGGAGACAACTGAAAGGAAGAAAAACGATTGCTGACAAAACCAACTAAATGTTCCTAAAACAGAAGTAACCAGAATGAAGTTCAAGAAACGGCAAGATGGATGGATACAATCCCGGAAATCGAGAACAAACCATTGATCAACATGGAGGCCAAAAGAGACGACTGCAGAGACACGATTCACATGGCTATCAGGACTCGAAACTAAATGTTTATCACTGAAGTCTACAGGAAGCGTTAGGAATAATAGAATCTTTCATATATTAGATGGCAATAGTTCCCTAAAGCCACTCCCCTTTCTGTATGTGCGGGTCCTTGTAAGGTGGGGGGTCCAGACTTGACTGGTCTTATCCCCTTCCTCTTGGAGGGCAGCTCCCCTATCCCAAATGGGTTGGAAATCATAAGAATTGGCCCAATCATTATAGAAAGGGTGTTAAAGGGGAAACACAATGGGGGACATTTATTAAGTCCGGCGTTTTCTGCGCCGGACTTAAAAATGTCCCCGCAGCTCCGACGGTACAGAGATTTATGTAGAGGCGGACTGCCTCTACATAAATCCCATGCGTGCCAGTGCGCGGCAGGAAGCCTCTGCCAGCTCTGAGCTGGAGTAGGTTTCCTGTTTATTTCTACGCCAAAAGATTGATGAAACCTTAAGTCCACACCCCCCTCCCCGCCCCCCTGGCGTACCGGTTGGAAATGGGCCCAATGCGAATAATTTATTTGCAAAACTGACTTTTTTTAAGGGAATGTATTCCATTAAAAATTCAATGCAAACTTTCAGTGGCATATTATAGAGCAGGAGGAGCTGAGTAGATTGATATATACACTCACCGGCCACTTTATTAGGTACACCTGTCCAACTGCACGTTACCACTTAATTTCTAATCAGCCAATCACATGGCGGCAACTCAGTGCATTTAGGCATGTAGACATGGTCAAGACAATCTCCTGCAGTTCAAACCGAGCATCAGTATGGGGAAGAAAGGTGATTTGAGGCCTTTGAACGTGGCATGGTTGTTGGTGCCAGAAGGGCTGGTCTAAGTATTTCAGAAACTGCTGATCTACTGGGATTTTCACGCACAACCATCTCTAGGGTTTACAGAGAATGGTCCGAAAAAGAAAAAACATCCAGTGAGCGGCAGTTCTGTGGGCGGAAATGCCTTGTTGATGCCAGAGGTCAGAGGAGAATGGGCAGACTGGTTCCAGCTGATAGAAAGGCAACAGTGACTCAAATAGCCAACCGTTACAACCAAGGTAGGCAGAAGAGCATCTCTGAACGCACAGTACGGCCAACTCTGAGGCAGATGGGCTACAGCAGCAGAAGACCACACCGGGGGCCACTCCGCTCAGCTAAGAACAGGAAACTGAGGCTACAATTTGCACAAGCTCATCGAAATTGGACAGTAGAAGACTGGAAAAACGTTGCCTGGTCTGATGAGTCTCGATTTCTGCTTGAACATGACAATGAGGTCACTGTACTCCAATGGCCTCCACAGTCACCAGATCTCAATCCAATAGAGCATCTTTGGGATGTGGTGGAACGGGAGATTGGCATCATGGATGTGCAGCCGACTAATCTGCGGCAACTGTGTGATGTCATCATGTCAATATGGACCAAAATCTCTGAGGAAGCTTCCAGCACCTTGTTGTATCTATGCCACCAAGAATTGGGGCAGTTCTGAAGGCAAAAGGGGGTCCGACCTGTTACTAGCATGGTGTACCTAATAAAGTGGCCGGTGAGTGTAGTTTTATGGGAAAAGTTCCAAGGAAAAATCTCTGCTCATTCTAAATAGTCATGTGGGCGGTCCTATCTATCAGAAAGAGCAGAGATTTACATGAATAAATGACAATTATACAGAATCTTTTCCTATAAAACTATATACCAATCTGCTCAGCTCCTCCCGCTCTATAACATGCAGCTGACGGACCCGACTGCATCTTCAACGTGGCAGATTCCCTTTAAAAATAGACCTCCTAACGTCCTGTTAACAGGAGACAGCTTTTACACAACACGTCTATTATCAAACCCATCTACAATGAGGTGACAAGTGAAGATGGCAAATATCCACTGTCTACCGGTCTGTGACGAGACACGTCTGCCAGAAGAAGAGCTATGCTTTTAGCCGCCAATCTCCAGCTCAAAAAGTGGTCCTTAGCAGCGAGGACTCTCCGTCACTCAGCTCCATTATCCTGGACAATTTCCGACACTTGAAATAGTTTAAACCCTATAAATAATTATTGGAGGTATTTTTTCCTTGTAGCCCGGAGCACTTTATTTTACGCTCTCTCTCCGACATGTACGCCTTCCCCGGCAGGATTTGTTTTCCGTGTTCAGCTCCTCACGTTAAGCTAATTAAGTCTTAAAATGAAACACCTGTTCTCAGAGTTCATCCCACGTATGTCGCCTCTGACTGTACATTTATATAATGCTCCGCTGTTATACACAATGACTGGAGGAGACAGGAACAGAACTGGGGAAGAACACAGTAAAGGCAAGGTGAAAACCACACGATACTAGAGCGCCACAACCAGGGCAAGGTGTGCTGGAGAAGGTAGAAAAGGGCAGATAGAAAAAAACAAATGTAAAAAAATAAAAATAAATTATATATATGTTTTTTTTTTCTATTTAATCTCTAGGTTCAGTAAATAGTAAACAAATATATACTTACTCTCCTCACTCCCCACCACATAAGCTCTTTCTGTATCGTTTCCCCCACGCTGCACTTCCTTGTGTCCATGTTACAAGGACCTTCACCCTCAGCCAATCAGTGGTCACAGCAGTGTCCGGCCTCCCACCTGATTGGCTGAGCAGGAAGGTCCTTGTGTGACATGGACGAAATGGAAGGGCAGGGACGCAGAAGACCAACACAGAGATAGTGTGCAAGTGACAGAGGACCAACACAGAGATAGTGTGAGAGATAAGGGAGGTGAGTATAATTGTTTCTCTAGTTCATCATGCCCTAAGCACAGTTATGTAAAAAAAATCTCCAGAATTTCACTATAAATTGTATAAATACATAAGAGGGCCCATTCACACTAATGCTGTAACCTATTTACACTTTTGTGGAGGTGATGATGGTCTCCAGATGGTGTAAACCTCAGGCATTTACTATAATATACAGTGTGTAAATAATACGGCAATGCAGAGCTGACTGTATACTACCGCACAGTCTGCACCTACAACAAACTCTGTAACCTGTTGGGGCTTGTGCTTTACATTATATGTTGAAGGCGATGATGATCCCCAGATGTGTAGAGCTCTGAACATTTACTAATGTATAAATAATACCGCAATATAGTGCTCACATTATACTGACTAAAAATAATTCTGTGGCCCCTTGGTGCAAATACTTTTGAGGAGGTGGTGACAGTCCCTTGATGAGGCCTGGGGGGTGGGGGTATTTACTGCCATATACTGTCTAATGCTGCAAACCGCTGCTCATATAATATCGCTATAAATAAATACGTAAATGATGTAATTATGAGAAGGCGCAATGGATCGTGTATGCCTCAGGGCATTTACTCTATGTGATACAGCGCCCAAATCATACTGCAAAACAGGGCTCACATTACAGTTCTATATATAGTTGCCAGTTAGACAACTTCTTTAAAGGAGAAGGCCCACCAAATTTAAGGGGGCCATAAAGCTTCCCAATGAGACATTCGGCGGTTACAGCCATCCACGTCGATGTATCATCCCCAGATGGCAGAGTTACATCCATCCATCCACTAATTGCAGAATACATTCATTAGTGTTCCCGATTGTATTTATAGCCGGGAAAGGTCAATATTTCCTTACGAATAGATGACACGTTCCTGGATTTATTTTCTGTTCTATAAAACCACAAATACGAGCTTGTATAGGCGGCTACATGAAGAAAGCCAAGGTGTGAGCTCCCCATGTGCCCCAGGTGGGTGAATGACTGGCTCCATGTAACCTAGGCTAACCATTAGATATACTATATACTGCTTCATTGCCTGCACGCCTTGTGTGAGCATTAACCTCCCATGAGAATTCTTTTGAATTAGCTGTTGAATTCAATTTGGATTTGAAAGCTGTTTTCGATCCTAACAGGAGCAGAGACTCTTATCAAAAGACAGGAGTCCCTGCTCCTGTACACAGAGTGGCAAATTCTACATGGTACGCCTCATGGCTACCATTCTCTGGGTGCAGATATTCAACATCATCGAGTACCAGACACAGCATATATAGCAAAGTGGTGTAGCATAAACTGTATGTAGATATGGTAGAGAACCACTGAAACTATGTAGAAGAGCAGGGACTCCTGTCACATGTTAGGAGCCCCTGCTCTTTTACATTCAGCTTCTTCTACAGTAGATGTTGTGAGCATAAATGGAGATGCATTAAACATTACTGCCTGCTTTTGGGAGGCACACATGTATAACTATGCAGAGTGGCATACATTGTATGACTGCCCACCCAGTGTGCAAGAACAAAGGATCCTTCTAATAGGTGAACTTGTCACTTAAAGGAGAAGTCTAGCAAAAAATTTTATTAAAGTATTGCCCCCCAAAAGTCATACAAATCCCCTGCACTTACTACTGCATCAAGGCTTCACCTCCTGGATAATATGGTGATGTCACTTCCTGGGTAACATGGTGATGTCACTTCCTGGATAACACGGTGATGTCACTTCCTGGATAACACGGTGATGTCACTTCCTGGATAACATGGTGATGTCACTTCCTGGATAAAAATGGCGATGTCACTTCCTGGATAACATGGTGATGTCACTTCCTGGATAACACGGTGATGTCACTTCCTGGATAACATGGTGATGTCACTTCCTGGATAAAAATGGTGATGTCACTTCCTGGATAACATGGTGTGCCACTTCCTGGATAACATGGTGATGTCACAACCCAAATCCCAGAGCTTTACAGGCTGTGGCTGCTGGAGAGGATGATGGCAGGGGGACACTGAGGGACACAGGGCACTGGAGGGACACTAAGCATCCCCCTGCCATCATCCTTTCCAGCAGCCACAGCCCGCACAGCTCTGGGAGTCCGGTCGTGACATCACCATGTTATCCAGGAAGTGACATCACCTTGTTATCCAGGAAGTGACATCACCATGTTATCCAGGAAGTGACATCACCATGTTATCCAGGAAGTGACATCACCATGTTATCCCGGAAGTGACATCACCATGTTATCCAGGAAGTGACATCACCATGTTATCCATGAAGTGACATCACCATGTTATCCAGGAAGTGATATCACCATGTTATCCCGGAAGTGACATCACCATGTTATCCAGGAAGTTACATCACCATGTTATCCAGGAAGTTACATCACCATGTTATCCAGGAAGTGAGGCCTTGATGCAGTAGTAAGTGCAGGGAAGAAAGCACTTTATAAGCATTTCCCGTAATAAGTGTATATTGGGGATTTGTATAACTTTTGGGGGGCAATACAATACTTTAATTAAAATTTTCGCTGGACTTCTCCTTTAAGCTATTTGCTCCCAAGCTGGGTGGAAACTCGCTACAGAAACCTTCCCGCTGACACATTGGGTTCATGTTGTATATTTATCAATTTGAAAACTAAATTCTATTCTGGTCTTCTCGCGTCTTTAAAATTAAAGGAGGCCGTTCACTAAAACTGCTGAAACGCGTCTCCGCCATTCTTCTCTACTCTGCATCTTTTTTTCTGAGCATTTCTTGAATTCTAATCACAATCGTTTGATAATACATCTCCCATCCCCCGCCTAATGCGACGTAACGCAATTGTCTGGCCGACACCGGACCGGCATTAACCACTAGGAAATGAAGTGTCCCATGGGCTTCAATTTAAAAGAGGTTAAATAGGCCATTTACATATTAATTAGCCCGACGTCTTAAGAGTGGTGAATGCAATTTCGTAGCGTTTAACGCTTAATGACAAATTTGGCTTATCTCCCCGTTTCATTTAAAGGGAGCCCTCGGTATTATTTGTTAAGGCTTTCAGAAGAGCTAATGATTAAAAGGAATCTCATTACGGCAAACCAGGCGCTCTTCCCGATGAGGAGGAGGCGCCATCAGAATCTATGTGCTCGGCACTTTAACAAGGTTCCCCATATTTCTGCTTCGGAGCAGCAGGTGCACGTAACGCAGATTGGACCCCATAGACTGGTGGGTTGAATATAAACTCTTGTATCAATTGACATTTAGATCTGGAATGTGCTGCCTGAAGATACAAATAGTCACCAAGCTGTGTTCAGTGGCATTTGACAATCCAATTTTTTTCCTCTAACCTGGCATCACTTGAATGCGTCTCATCGTTGGCTCTTGTAAGGGTTTTTTTTTCCCCCGGATGGATCTGTATGCAAATAATTGGTTGTAAAACCATTGTGTGCTGTGCGCAATAATTTATGGATCTATTCCTCGAATTTGCAAACATAAACACCGCTATGAAAATACAGAGTTGGCGGCGGCGGCGCCGTATCTGGATGTGACCGGTAATGGGTTTTCAAATCCGACCCAGAATTTTTTTGGGGGAGGGGTGAAGGTATGGGAACGGAACTTTGAGCAGAATAAAATGGAAAATAGCAAAAAAAAAAAGTGGTTTCACTTGACATTTCTTCAGGTCTTAACCCTCTTTTTTTTAATTTGGGTTCAAGGGAACGGGAATATTTCTAGACGACCGTATGACATTCCGGCAACGACTGAGGTGAACAATGGATATTCCGAATGTTCTACTGTCACTAAAGACTTCTTAAATCATTCCCATAACGCTTTAGGACAAAGCAATGATAACAATGATAACAAATGATAATGTTTCATCATAGAAGCATAAAGATGACGGATCCGTCACACTGTCCTTAAAGGGGGTTGTCCAGGGGGCTGAAAACATCTGATGTCTTCTGCTCCCCAGCAATGTGGAGGGTCTCGATCATGACTGATGTCCAGTTGCTGCATAGTGTCTTTGATGGGAGGCGTAGAAGGCTTTAGCAGTTTTTTTTGCCACCCCCTTAATGACGTCCATCTTGGTTCCATCATGGTGACCATAATTTTGCTGGCAAAAGTGCCAAAATCTGCAATTCAGGGCTGCTAATACAGCCTCCAGCACAGAAATGCTAAGAGAAGGTGGGTTCACACTACGGAATTCTTGCGGATAAACTCAGCGGAATTCCATCGGCTGTCCACGCACATGGCCGCACGCCTTTCCGTCGGTTCCATAGACACCATTCTATGGGCTGGCGTATTCCCCTTTCCGCCGAAAGAAGTGACATGTCATGCGAGAATTCCGTAGTGTGAACCCACCCAGACAGTGGCGGAGAAGGCAAGGAGTATAGAGAATAGGAAAAGCATCCAAGTCTTCGGGGAGGGCAGATCACACAGGCTGTAGATAGAGAGGAAATAACTTTCAAGGCAGTTTACAGAGGGAGAATTGCTTACGCTGGGTACAAGTATATATAGAAAGCAGAGCACCAAGAGCAGACTCCCCCCAGGGAAAGGGAAATCACACTACATAGCATCAGTGTCTTATAATGGGTTCCATTTTGGAGTCTATCTTTGTGATAAAAAGAATAGCGCTAACACACAGGTGACATGGCGATGTGTCCACCTTTCACTTGAGTTGCATAAAAGGGGGTTATCCAGGGTTTGGGGGGGAAAAAAACACAGCTACTTTTTTGCAAAAACAGCGCCACCTCTCATTCTTCAGGTTGTATGTGGTATTACAGTTCAGCTCCATTCACTTTAGTCGAAGTGACCTGCAAACTCCACACCCAACCTGACAGGCGGCCATGTTTTTCTAAGCCTGGAAAACTTTAAATTATACCATTTTTCATGATCCTACGGCATCTAGTTTTTTCAAACTTCAGAGCCAAAAGGTGACAGATGGCGGCTGGACGGCATCTGTCACCGCCTTCGAGTTATAAAATACCCATCTTTTTAGCCTGAGAGCCTATAGGCGATGGTTGGCATCTGTCAGACATATATTGATAATTCCCTTGAAGACAATATGATTTTTGGTGATGGGCCGGGGGATATATTTTCCTCTCTCGTGTCAGAGTCGTAGGCGACAGAGACTTCTGAGATGGAAGAGCGTTGATGACTATCCCAGGGTTTTAGCGAGCACTTGTAGAAGGGATTAGCGGAGAACACCCTACCCTACTTACACATCCAGCCTGGCTTGCTTTAAGGCTTGTATAATTGGATGGTGTCTCCGGAGCGGCTAGAGGACTCCGAGGGGACGATGCAGAAGTTTTTTCTCATTAGTTTTAGTGTTTAGCACTCTGGGCTACAGAAAACAGCAATGTACTATGTCCGACACCATGGAAGTGACTTATTTAACGCAATTTCTCCAGTAAGCAATGCGGCGGAATATAAAATGAGCTGAACCAACGACCATCGTCATCCTGATGAGCTACAGTCATCTAATAGATTGCAAGACGACTTATAAAACTCGACTTAAACGACTTATAAAACAGTCGCAATAAAATTGGAAAGAAAAAATAAATAAATGTCACTTAAAGGGGTTGTTCCCCATTTTTTTTTTGTACTTTCAAATCACCTGGTGTAAAAAAAAGACAGAGATTCGTAATTTACTTCTATTAAATAAAATGTAAGTCTTCCAGTACTTATCAGCTGCTGTATGTCCTGCAGGAAGTGGTGTATTCTTTCCAGTCTGACACAGTGCTCTCTGCTGCCACCTCTGTCCATGTCAGGAACTGTCCAGAGCAGCAGCAAATCCCCATAGAAAACCTCTCCTGCTCTGGACAGTTCCTGACATGGACAGAGGTGGCAGCAGAGAGCACTGTGTCAGACTGGAGAGAATACACCACTTCCTGCAGGACATACAGCAGCAGATAAGTACTGGAAGACTGGAGATTGAAAAAAAAAAAATAGAAGTAAATTACAAATCTCTGGCCATTTCTGGCACCAGTTGATTTGAAAGAATTTTTGTTTTTGTGAAAAACCCCTTTAAATATATGTCTTAAGTAAATCATGTTTTACTAGATTAAAAATAACATTTTGGGGCACATTGTTTTTAAATAAAGCACGGCTAATTTTACATTTTGCCAGTTTGCTGATATTGGATGTATCAAGCAGTGCACAGTGATAAGTGTGGCCCTGTATTCTGTGGTTGGGTTCCCGGCAGTTACAGCGGGGTCCCAGCTATGTGTCCCATCCGGGCTCCTGCAGATTGATCATGAAGGGTGCAGTGCAGAGACCCCCACCACCACCACACTCAGCCCCAGGCTTGCTTGGGTAATGACTTTGGCCATTTAGCCCGAGGAAGACTGAAGATAAACTGTCATAAGAAAAGAAAGAATTGACGTTCCAGGGACATGTGAAAAGTTTTGATCGTGGGGGTCTCATTGCTTAGACCCTCACTGATCACAAGAACGAACAGGGGGCATCCTGCACTTACCAATACACTACAGCACATTTCTCTTGTTGTCGTTGATGGGGGATCCTAGCAGCGAGACCCCCACGGATTAAAACTCTAGATGTGTCTCTATGACATCCTCTGTAATCAATCTCTACTCTGAGCATGTGCTAATAGGGTCTCCAATAGGGTAACAGTCCAAACCAGACAGTGGTGTCTCCCAACTTTCTACCATCCTCCAAGTATTTCCTAATTACAGCTGATCAGTGTCAGTAATAAAGGAATAAGAGAAACAGATCCCTGATCTCAGGGAGACCAGCCAATCGATAACACCGCCGCTATAGGAGCCGCCCCTTGGCCGTGTCCTTCCCGGAGGGATATCTGGCTAGTTCTGTGTTTCAAGACTCTCCAATGAGGCTCCACGGGCTCTTCTTTTGCATATTCATGTTTCCCAGGGAGCAATGCACCTAGGACTTCACTGCATTGAGCGCTTTTACCGGCAGCCGGCAGTGTTATCTTTGGCTGGTCTCCCTGAGATCAGTGATCTGTTTCTCTTATAGCTCCACTAGGCATTGCTCCCGCCTAGCCAGAATCCTGCTCCACACTGATGAGGGGCAACACCCCGAAACAGCTGTCTGTGGATGGATACCTGGCCTTGGTTTTTCCCTTGTCATTACATTGACTTATAGGGCCACTTAATATGGTGGATTTGGTGGTTTCCTTACAGGAGCCGCCGCTTGGCCGTGTCCTTCCCGGAGGGATATCTGGCTAGTCCTGTGTTTCGAGACTCTTAAATGAGGCTCCACAGGCTCTTCTTTGGCATATTCAGTATTAAACGAAGACTCCAGACAGGTCAGAAATTTTTGTAAAAGTAGCAGGGAGGAGGAGGCTGAAAGAAATAACATGCACTCAACCCCAAAGCTTCAATGCTGATGCCATGTCCCCGACCCCTTGGGTCCCCCCCTGACTGCTTCCTGGTCTGAGAGGGGACCCGGGTAGCGATGTATCAGGCTCGCTAAGCCAGTCAGCAGCCAAGGCGGGAGCCCATTACAGCTGCTGATTGGCTGAACGGTCATGGACAGTTCCTGGTTAGAGACGGGACCCGGGGGACCAGAGCGGCGGACATGGCATCAGCATTGGAGCCGGGGAGGTGAGTGCACATTATTTCTTTAAGCTTCCCCCTCTCCGCCACTTTTTTGCCCGGAGTTGTCCTTTAACTGCAATTCTAACATAAAATGGGTAGGTCAATAGCTGACCCATTAAAAAGCCTTGAACAAATGACTATCCCCGCTCCCTGACTAGTTCTAGGCTATGGTACAGCACTCCGACATTCTCCAATAACTCGCAGCGACTAGAAGAGAAGTGTGAAAGGACGAGGAGTAATCCGGGGCGGTGATCTGTAAAATCCCTTCGGTTACAGGAAGGTCAGTAAAGCAGTTGTATTTATTTCTCTATACAAAGGAGGGTATATGATATGGTATAATTAACTGGGCTGACGGCAGGTCCGCATCACACACCGCACAAGGGTCAATAGAAGCGGCGGCATCCGGCTTACTCTGCAATGTTCTCAATTACGCTCTAATAGAACAATGCACGGCAACCTATGGGTGGAAATCAAATTATAGGTTACATGTATTTACTATGCAAAAATTCTAAATTACAAAAATGATGTGTGGCTTATGATGAAGCGCAATTATACAATTACACCGGTAATTATACGCAGAGCGGGAATTAGACGCGGAGAGGTTTCCCCGGATACATTTCACCTCTGTTCCTTCTAGGAGACTCCAGACTTTCTTGTTATTGTGGAGCTGTTTGTCCTGACATGACCGATGTCCATTGACCTCATAGTCCAATGGAGGAGCCAGCGAGCTCTGTCTGGGATCTGCATTGTAGACATGTGGCGTGGACTACAGGACACATCCTGCCCAAGGCCTCATGCACATAGATGGCATAGATGCGGCACCAGAAACCATCTGATACATCAACATATTGGTAAATAAGGTTATTTTACTCCCTTTCTTGGGTCTTTTGTGTTTTCCTTCTGCTTCTGATGTAGACTGTCTGCTCTGCTGTCGTCAGCCCTATGTTCCCTCATCCTGTACCAGATTTTATGTTCATGTACAAGGCAATCTACCTGGGAATTTAGCCAACTCTGTTTCCTTCTCAGTATAGTCTCTTTACTATAACTGTTCACACATAGTGGGAGGTAGAAGGAGTTGGGTGAATTCCCAGCTAGAGTGTACACAAGAACAGTATGTTAAAGCAGGGGTCCACAATCACAGGATCCAGCTCTGGAACCACCACATATTTAGTGCCAGTATATGGCGGGTCTGCTGATGGTCCACAACTGTGCCCCCATACAACCAAAGAACCCCCCCCCCCCTTGACAGGGGACCGGACAGGGTGCTGGGCTGAAGACAACAGAGCAGACAATCAAAAGCAGAAGGAAAGAATGGAAGGTGCTGTCAGTGATGTCAGTGAAGAGTGATGAGTGTGTGTGTGTGTGTGGGGGGTCACATGACATCACACTCGGAGCTGTGGGGGCACAGAGGTAGGTGAGTATTTCCCTCATTATATACAGAAAAAATTGACATGTCCAATAAGATCAGTTAATATTAGGATAATCTGTGTGTAATAATATCATAAATCCATACATAAAAAAAGAAAAAGAAAAAAAATTACATTTAAATGAATAAAATAAATAAAAATATGATTAAAAAAGAAATGTAAAAGCTGCATGCAGCGGTGGCCGGAAAGGGTACTGCAACTTGTTTTGTTACTCGGTAATGTAATTTTTCTGAATATTTCTGGAGACAATGTAACATTCACAATCCCTGATCCTGCAGCGTCTCCGATCCGTCCCCTAAACGCCGCTATGTGTAGATATTCTCCCAGACCTCTCCTTGTAATCCAATTACCATCTGTCTATGTGCCATGCTATGCCTCCCACACCGCAAACCTTTCCTCTCTCCGTCATTATTACCAGTGTAAATTTAGTCAATGCGAATGTCCCTCCACCGAATGTCCCTCCACCGAATGTCCCTCTACCGAATGTCCCTCCACCGACTGTCCCTCCACCGAATGTCCCTCCACCGAATGTCCCTCCACCGAATGTCCCTCCACCGACTGTCCCTCCACCGAATGTCCCTCCACCGACTGTCCCTCCACCGAATGTCCCTCCACCGACTGTCCCTCCACCGAATGTCCCTCCACCGAATGTTCCTCCATCGACTCCCTCCACTGAATGTCCCTCCACCAAATGTCCCTCCACCGACTGTCCCTCCACTGAATGTCCCTCCACCAAATGTCCCTCCACCGAATGGCCCTCCACCGACTGTCCCTCCACCTAATGGCCCTCCACCGACTGTCCCTCCACCGAATGGCCCTCCACCGACTGTCCCTCCACCAAATGGCCCTCCACCGAATGGCCCTTCACCTTCACAGTAACACCTCCATCTCCAGTGAAATTACCGCTGCCTATATGCTGGTCCCATCTTATGCCTAAACACATTTCTAGAATATTCTGTATATTGCGGCTTGAAGATGTTACCTGTTGACTGCAGAGGCAGATGGGGTAGTCAGTGAGTACATTGTGTGGGTGGTGTTGGGACTTATCACCCATATACAATAACTGGAGGCATCGCTATTCTCGGGGGTGTGGACTATTTGGGGCGCGTGTTGAGATCAATCTGTAGCCAAAGTGAGGAGGAAATGTGAGATGATTGCATTGATAATGTAGAGGAGAAGAAGAGCTGCTTGTCCATCAGGTAAACCCCTGCCCATCAGGTAAACCCCTGCCCATCAGGTAAACCCCTGCCCATCAGGTAAACCCCTGTCTCACTGGGCCAGGTGCATTGCCACTTACCTCACAGCATTTTATAGATGTCCCTGCTCCAGTACCTACTTTCTATAGTAGGTTTCCTTTTCCTGTAGATACTTTCTATGGCAGGGGTTACTGCTCCTGTACTTACTTTTTATGGTACAAGCCTCTTCTCCCGTACATACATACTATGTTAGGAGTCCCTGCTCCCATACATACATACTATGTTAGGAGTCCCTGCTCCCATACATACATACTATGTTAGGAGTCCCTGCTCCCATACATACATACTATGTTAGGAGTCCCTGCTCCCATACATACATACTATGTTAGGAGTCCCTGCTCCCATACATACATACTATGTTAGGAGTCCCTGCTCCCATACATACATACTATGTTAGGAGTCCCTGCTCCCATACATACATACTATGGTAGGAGTCCCTGCTCCCGTACATACATACTATGGTAGGAGTCCCTGCTCCCGTACATACATACTATGTTAGGAGTCCCTGCTCCCATACATACATACTATGTTAGGAGTCCCTGCTCCCATACATACATACTATGTTAGGAGTCCCTGCTCCCATACATACATACTATGTTAGGAGTCCCTGCTCCCATACATACATACTATGTTAGGAGTCCCTGCTCCCATACATACATACTATGTTAGGAGTCCCTGCTCCCATACATACATACTATGTTAGGAGTCCCTGCTCCCATACATACATACTATGGTAGGAGTCCCTGCTCCCGTACATACATACTATGGTAGGAGTCCCTGCTCCCGTACATACATACTATGGTAGGAGTCCCTGCTCCCGTACATACATACTATGGTAGGAGTCCCTGCTCCCGTACATACATACTATGTTAGGAGTCCCTGCTCCCATACATACATACTATGTTAGGAGTCCCTGCTCCCATACATACATACTATGTTAGGAGTCCCTGCTCCCGTACATACATACTATGGTAGGAGTCCCTGCTCCCGTACATACATACTATGGTAGGAGTCCCTGCTCCCGTACATACATACTATGTTAGGAGTCCCTGCTCCCGTACATACATACTATGGTAGGAGTCCCTGCTCCCGCACATACATACTATGGTAGGAGTCCCTGCTCCCGTACATACATACTATGGTAGGAGTCCCTGCTCCCGTACATACATACTATGGTAGGAGTCCCTGCTCCCATACATACATACTATGTTAGGAGTCCCTGCTCCCATACATACATACTATGGTAGGAGTCCCTGCTCCCGTACATACATACTATGTTAGGAGTCCCTGCTCCCGTACATACATACTATGGTAGGAGTCCCTGCTCCCGCACATACATACTATGGTAGGAGTCCCTGCTCCCGTACATACATACTATGGTAGGAGTCCCTGCTCCCGTACATACATACTATGGTAGGAGTCCCTGCTCCCGTACATACATACTATGGTAGGAGTCCCTGCTCCCGTACATACATACTATGTTAGGAGTCCCTGCTCCCGTACATACATACTATGGTAGGAGTCCCTGCTCCCGTACATACATACTATGGTAGGAGTCCCTGCTCCCGTACATACATACTATGGTAGGAGTCCCTGCTCCTGTACCTTGACTTTGTGATTGGTGGTAACAATGGATTTATTGAAGCTTCTGATCACTATTGCATGCATCCCTATGTGATACAGTATTTTTTTCCTACAGAGCACTGTGTCAAACTGGAGAGAATACACCACTCCCTGCAGGACATACATTAGCTGATAAGTACTGGAAGACCTAAGATTTTTTTAATAAAAGTAATTTACAAATCTCTGGCACTTTCTGGCACCAGTTGATTTGAAAGTTGAAAATTTCTTATGGTGGACTACCCCTTTAATGTAACAGGGAGACTGTATGTAAATATCCCCGGCATATTTCCTAGGAAAGTCTCTATGTCTGAGTGAATTGAGTTTCTGCAGGTTCGGAGAGAAGCGTCTGATGCTGCGGAGTCATCTCTGAGATGAATCATTAGAATAATAAAGAATCCAGCACTAATTCCAGCGGTGAAGCGTTGACCCGTCCCGGCAGGAGATGTGGCTGAGGCTTCTGGATAGAGATATTAATGGGTCATGGGAATCTCCCAGCTTACCTGTTTGTGAGCGTGGTCATAAGAATTAATATGGTTGTCAAACTCCTGGTGCTTGTGGTATTGCTTGTCACATAATTCACAATAGAAATTAGCCTTCAAATCCTCCAGAGCATTGGCTATGCTTTTCCCCTTCTCCGCATAGCCCTGCAAGAAAACACACAGGAAAAGAATGGTGAGATTTTTTCTGGAACTACGACGCGGCGGCTGGAGGCTGAATATTTCACTGTACTGTAAATCATTTCTATACAAATTGAAACAATCTTAAAGGGGAACTCCTGCAAATTTTTTTTTATCAACTAGTTTTAGAAAGTTATACAGATTTGTAATTTACAAATGTATTTAAAAATCTTCCCGTACTTATCAGCTGCTGAATGACCTGCAGAAAGTGTAGCATTCTCTCCAGTCTGACACAGTGCTCTCTGCTGCCACCTCTGTCCATGTCAGGAACTGTTCAGAGCAGCAGCAAATCCCCATAGAAAACCTCTCCTGCTCTGGACAGTTCCTGGCAGAGAGCACTGTGTCAGACTGGAAAGAATACACCACTTCCTGCAGGACATACAGCAGCTGATAAGTACTGGAATTTTTTTTAAATAGAATAACTTTCAGGCACCTTTGGAGTACCCCTTTAAATAACATTTATAAACCATTAACAAAAGCATAAAGGTATTATCACTGGAGAGAATACAACACTTCCTGCAGGACATACATCAGCTGATATGTACTGGAAGACTGGAGATTTTTTAAAAGAATAACATTCAGGCACCTTCAGAGTTCCCCTTTAAATAACATTTATATTACCATTAACATAAAAGTATAAGGTGTTGTCACTGAAGAGAATACAACACTTCCTGCAGGACATACATCAGCTGATAAGTACTGGAAGACTGGAGATTTTTAAATAGAAGTAAATTACAAATCTATATAACTTTGATGACACCAGTTAATCTGAAAGACTGTTTATTTCCCACCGGAGTACCCCTTTAAAGTGTTATGCAAATGTAATGAATACCTGTATTAGCCAAAATTGGGACATTTAAAGGGATTTCCCAGGCTTAGAAAACCATGGTTGATTCCTTCCAGACACAGTGCCATGCTTCTCTTCAGGTGGGGTGTGATATTGCAGCTCAGTCCCATTGAAGTGAATGGAGTTGTAATACCACACACAACCTACAGACAGATATGGCTACTTTTACAAGAAGGCAGCCATTATATTATAATCCTGGATAAATGGGTATTCAGCATAAGGAAAACATAGCTGCTTTCTTCCAAAAACAGCGCCACCCCTGTCCTCAGGCAGTGTGTGGTATTACAATTTAACTCTATTCTTTTCAATGTAACTGAGCTGCAATACCGCACCCAACCTGAGGACAGGAGTGGCGCTGTTTCTGGAAGGAAGCATCCATGTTTATCTAAGCCTGGATAAGCCCTTTACCTGAGACGATTCTGTGCTGCTTCATCCCTATGTGTTAAATTACTAAGACCGAGACTTAATTCCTGAAATCCCTCTCCGCGCCGAGATAGAAAGGAAGAAGTTCTCGGTGAAGTTTGACTTGTTTAAATCTCTTGTTCTTCTTCTTCCATCTCATTTCTGACAGCTGGCGATGATGATGATGGGCATCGATTGTCAATGAAAGTCGTCTGTGGACAGACTGTGGTCAACTAATAGGATAGAAAAACCTGAGAGAGTCCGCCGAGGGAACGACGGCCATGAAATATATATGAGGACACGGAGATGGAGATTAGAGGTTCAGCACCAATTACATCAGCCGGCCAAGGTGAAGGGAGGGAACCCGAGAGGAAGACTCCGCAATCCTACTCAGAAATCGGATTCTCTGGCCGCTCCTTGTCATTCATCTCTTCTCTGTTAGTTACATACGGCTGTATTCACATTGGCAGCTCTTTTATATCATTCTAATGCCAGGATGGGAACCTGCCAACCTCCAGACTACAATTCCCATCATGCCTGGAGAGCCAAAGGCTGGAGGGCCAAGGGTTCCCTATTCCTGTTCTAACGTATCTTAATTATAAAGAAGCAAAAAAAAAAAAAAAAAAACGGTATTGTTTAAAGCTCTAGATCTATGTGTATCCATGGTAACAGACTACAAGCAACCCCCATGTAGTCTGATCCTATAGAATGGATGTTAGTAGTTAGAGATGAGCATATTCGTACAAACAGTGGCCGTCGTTTAGCATCTTCCTACATTGCAATATCAGCCGTAGGTACGTTATTTTAGCTTAATATTGACTGAGCGCCAGTCTGGATTAATGTCTACCATAGTGTATAATATTATATTATAACATACAGCCAGACAAGAGCAGGAGAGATTTTCTATGGGGATTTGCTGCTGCTCTGGACAGTTCCTGACATGGACAGAGGTGGCAGCAGAGAGCACTGTGTCAGACTGGAGAGAATACACCACTTCCTGCAGGACATACAGCAGCTGATAAGTACTGGAAGACTGGAGATTTTTAAATAGAATAAGTTTCAGGCACCTCAGGAGTACCCTTTTATAACATTTATATACCATTAACATAAAAGTAATAGGTATTATCACTGGAGAGAATACACCACTTCCTGCAGGACATACAGCAGCTGATAAGTACTGGAAGACTGGAGATATAAAACTGCCTGAAACCAGTCGATTTGAAATAAAATATTTTAAAGTACCCCTTTAAGTTTGTTCAACACTACTTTGTGATGTCGTAACCTGTAATACTACATTTCCCCTCTAGTGGCCGCTGTATGGCCAGCTGCAGCCAATAAGGGGCAACAAGCCGAGGACCCCCGTAATAATTATTTTTTTATATTTTTACTGCTTTTGCTTTAATCTGAAGCATTTCGGGAAGAAACGAGAGAAATGACGGCGAGATGATTTTTGCTTCTTCCGTCTCGATATATACAGTGGGAGAATATATCCCCACAGTGGGAGCGATGCATATGTTACTCTGACACTGCAGATTGCTTCTTAAGCGTATTGAGCATATGCTTCGGATGGAAACACATTAGTGATGCTTTTTTTTACCCAGAGGGCTTTTCGCCTTTTAGACGAGTCAAAAAATTATCGGGAAAGAAATAATGTGATTAATCCGAGTGGATCTGATTGGCTCCTCATTGCCGCCATTAGGAAACTGATGCGGTGTAAATCCTGCCCTAATGGTCTATAGCAAACAATGGCTTGATACATAATAATTAGGCATAATTATACAGCGCATTAATTTCCACAGGCCGCATATTGTTTCTATTGTGTATTTATTGTCCCATCACGGTTACAGAGTAAGAACGCTCATTAGACGTCTCGACATCGGTATTATGTCACAGCGACTCTACAAAAGTATAAGGAGAAGGTCTTCTCAATCAAACATCCAATCTATGGCCATGTCTAGTCTACCCTTAAAGGGATTCTGCCATCACTTTCATGCTGCCCGAACTATGAGCCATCAGGGTGGTCTTCAGCACCGTCTTCCTGCCCCCTTGACCTTGGTTAATAGAGAGCTATCACTTAAGACTGGTGAGGTGGTTGTAACCTGCTGGGGGACTTGTGGTTCTGGCACTGGCAGCATGAAAGTGGTAACAGGTTTCTTTTCAAGAATATCTGTTAGTTCTATATCATGCTTAAAGTGACAATAAGGTGGCTCCATGCTGCAGCATACATGCCTCCTCCCTCCCCTGGTGCTGCCTCCTCTGTCCCCTGGTGCTTCCTCTCCCTCCCCTGGTGCTTCCTCTCCCTCCCCTGGTGCTGCCTTCTCCCTCCCCTGGTGCTGCCTTCTCCCTCCCCTGGTGCTTCTTCTCCCTCCCCTGGTGCTTCTTCTCCCTCCCCTGGTGCTGCCTTCTCCCTTCCCTGGTGCTGCTTCTCCCTCCCCTGGTGCTGCCTCCTCCCTCCCTTGGTGCTGCCTTCTCCCTCCCCTGGTGCTGCCTTCTCCCTTCCCTGGTGCTGCTTCTCCCTCCCCTGGTGCTGCCTCCTCCCTCCCTTGGTGCTGCCTTCTCCCTCCCCTGGTGCTGCCTTCTCCCTCCCCTGGTGCTGCTTTCTCCCTCCCCTGGTGCTGCCTCCTCTGTCCCCTGGTGCTTCCTTCTCCCTCCCCTGGTGCTTCTTCTCCCTCCCCTGGTGCTGCCTTCTCCCTCCCCTGGTGCTGCCTTCTCCCTCCCCTGGTGCTGCCTTCTCCCTCCCCTGGTGCTGCCTTCTTCTCCCCGGGTTCTGCCTTCTCCCCCCCCTGGTGCTGCTTTCTCCCTCCCCTGGTGCTGCCTTCTCCCTCCCCTGTAGCTGCCTGTTTAGCTGTCAGCACTGTAAGCATGAAAGGGATAACAGGTTTCCTCTAAAGGCAATCTGTCAGCTCTACATGAACGCTGTTCCTCAGCTCCCTCAAGCACAGGGGTGTAAAAATGTTGCTGCTCATTGCTACCACTAGAGGCTCCCTGTGAATGGCTGTATTCTGTAGGACTCATAGGAGCCATGTATTCATTGAGCCTCGATGGTGGGAAGAAGCAGCTGACAACACAATTTTTTTTATAAACTAAATAATACAACATAAAAAAATAAATCTCTGCATCTTAAATTCACACTATTGATACAATATATACAGAATCTTCTTAGTCCTTGAAAAAAGTATAAAATTTTCCATAGAGATCCTTGAGCGTAGCGGAGATGGCCGGGAATGTAGCGGAGATGGCCGGGAATGTAACGGAGATGGACGGGAATGTAGCGGAGATGGCCGTGAATGTAGCGGAGATGGCCGGGAATGTAACGGAGATGGACGGGAATGTAGCGGAGATGGCCGGGAATGTAGCGGAGATGGCCGGGAATGTAGCGGAGATGGCCGGGAATGTAGCAGAGATGGTTGGGAATGTAGAAGAGATGGTCGGGAATGTAGCGGAGATGGCCAGGAATTTAGCGGAGATGGTCGGGAATGTAACGGAGATGGCCGGGAATGTAGAGGAGATGGTCGGGAATGTAGAAGAGATGGCCGGGAATGTAGCGGAGATGGTTGGGAATGTAGCAAGGATGGCCGGGAATGTAGCAGAGATGGTTGGGAATGTAGCGGAGATGGTCGGGAATGTAGAGATGGTCGGGAATGTAGAGATGGTCGGGAATGTAACAGAGATGGCCGGGAATGTAGAGGAGATGGTCGGGAATGTAGAGGAGATGGCCGGGAATGTAGCAGAGATGGCCGGGAATGTAGAGGAGATGGCCGGGAATGTAGCGGAGATGGTCGTAAATGTAGAGGACATGGCCGGGAATGTAGCAGAGATGGCCGGGAATGTAGCGGAGATGGTTGGGAATGTAGCAGAGATGGCCGGGAATGTAGAGGAGATGGCCGGGAATGTAGCAGAGATGGCCGGGAATGTAGAGGAGATGGCCGGGAATGTAGCGGAGATGGTTGGGAATGTAGCAAGGATGGCCGGGAATGTAGCAGAGATGGTTGGGAATGTAGCAGAGATGGCCGGGAATGTAGCGGAGATGGCCGGGAATGTAGCGGAGATGGTCGTGAATGAAGAGGAGATGGCCGGGAATGTAGCAGAGATGGCCGGGAATGTAGAGGAGATGGCCGGGAATGTAGCGGAGATGGCCGGGTATGTAGCGGAGACGGCCGGGAATGTAGAGGAGACGGCCGAGAATATAGCGGAGATGGCCGTAAATGTAGCGGAGATGGCCGGGAATGTAGAGGAGATGGTCGGGAATGTACAGGAGATGGCCGGGAATGTAGCAAAGATGGCCGGGAATGTAGCGGAGATGGCCGGGAATGTAGCGGAGATGGCCGGGAATGTAGCGGAGATGGTTGGGAATGTAGCGGAGATGGTCGGGAATGTAGCGGAGATGGTTGGGAATGTAGAGGTGATGGTTAGGAATGAAGCAGAGATGGTCGGGAAAGTAGAGGAGATGGTTGGAAATGTAGAGGAGATGGCCGGGAATAGAGTGGAGATGGCTGGGAATGTAGCGGAGATGGCCGGGAATGTAGCGGAGATGGTCGGGAATGCAGCAGAGATGGTCGGGAAAGTAGAGGAGATGGCTGAGAATAGAGCAGAGATGGCCGGAAATGTAGAGGAAATGGTCGGGAATGTAGCGGAGATGGTCGGGAATGTAGCGGAGATGGCCAGGAATGTAGCGGAGATGGTCGGGAATGTAGAGGAGATGGTCGGGAATGTAGAGGAGATGGTCGGGAATGTAGCGGAGATGGCCGGGAATGTAGAGGAGATGGCCGGGAATGTAGCGGAGATGGCCGGGAATGTAGAGGAGATGGCCGGGAATGTAGCGGAGATGGCCGGGAATGTAGAGGAGATGGCCGGGAATGTAGCTGAGATGGCCGGGAATGTAGCTGAGATGGCCGGGAATGTAGCTGAGATGGCCGGGAATGTAGCGGAGATGGCCGGGAATGTAGAGGAGATGGTCGGGAATGTAGCTGAGATGGCCGGGAATGTAGAGGAGATGGTCGGGAATGCTTCCATTTGCAGGATTGTGGATAGAAGATAATAACGTCCTCGCTCCTGTTAAGCTTTTGTTTGCACGAGACTCTCACTACACGTGAAATGAGCTGGTAAATCTACGGCTGGTGGCGTTCTGCCGCATCTCCTCACATTCACTATTTTTTTTTTCCATTTCGTTATTTTCCATTACGATATATTTGAAAATAAAACTTTAATAAATTGTTGATTAGAAGATGTGGAGAAAGAAGCAAGACGGGAAACCGCACAACGAGCCCGAAAAGATCCGCTTGGAAATTTAGCATTCTACATTCTATTACTAATTCTGGAAAAATGTGCCATATCTATATAAAGTATATACTCATATATACTGCTGCCTGGGCAAACGGAGACCACCAACCACCCCAGGGCTGTGCTAACAAGTAATGTATGAAGAAACAGGTAGATAGATAGATAGATAGATAGATAGATAGATAGATAGGAGATAGATAGATAGATAGATAGATAGATAGATAGATAGGAGATAGATAGATAGATAGATAGATAGATAGATAGATAGATAGGAGATAGATAGATAGATAGATAGATAGATAGATAGGAGATAGATAGATAGATAGATAGATAGATAGATAGATAGATAGATAGGAGATAGATAGATAGGAGATAGATAGATAGATAGATAGATAGATAGATAGGAGATAGATAGATAGATAGATAGATAGATAGATAGATAGATAGATAGAGATAGATAGATAGGAGATAGATAGATAGATAGATAGGAGATAGATAGATAGGAGATAGATAGATAGATAGATAGATAGATAGATAGATAGATAGATAGATAGATAGATAGGAGATAGATAGATAGGAGATAGATAGGGAGATAGATAGATAGATAGATAGATAGATAGATAGATAGATAGATAGATAGATAGATAGATAGGAGATAGATAGGAGATAGATAGATAGATAGGAGATAGATAGATAGATAGATAGATAGATAGATAGATAGATAGATAGGAGGTAGATAGACTATATACCATACATTACACTATATACATTACAATATATACTATATACATGAGGGGGGGGGGACATTCTGTACTTTTCCTCTGAACCAAATGGATATTTTTGTATCAGGAAGAAAGTTTCGGAGATTCCTGTAACTTTTGCAGCTTGTAAGCAACATGGAGAGAACATCTAATCATTATCGGAGTGTCTGGCCGGCTAAGCAGTATTTTACGCTGACTGAGGACGGACGCGGGATGGATCAGGTAGCAGTTTTATAAGTGTGGTTAGAGGTGAAGAGCCGGTCAGGTTTCTAGACATACATCTATTGATCTATGTGCGTCTGAAACAAACACGATTCATAGTATCAATCCCATCTAGTGATGAATTATTAATCTGCTGCTGGAATCATATCAGAATGTGAAAAATACAGCGAGCCTCCGGCCTCCTCACCATCTGGCCTCCTCACCCTGTGGCCTCCTCACCCTGCGGCCTCCTCACCCTGCGGCCTCCTCACCCTGCTGCCTCCTCACCCTACAACCTCCTCACCGTCCGGCCTCCTCACCCTGCGGCCTCCTTACCCTGCGGCCTCCTTACCCTACAACCTCCTCACCGTCCGGCCTCCTCACCCTGCGGCCTCCTTACCCTACAACCTCCTCACAGTCCGGCCTCCTTACCCTACAACCTCCTCACCCTGCGGCCTCCTCACCCTGCCGCCT
Source organism: Dendropsophus ebraccatus (assembly GCF_027789765.1). Classification (NCBI taxonomy): domain Eukaryota; kingdom Metazoa; phylum Chordata; class Amphibia; order Anura; family Hylidae; genus Dendropsophus; species Dendropsophus ebraccatus. The sequence continues at coordinate 214,705,455 of NC_091455.1, read as the reverse complement.
CCTCTCCCTGCGGCCTCCCCACCCTGCGTCCTCCTCTCCCTGCGGCCTCCTCACCCTGTGGCCTCCTCACCGTCCGGCCTCCTCACCCTGCAGCCTCCTTACCATCCGGCCTCCTCAACCTGCGGCCTCCTCACCCTACAACCTCCTCACCGTCCGGCCTCCTCACCCCGCGGCCTCCTCACCCTCTGGCCTTAGTACATGGGCAGAGCCAGAAACCAATGGGACTGGACCTCATATAATTAGGATATCTGGGTCAGTGAGTGCAAGGACGATAACAACATATAAGATACCCAAGTAGATAAGAGATGCCGGGAAAGTTTTCCTAGCTAGTTAAATGTAAGTCATGTGACCAGAAGTGATTGTACAACATAGGAAAAACAACGACCGCGGCAGGTGACTGGGCTGGACCATAGAAGTTGCTGGGGTAATGCCCTCTTCTCAGTAGTCTGCCACCATTTGTAGAAGCGACAGCTCACAGGCTGCCCGCGTGTCCTGTCCCATGTATGTATTGTGTATATATCGGTAAAGACGAGGGAACTTTTCAAAACTTTAAAGCAAAGTGATTGGCCGAGTGGGCGGATTGTCAAGCTGTGAGCTATGAAACAATGTATTTTCTTTGTTCTAAGTTTTGTACATTTCATTGAAACATCTTTAAACATTATAACGAAAATATTTTCTAGGTTTCCTCAGGACACATCAGAATTCCGCCAGTATGTATGGAATTGCGGCATATGGCCGGAGCTCTAATAGGTCCTGCAAAAACCTATTCAATTTAAAGTTTAAATTGTGGTGTTTTTTCTTGTTTTTGGCTGTCCAGTGTCCGGCAGGCAGTGACCGGCGGCTGTTACTCTCGAAAGTGGAGGTGGCTGCAATCGGAGAGGGAGACCAGTAGGAGGACACCGGTGGAGTGCAGACAGGTAAGTATTGCCACCTTTTTTTGTATTTATTTTTATGTGTGTTTAATTATTGGCATGCTATTCTTACAAACTCAATATTTGCATAGTAACAAATCTCAGTTGGTGAAGTTCAGCTCAGATCAGCTGGTGTCAGAAAGTTGTATAGATTTGTAATTTACTTGTATTTAAAAATCTCCTGTCTTCCAGTACTTATCAGCTGCTGTATGTCCTGCAGGAAGTGGTGTATTCTCTCCAGTCTGACACAGTGCTCTCTGCTGCCACCTCTGTCCATGTCAGGAACTGTCCAGAGCAGCAGTAAATCCCCATAGAAAACCTCTCCTGCTCTGGACAGTTCCTGACATGGACAGAGGTGGCAGCAGAGAGCACTGTGTCAGACTGGAGAGAATACACCACTTTCTGCAGAACATACAGCAGCTGATAAGTACTGGAAGACTGGAGATTTTTAAATAGTAGTAAATTACAAATTTATATAACTTTCAGCAACCAGTTGATTTTAAATGGCACTGACCTGCAGTAACCGATAATGGCCACTACACAATGCCCAGCGCTGTCTGTTTGTGGCTTCATTGTGAGTCAGCGGGGCTGCCAGGTGTCATCACATATTGATAGCCTATCCTACACAACACTTTGGAAACTTATGCTGCGTTTACAAGGAACGCATTTTTGCTATAACGATCGCATTTGAGCGATAATCGTTCCGTGTAAACACAGCAAACGATCAAGCGACGTTCATTTTGTTCTTTCAACATGTTCTCAAATCGTCGTTCACAAAAAATTTGCAGATCGCTTCGTGTAAACAGTCTCACAGATTCACCCTATGTATGAGATGAGCTTAAGGGATCTTAAAAACGGTCGCAATAACGATTTTTCTTACAAATTTTTTTCTAACAATTTATTTGTCTAAACGCTGATCGTTCTAAAAACCAAATTGTTGCTTCAAAATCGTTAAATAATCGATTGGGCGAATTATCGCTTCGTGTAAACGCAGCCTATAACTGATCAATAGCAATCAATTGGCCCATGGATGTTAATAACCCTGGTACATCAATTCTATTAATACTGCAATGATACAGCCGTATACTATAGCCTATTATACCTGTGTTATCAGCCCTATAGATGCATATATAATGGAGACAACAACCCCCATCATTACAATGTATATATACAGTATTACTATGGGTGCTGGATGGCAGCGGGTGCAGGCACGAATACAGCAAACCCTTCCATTCTAGAAGACTCACATTAATACGACTCGGTTACTCTTATCATCAATTTTTCAAGGACAATTTCTAAAGCAAAAAAAAAAAAAAAAAGCCCAATTGCTGTATTCCCCACAACTCGCAGCGGCACTTTTCATGTGTAAAGTCCTTAGATGAGTAGCAGAAACTTGGCTGGTGTAGCGTCGCGCAGAGTGTCATGGAAATCCGAGCCCCAGAGCCGTGTGCTGCATAATAGAAGACTTTGTGAAACATGGCATTAAAATCCGAGAAAACATGTTTCCTAAGTCGTAACATACATAATTCATGCATGCAAAGAGGCGGCGGCGGAGGGGTCCTAATAAATCTCCCGCTCACGCACTCACACTACAAGTCAGGTTTATTAGAGAGTCCTTGATCAATGTGAAATCAAAGCGGTTGTCAGGTTTGGAATTTTTTTTTTTTTTTTTGGTGGAGAACTAGTATCAGTATTCTGGAGGATGTATTGTGTCTCAGCATTCCATTGATTTCAATGGCAATGGTGTAATACTTCATTTCTCCTATGGTGGCAGTGCAGGGACAGTGGACATTCAGTGGTGGGTTACTATGGGGTTCCCAATAACAGAAGACCATGTGACCATGTGACCAGCCTATTGTCACCACAAAAAGTTTCAACTGGGACCTCAAGGGAGGAGCTAAATACTAAGTGACGGCAGTGCGATTATATATATATATATATATATATATATATATATATATATACCCAAGAGTGCTGACTAATTTATACCTTCTCACATAAATCCCACATCAAAATGGTTTCAGGTTTCAGAAAGTTGAGTCATATAGATTTGTAATTTACCTCTATGTAAAAATCTCCAGTCTTTCAGTATTTATCATCTGCTGTATGTCCTGCAGGAAGTGGTGTATTCTCTCCAGTCTGACACAGTGCTCTCTGCTGCCACCTCTGTCCATGTCAGGAACTGTCCAGAGCAGCAGCAAATCCCTATAGAGAACCTCTTATGCTCTGGAAGTTCCTGACATGGACAGAGGTAGCAGCAGAGAGCACTGTGTCTGACTGGAGAGAATACACCACTTCCTGCAGGACATACAGCAGCTGATAAGTACTGGAAGACTGGAGATTTTTAAACAGAAGTAAATTCTAAATCTATATAACTTTCTGACACCAGTTTATTTAAAAGAAAAAGAAAATTTCCCCCATTAAAGTGAATAGGTGCTGAGCTGCAATAACCCAGCATGTCCACTACACAATGTATGGCGCTGTCTGCTTATGTCTTTTCTTACTGTGTATATTGGTGCAGCAGCTCTAGCAAACCTGATCTGTCAGATAGGCCATCAATTAAAAAAAAAAACCCTTTAAATGAAGGTGGGCGGGGTCTAACTTTGGTGATGTCGCAGAAAGGAGGTGTCAAAAAGTGATTGACAGAGAGAGGCATAGCTAGGGGGATGGGCAGGGGGCTGTTGCAAGGACGCTGCTCTATTATGGTCAATGCCTTCAGACACCGGGCCGGGTCGGCTCACATATCATATCACAGAACATTCTAGAACATCTAAAGTGGTAGTCATCAAAACGGAAAGACAAGTGGTTGCTAGGCAACCGGAACCAAATCAAACTCCAGAATTCAATAAAGATGCTGCAATAAGACAAACAATCATCATGTGTGTGTGGCTATGTGATGGTAATTAGGCCGCTGCGACAGTGGGAGTCAGACGTAAGGAGCATAGCCACAGTCTCAGGGGACGGCGGGAAGCGCCCGCAATAAATAAGGGCTAAATTTAGATGCTATTCTTGTAGCGTGAAACTTCTCCGCTGCCCCTTCATTATGGGGGAACGCATGCGACATAATCTCCGCAATCAATTTACAATGTGTTCGGAAACTTAAATCAGGATAATTAGCAATAATTACTTAATTTATTAGCGATGCAGATATGGCGCGCGGTAGTGGCAGTACATCATTACAAGTTTAATTAATTAGAGGCGGCGTAAAATCTACGGAAAAAAAAAAGCAGCGAACATGCAAAAAGTCTAATAGAGGCTGAGAGCGGCTGAGGAGACGGATGTGTATACCCCTCCCCCACCCCCACCCTCCCGAAACATCCCAAGGAACTTACGCCTGTAGCCATATTTCCCTGGGTATCCTCGGGCTGCATCCATCTTCTCCTGCCACCTCCAGCGTTCAGGGGTTTCCCAACACAAACATACAGTAAGTTCCCTCATCTGTAACCGTTATTTTTTTTACGAAATACAAATCTGTTGACTTGTAATGAAGACGTGTAACCATTAGTGATGGGTTGGAGTCTGGGGGGTCTCTAGTGGCAGTGCCTATTTAAGGTCTTTAATTTTATCTTTAATTTTTGAAGGGATATCTTTTATATTTAATTTGCTCCTGTATCGGACATAGGCAGGGAGGAAGTAAAGGAGATAGGAAGGAAGGAAGTAAAGGACATAGGAGAAGGTAAAGGACATAGGCAGGGAGGAAGTAAAGGACATAGACAGGAAGGAAGTAAAGGACATAGGCAGGGAGGAAGTAAAGGACATAGGTAGGGAGCAAGTAAGGGACATAGACAGTAAATAAAGGACATAGGCCGGGAGAAAGTAAAGGACATAGGCAGGAAGGAAGTAAAGGACATAGGCCGGGAGGAAGTAAAGGACATAGGCAGGGAGGAAGTAAAGGACATAGGCAGGGAGGAAGTAAAGGAGATAGGAAGGAAGGAAGGAAGTAAAGGACATAGGAGAAGGTAAACGACATAGGCAGGGAGGAAGTAAAGGACATAGGTAGGGAGGAAGTAAAGGACATGGGCAGGAAGGAAGTAAAGGACATATGAGAAGGTAAAGGACATAGGCAGGGAGGAAGTAAAGGACATGGGCAGGAAGGAAGTAAAGGACATAGGAGAAGGTAAAGGACATAGGCAGGGAGGAAGTAAAGGACATGGGCAGGAAGGAAGTAAAGGACATATGAGAAGGTAAAGGACATAGGCAGGGAGGAAGTAAAGGAGATAGGAAGGAAGGAAGGAAGTAAAGGACATAGGAGAAGGTAAACGACATAGGCAGGGAGGAAGTAAAGGACATAGGTAGGGAGGAAGTAAAGGACATGGGCAGGAAGGAAGTAAAGGACATATGAGAAGGTAAAGGACATAGGCAGGGAGGAAGTAAAGGACATGGGCAGGAAGGAAGTAAAGGACATAGGAGAAGGTAAAGGACATAGGCAGGGAGGAAGTAAAGGACATGGGCAGGAAGGAAGTAAAGGACATATGAGAAGGTAAAGGACATAGGCAGGGAGGAAGTAAAGGACATGGGCAGGAAGGAAGTAAAGGACATAGGAGAAGGTAAAGGACATAGGCAGGGAGGAAGTAAAGGACATAGACAGGAAGGAAGTAAAGGACAGAGGCCGGGAGGAAGTAAAGGACATAGGCCGGGAGGAAGTAAAGGACAGAGGCCGGCAGGAAGTAAAGGACATAGGCAGGGAGGAAGTAAAGGACATAGGCAGGGAGGAAGTAAAGGACATAGGCCGGGAGGAAGTAAAGGACATTGGCCGGGAGGAAGTAAAGGACAGAGGCCGGGAGGAAGTAAAGGACATAAGCAGTTAGGAAGTAAAGGACATAGGCAGGGAGGAAGTAAAGGACATAGGCAGGGAGGAAGTAAAGGACATAGGCAGGGAGGAAGTAAAGGACATAGGCCGGGAGGAAGTAAAGGACATTGGCCGGGAGGAAGTAAAGGACAGAGGCCGGGAGGAAGTAAAGGACATAGGCCGGGAGGAAGTAAAGGACAGAAGCCGGGAGGAAGTAAAGGACATAGGCTGGGAGGAAGTAAAGGACAGAGGCAGGGAGGAAGTAAAGGACATAGGCAGGGAGAAAGTAAAGGACAGAGGCAGGGAAGAAGCAACGAACTTCAATTATTTTAGTGTTCTCATTCTTCCATCATGCTGGTATTACCCTGGGGGGAAGTAAAGGACTGCAGTAATTCTATTCTTATTTCCTTTTACTCTTACCATGCACAATAGTCTCCTGTTAAAATGTGCTCGACCATTTATGTGGCTCCCAGGAGCCACTCCATTCTAACGGGGGCCCCAGTTCAGATCTTTGCAGCCACAGAAGTCAAACCCCCCTTTAGTCATCTATATTCTAGCCTGTAAATAGGGGATAAGGTTACAAACTGGGAAAAACCCTTTAATGCCCTCCATTTTACATATTAAACCCCCTTTAATTACTGTACAATTCTGGTGGGCGCAGTGGATTTCAGGAAGCTAAGTGCCCTCTAAGCCGGTCTCTGATTCCGAGTGTTCCTGAGGGGGATAACCCTAAGTAGGTCAGATTGAACTTTAAAGCGTCATGAAGACCTGTAGTCACCCACCACCCGCTCCACCATTAAACCAGTTGCCACATTAACCCTTCCGTCTCCAAAAGGCGAGTAACCCCCTCTGATTTCCATTGCTCACCTGAAATGAATAAACGGCCCAATGTATGGCTAATTCTATTACAAATACTTGTTGGGAATCCATTACCCAGACGGTAATGAGCACTTCTCGCCGAGCCTCAGAGACACCAGACTTCCTGAAACAACAATTCAAATAGCTGATTAGAGTTTGATGCTGTTTCATGAGCTCTCCCGGGGCAGCAATTAATCCTGTGAACTCATCCTATCCCACACTTATTTACCAAAAGGGCCCGGAATTAATGGCAGCCTGAGAGCTTTCAGTCCCCGGCAGACGATCGCGCTCTTCTCATGTCTGTCTAAGAAGGTGTTTATGGCTCCATCATCAATTAACAATAATATATTTGTGAAGCTATTAAAACAAGGTTACTGGTATTAAACTTTGTAATTCTTCCTTGTAAAATTCCTTCCGTCTAATATACGAGTCGGTGACATTCACCGCCTCTTTTGTGGCTGCCTAGAATACGACGAATATTGTTAAGCAGGAAAATAGCAAAAAAAAAAACGGGATCTTTGTCGGCATGGAAATGTGGAGCTTAAGATTGCTCAATCGGAGTACAGAAGATGAACAATAAGGAGGGCACAAATGTCAGCACTATTATAGAAGAGATGAAGAAGGAGAGCCGGAAGAGCAATGCTGTCACAGTCATATTTATAGTTATTCATAAGAAGCCGCGTTATAAAGGCACTATTCCTGCACAGAGAGACAGTGGTATAGTAGTTATATTACTGTATATAGGGAGCAGTATTATAGTAGTTATATTACTGTATATAGGGAGCAGTATTATAGTAGTTATATTCCTGTATATAGGGAGCAGTATTATAGTAGTTATATTCCTGTATATAGGAGCAGTATTATAGTAGTTATATCCCTGTATATAGGAGCAGTATTATAGTAGTTATATTCCTGTATATAGGAGCAGTATTATAGTAGTTATATTCCTGTATATAGGGGCAGTATTATAGTAGTTATATTCCTGTATATAGGAGCAGTATTATAGTAGTTATATTCCTGTATATAGGGGCAGTATTATAGTAGTTATATTCCTGTATATAGGAGCAGTATTATAGTAGTTATATCCCTGTATATAGGGAGCATTATTATAGTAGTTATATCCCTGTATATAGGAGCAGTATTATAGTATTAATACATTCGACATAGGGCGAAAACGTTCGTTGCACTAGTGACGCTCCCTGCCTCTACCACCTTCCCCCTTCCTAGCTGAGTGTACCATGTTCCTCTAAATAAAGGACTTTCACGACCCCAAGCGGTGAGTGCCAACTTCTGTTTTTCCTTATCAGTATTATAGTAGTTATATTCTTGTATATAGAAGCAGTATTATAGTAGTTATATTCCTGTATATACAGTAGGAGCAGCATTATAGTAGTTATATTCCTGTATATAGGAGCAGTATTATAGTAGTTATATCCCTGTATATAGGAGCAGTATTATAGTAGTTATATTCCTGTATATAGGAGCAGTATTATAGTAGTTATATCCCTGTATATAGGAGCAGTATTATAGTAGTTATATCCCTGTATATAGGGGCAGTATTATAGTAGTTATATTCCTGTATATAGGAGTATTATAGTAGTTATATTCTTGTATATAGGAGCAGTATTATAGTAGTTATATCCCTGTATATAGGAGCAGTATTATAGTAGTTATATTCCTGTATATAGGAGCAGTATTATAGTAGTTATATTCCTGTATATAGGAGCAGTATTATAGTAGTTATATCCCTGTATATAGGAGCAGTATTATAGTAGTTATATTCTTGTATATAGGAGCAGTATTATAGTAGTTATATTCCTGTATATAGGGGTCAGTATTATAGTAGCTATATTCCTGTATATAGGAGCAGTATTATAGTAGTTATATTCCTGTATATAGGGGCAGTATTATAGTAGTTACATTCCTGTTTATAGGGAGCAGTACTATAGTAGTTATATTCCTGTTTATAGGGAGCAGTACTATAGTAGTTATATTCTTGTAAATAGGAGAAGTTTTATTCTTGTATATAGGGCTCTAATACACAGGATCTCTTAGTTTTTTGAATAAACTATTTATTGTTTCTTGTGCATTTTAACTGAGCATTAGGAATAGTGCGGCAACAATTTTATTAAAGGGCTTTTTCAACTAAGTCCTGATTACATATCCGTGGATGAGTGAATTAGAGCAGTGTTACAGTAACCCAGCGCCACCACTATACAATGTATGGAGCTGTACACTGTGTTTACACCAAGCAGACTGCAGGAACACTGGGAGTTGGTTCTATGCCGATCACTGATTGATGGCTTATTCTGTGGATAGGCTATTCAGAATATATCTGTGTACAGTCTACATGTCCCTGTGGTAAGTTTGTTTATGTTATTTATTTTTTCTTATTTTTGTGTTTTTTTTTATTATTATTTGTCTGATTATTCTGACTGAACAACAACTGGCAGGATCAATGATTCCAATATTGCTGTATACAATATCTATATAAATATACAGGAGCAAACAATTACCTGAACTCCACAATTGACGGGAGGCATCTACCTGACCTTACTTGTACTGGAGCGTAATAACTGTGTAAAGATTTGCACCTCAATTATAAATGATCAAGAGCTGGAAGTGAAATCGTTATTACAGCGGCACAATCCAGTAGCTCAAGGCAAGAGAAATCATTAATTCATCAGTGTTCCATGATACGTCCGCTAAGGAGTTCCTTCACAAATCCGACTTCTCCAGCAACCTTCTCAGAATTACCCAGAACAACCGGCCGCTACATAATGATGCAAAACGGACAGGAAAAGAAAGGACCGAGCCCAGATGTCCTTGGTTTCTTGTTGTTGTCTCTTCTCAAATCTAGCGAGAGCCACTCAGCCAAATAAACTAACACAATGTACTACTCAGATAGTCCCCTTCAGGGTCCGTCACTATTCCCTCTGCTGTGTTACACGTCCACATGGTGACTCATCGACTATAGGGACGTGAGCGGTACAAGCAGCTACTGAGAGTGACATCACTACGGATGATGATGATGTGTCACTGTACCAACCAGTATAGAGTAAGATGTACTTTAACCCTAAATCTACTTAACCTCTAATGTGCATTATTCCTGTAAAACAATGTTCCCCATCCAGTGGCTCAAGATGTCGTAGCAAAGATTTTACGATTCATATGCTTGAATTGGCTGAGCTGCAGAAGGCTCACCTCCTCCCAACCCCACTCCTCCCTGACCTGTATGGTTGAGGTTCATGGCCTATTCAGATTAGGCTGTGTTGGTAACTGCTGGGCTGCTTAAGTGCGGGTCTTGGCACAGTTACATATTGCTTGCAACACTAAACCTCCCCTGATGTCTATACATTACATGTTACTATTAGAATAGATATTACAATGGGGGAACTGTCTGTGTCACTAGTGCTGCAGCCTCCCCTGATGTCTATATAATACATGTTACCATTAGAATAGACATTACACTGGGGAAGCTGTCTGTGTCACTAGTGCTGCAGCCTCCCCTGATGTCTATATAATACATGTTACCATTAGAATAGACATTACACTGGGGGAGCTGTCTGTGTCACTAGTGCTGCAGCCTCCCCTGATGTCTAAATAATACATGTTACCATTAGAATAGACATTACACTGGGGGAGCTGTCTGTGTCACTAGTGCTGCAGCCTCCCCTGATGTCTATATAATACATGTTACCATTAGAATAGACATTACACTGGGGAAGCTGTCTGTGTCACTAGTGCTGCACCCTTCCCTGATGTCTATATATTACATGTTACCATTAGAATAGATATTACACTGGGGGAAGCTGTCTGTGTCACTAGTGCTGCACCCTTCCCTGATGTCTATATGTTACATGTTACCATTAGAATAGACATTACACTGGGGGGAGCTGTCTGTGTCACTAGTGCTGCAGCCTCCCCTGATGTCTATATAATACATGTTACCATTAGAATAGATATTACACTGGGGGAAGCTGTCTGTGTCACTAGTGCTGCAGCCTTCCTTGATGTCTATATAATATATGTTACCATTAGAATAGATATTACACTGTATATCTTGTAAATGTTGCTGCTTCAGGATAATTCCCCTCCCGTTATAATTTCCTCTTATAATAATTCAACCACAATGTATTATTCTAAACCCAGTAACATTCTCCCTCTAAATCTTCTCCGGGACGGGGACCGTTCTTACCTGACTGCCATAAATGACGACTCCGGAGCCGCTAATAAACCTGGGGGCGATTAACAATGAGATATTCTTCAATTATCTCCTACAGGAAGCCAGAAGACAATCACCCAGAATCTTAATCACTTGGTTAGAACTTTCTACTTTCAAGACACTTTCCTTATTGTGTTGTCATGGTTGCCAAGAAAATAATGGAGATAATTGTGATTGAGATAAGACCCGTCATTTACATCAGTGAAGGGGCTACAAGTCCGACGTAGGGGATTAACCTCTTCAAGACTGAAACTATTTGACGTTAATTGCGCCCCTGCATTCTGAGAACCACCTCCATTATTTTTTTTGCATAGCTATAGCTGTAGTAGGGCTTGTTTTTGTGGAGCAAGAGTCGTGTTCTTTGCTCCAGGTATGGGCCGATAGATGATATCTGTTTCTTAGTTAATGGCTGTTTGTAAAATAATAAAATCAGGTTTTTCTTCTAAGCTCGAGAGTGGTAAAGGTTGGGCTGAGCAGCAGCATGCATGCCTCCTCCCTCCTCCACTCCTCACTTTTCTGCATGATTGATATACAGGGTTGATGCTGCGTTTACACAGAACGATTATGGTGCGAATTTGCCCGATAACGATCGAATGTGAATGATAATTGTATGTGTAAACGCAGCGAACGATCAAGCGACGAGCGAGAAATCGTTCATTTTGATCTTACAACATGTTCTAAAATTGTCGTTTGTCGTTCGCAAAAAATTCACAGATCATTTTGTGTAAACAGTCGTTCACCGATTTTTCCTATGTGCGAGATAGGCTTAAGTGATCGCAAAATAAATTTTCCATACGATATATCGTTCCGTCTAAACGCTGATCGTTATAAAAAAAAATCATTACTTCGAAACCGTTAATCGTACCATCGGGCGAATTATCGCTCTGTGCAAACGCAGCATTAGCTTCTAACACTGAGCCTTGTACATCAATCAATGCATAAAAGAGAAGTGTGGGGAGGGGAGCAGGTGTGCATGCTGCAGCTCAGCCCAGCCTTTACAACTTTTGAGCTTAGATGGAGTCAGGAGAGTGGAGGATAGGATATCTATTGTAACTGGAAATCCAACAAGCTCCTGTAGATGTGATGGCCAGGGGTTCACATACTTATGGCCTCTGGGGCACCCGGTCGCCCACTGATTTCCCTCCTCGTTTTTGGACTCCCTGAAGCTTTAGACAAAAGTTTTATTATCCATAGAATCTATTCTGGTTCCTAACGACATAAACATGACGGCTCGCATTAGCATTTATTTTATTAATATCTCACAGTGAACTTTATTATACAAAACAATTGACGGCCTTCGCAGTCGCGTGATTGTATTTCAATTTTTACCAGTATGAGGTTATTATTGACAGTACAGAAATACGATGGAATAATGGGGATAAAATCTTAGCACGCTGAGAAAATTGTTCTTTGATGTTCACGGCTTCTATTTTAAATACAGAAGCAAAGGAGCATAAAATTACAACAAATATTTCTTTGCCGGCTTACGACGGCCGTTCTCGAGTGCACATTGCAAATTATACATTGTACAGCGGCTACAGTCACAATATACTATTCATATCGTAAAGATAAAGGAACTATTCTAGGCTCGGTAATAGTAATATACAACTGAAAAGCATTTGTATATGTAAAGCCAGCAATACCATGCCACACCACAGGGTGTGCTGTTAGGAACAACCTAGGGCATGTCTTGTGCCACTACAGAAAATTTCCAACTGGTGGTAGCTGTATTTATCACATTGGGAACCTGAGGAATTACTTATAACCTGGCAGCAATCATTTCATTTCCCTACACTGCCTCCGCAGGAAAACTTAAGCATTACACATTTTTTATTGAAATCACTGGATATTGGCAATAATTCACAGGCAAGCATAGTTGTTCAAAACAGGTGACTATGGGTGAAATGTTACCATGCTTATAGCTCTCCGACGCAGTGCCCAGCAGTTTCCAGAAGGGCGGCAATTAAAGAAAACAATCCTGAATCCTCCTGGCACCCAGTAAGTAGGCATTGGGGTGGAGCTGCAGTGGCATGTGTCCTCCTACCAGACACTCACACTTGATTGGCAGCCTGAGTGCTGGGAACTTAATGCAAAGGCCTGGGCTCTTGCTGAAAGTCAAGCCCAAGTGGCTGGGAAGAGTCGTGACTACATGCTGCTGTGGCTATGCTTCAATGCCTAGTCACCAGGCGCCAGGATCGAAGATGAAAAAGATTGGCACTGGTGCCAGTTCACTCTCTGAAGATAACCAACATTTTCTCCATGACTAGTGCGGTGTAAACATGATAACATGGCATACTATTATAACTTCTCCAGTCCTCCAACGTGGCCAAGTCCTCTACTCATCTCCGCTTCTTCAGAGCTCTGGGTTATTTCAGTTCTATCCTCCCAGCCAATCGGTAACCAAGGTGGAGCGCTGCAAGACACTCATTGGTTCAGCAAGCAGATCCGGGTGAGTCTGGACAACACAGAACCAACCTGGAAGTGGAGACCAGTGGTGGACTGGGAGCGTTGGCACAGCAGCTGCGGGGATCGGAGGAGGTGAGTATCGCATGTTTACTATTTTTACACCAATCACAACCATGGGGAAAAAAAAGTTTTACCACTTGAAGACCATCTATAATTTCTTGAGAGAAAGTCTCAAGAAATTCAATTTGAGAAAAGAAAAAAAAAGTGTAGGATTTCCTGCCAGATAATCCGTCTCTGATGACCGAGAAAACGACTTTCCCTTTAAGACAATAAGGATTCTGTCCTATTATAAAATAATGTTAACTCCAAACATATTGACTCCTACAGTGAAGAGACTTTACGCCGGACATATTTTTCACTGTTTTACTACAAGCTATAAAAGATAATTACTTATCTCGAGAAAGTCGAAAGAAAATTATATCACTATAACATTATATGATAGACTTATAAATATCCAGGACGAGGAGCCTAGTTGGGCCGGGCTCTAGTCTCCTTATGTGACCTTCTCTATGGGCATCTGGTTGGCCCGCTCATTAGCTCCCCTTTATTATTTTATATACAGAGACAAAGAGGGAAACAATGCTCGGGGTATTAAAGGGGACCTCTAGCCCCCCCCCCCCCCCCCCAACAAAAAGAGGGAAAAAAACCCATGCAATTATTATTAAATACTTTTTTCCTTTTACTCTTCTATAATACAGTCTCCCATTCCCAAGATGAGTGGGTTTAGAGGATGTCTGACAATTCAGTTAATAGTCACATGGGCGTGAATTAAGTTAATAGTGGGTGTGAATATCAAGTGATGGATTATACAGTCAAGGGGGTGTGTGCTATATGCCCTTCTGTATAAAATAGATAGATAGATAGATAGATAGATAGATAGATAGATAGATAGATAGGAGATAGATAGATAGATAGATAGATAGATAGATAGATAGGAGATAGATAGATAGATAGATAGATAGGAGATAGATAGATAGATAGATAGATAGATAGATAGGAGATTGATAGATAGATAGATAGATAGATAGATAGATAGATAGATAGAGAATAGATAGATAGATAGGAGATAGATAGATAGGAGATAGATAGATAGATAGATAGATAGATAGATAGATAGATAGATAGGAGATAGATAGATAGATGATAGATAGATAGGAGATAGATAGATAGATAGATAGATAGATAGATAGATAGATAGATAGGAGATAGATAGATAGGAGATAGATAGATAGATAGATAGATAGATAGATAGGAGATAGATAGATAGATGATAGATAGATAGGAGATAGATAGATAGATAGATAGATAGATAGATAGATAGATAGATAGGAGATAGATAGGAGATAGGAGATAGATAGATAGGAGATAGATAGGAGATAGATAGATAGATAGATAGGAGATAGATAGGAGATAGATAGATAGATAGGAGATAGATAGGAGATAGATAGATAGATAGGAGATAGATAGATAGATAGGAGATAGATAGATAGGAGATAGATAGATAGATAGATAGATAGGAGATAGATAGATAGATAGATAGATAGATGATAGATAGATAGATAGATAGGAGATAGATAGATAGATAGATAGGAGATAGATAGATAGATAGGAGATAGATAGATAGATAGATAGATAGATAGATAGATAGATAGATAGATAGATAGGAGATAGATAGATAGATAGGAGATAGATAGATAGCTTTTGGACACATTCAATCCACCCATGTAACGTGAAACAGAAATTGCTCTTTATTCAACAAACAGCCAATTAATGACGTCTCCGCTCCATAACAACCATAGACACCAATGTCCCTGTACTAAATACAAAACACATCATCCCTACAACAACAACATATCCGCAGTAAGGTCACTATCGTTAATAAGAATGGATTTTGCAGATTCTGCAAAATGAAATTTCTGTATTCTCGCCATGGACTCTGCATGGATCTCCACAATAATGAAAAGCATTGGTGCACTTGACAAAGAGATTCCCTTGAACTGCCTGAATCCATGGAGATTGCCGGGAAGGAGCTCGTATTCAGTCAAAAAAATCATTGAAACGTAAAAAAAAGTCAACTCACCTGCGCGTTATACTCACACACAATGCATTTGATTGGAATTTAACAGTAAGTGTTGGTGATCTACAGGTCAAGGTCTTTTTTTTTTATTCTATTTTGAACATGAATATGTTGGGCATTGTACAGTGGAATAGAAATCCCTGTAGTTACCATTAAGGGGGGTTTGGTAGGACTATAAACTGACGGCCAGGCTCTCCCAATGAAGAGTCCAGTCCTATAACTCACCATAGTCCTAGTTAGGTAAACTGGCTCGAGCAGCCGCTATCAGATTTATATTGTTATACTATGTAACCAATGAAGGACACACATCATTCAACCAAATGACTTGGCCACTTTAGTCAGCTGATCAGTGGTGGTACCAGCGGTCAGACCCCAACCGAGCCGATTCATGCACCAAACTGAGCTGATATCGATGGTCGATTCTAACAATGATATTACAAATCACACGGATGTCAGTCAAACCTAATTTCAGTGGGATCCTATAGTGTGTATGGTGGTGGACTAAAGGGCGATCTCCGAGAGCAAGTGAAAGTTGAAAGACAACGACAGACAATGATCAGCCAACATCGTTAATGTTATTTGTTGCCTTCTATTACACAAAGCGGTTGTCGGCCTTAACTTCCCCCGATGGCAGATGTTGCAACAAGAAGGATTAGTGTTAAATCTCAATATGCCAAATTTTTTTCTTCTCAAAGTACCTCCAGTGGCCCCTAATTCCCCTCTGCCTGTTGAGAACCCATGACTACTTCACCAAGCTTGAGACCCAGATACTAACTCACCAGAAATATAGACGATTGCGCCATTCCAGCTCATCTGCCCCCATACTTTGTGATTCCCTTCTTTAGGGCAGCTGGGTCATGGTAGTCATCTGTAGTTGAATTTTCTGATCTGTGCTAAAAACTTCATACATAACTATAAGAAATGTTTTCCTTAGCATATCTGGTTCACATCTCCACTGGTTCGGTAAGAAAAGAAGTCAACACATAACTATTACGCTTTGTGTGAACAGGCCATATTTGTTACAAATAAAAACTCCTAATAAGAATGCATGGTCTGAATTTAAAAAATATAATTTTGTTGTAGGTCTAAATATGTAAAACATTGAAAGCCTAGGAGGGACACGCGATCAGATATGTCACATTGTTTAAAATAATCGCCGGATCGTGCCATCACAAATGATTCCACATAGACTAACATGTTAATTGAATTACACATGCCAATTAGTCTATGCTAATTTCATTTCCGATTAAATATGCTATTTGACAATTCAATTACTGGCACAATAAACGGAAAGGTGACTCCTGCCTTTCAGTCATTTGGCCCAAACCAGCACTTGGCCTTGTTCATAATGGTTTAAAGAGCGGGGAAGCTGGAGTTTCAGTATAAAATACAACGACAATCTAACCGCATGAGAGCGGCCGCTCGCTTATAATGGATCTCGGCGATAATTCTCTGCATTCATGCCAGGCATTTGGGCTTCCTCCCCTTCTCTTCTTCTTGTAAATTCAGTGGTTGCCACATAAAATAAAGTCATGCTAAAATAATTCCAAATTAGGGATTCTATTTCTAATGAAATTACGAATTTCAGTTTACAAAATCAAGCTGTTTATTCGAGCCTAGGTCCCCATAAATACAGTTTTTATTTAGAAAATACAATAAATATAATAAATAGCAAGCTTCCATTGACATTGGTTCATTTAAAGAGATTATTAATGTTGGACAATCCTTCATTATTAGACAGGACCTCCTGATGATCTGATTATAGCTAAGACACTTCCAGTAACCAGCTGTGATACTAGTAAGTGTTTATTTACCCTGCAGTGCCACCACAGGAGAAATAAAGTATTACACAGCCCTCACAGAAATCAATGGACCATCCATATAACACATATGCAAGAACCGTTCCCATGATGATTTGATCGCAGGATGTTCTGCCACCTACACCTCCTCTGATTTGTTGTATCCTTAGTGTTAAATTTTCCTGCAGCGCCACCACTGGAGGAATAAATTATTACACAGTTCTCAATTAAATCAATGGACTATCCTTACAAACCATGAAAAAAGCTAGGTCTTCCATTGCTGGAAGTGTTCTGTTAGAACAGGGCTTAATACTTCATTCCAAGGATCTGAACTATATACATATATTAGTGCTGTCCTTTCATGAAATTATGCATGGATGTGGTTTGCACTGACTAGGAAGCGGAGATTTGGACTGATTTCCGCTGAACCGTACGCAGGGGTCTGACCAATTATTCAAAGTCAAATAAGCAAGTAAACACAACGTGGCTGGTGTGACAGCATGGAGTAGGTTAATGCAGATTGCTGCTGGGAATCTAATGTACTGCCATTAGGGCATACAGTATACAGGCTTTATTTTATTCAGAAAGAGCAAAGGAGGGATATCTGGTTATTCCCGTATTTTGAGACCCATTGGACCTCTTCCTTTGCATATTCAAATTTCTATTTTTATTTATTTTTGCTGTTCTGATTCCTCTATTTGGCTGGTCTACTACTCATTGCCCCCATTAGCCAGAATCCTACTCCACACTGATGAGGGGCAAATATCCCGTAACGGCTGTCTGTGGGTGGATGGATGCCTGGCTTTGGTTTTCCCTTTGGTTTGGCCACCCTGTTATTTCACTATTTGCGTACTAATACACAAAACTGAGTGGGAATTAAGGGAGTGTATGAAGGTAATTGGGTGATCTACCCGCTGGGGGGCAGCTTTAACAAGGGTTTCCTTCCCAGGAGGGATATCCAGCTATTCCCTTGTTTTGAGACTCCATATGCATAGTCAATTTATTTACGGGGCAATGTATTAATGGAGAATCTTGAATGAGTACTCCATTGATTTTGCTGATCTCCCTGAGCACAGAGATTGTTGTGTTTTACTCCTTAGATTGGGTAGAGCTCACTTGTAACATTCTCAGAGTGGAGGAAACCTGCTCATAGTCAATGCTCTACTGGACTCTTTGAGAGACACAGGGGCACTTTGGCTGTAAAAGGTTCAAATTGGAGTCTGTTGTTTGTAATAGGATCTCATAGGCTCATAAGGGGATCACACTGGTTTGCAGTAGTGGCACTGTAGCTGTAATGGAGACTTTGTGGCTGGAAATCTGGGATATGTGGTTGGATTGCTTCCAATGGGGGCACAGTGAATGACAATGGGGGCGTCTTTGGCTAACTGGAAAATTATAGTCATTAATAGGGGCTCTGCGATACTATGTGTGGTGCTTTGCTCGGTGTGACCTCGGCACCCCTTACAGCTACTCCCTTGTTTGCATCATCTGACGTGGTAGCGGAGATAAGTAAAGCCCTTCCTGTGCCGGTAGCGCTCATCTCGCCTCACGTCTATATATACTGTATTGTAAAAGTATTTTCCTGACACATATTGAAGTCTAGTGACAGCCCTAGCATTGTGTCTTCCCGAGTGCTAAGCATTTGGACTGTATATTCGAGATCAGTCAGTGAGTTGACTTCACTGCTTGGACTGCGGAGAAGCAGCACAATTATATCCGAGCTACAAGAGCAGATAGAGGAGATGTGTCACAGCACAGGATCCTTCTCATCCATTTTCCATCGGCACAGACATAAAGTTTAAGCAGCCTGACGAAATTTACAGTAATAAGACGGCAAACTGCGGTAGGTGACACACCATCAGATGGTGACACGTCCCTCCTAAATTATCAACACGGAGAGATAACTGCTTCATGTACAATACAATGCGGCATAACAAGGCTCCTACTCCACAGCACGGAGAGGTTCTGCCCTT
Source organism: Dendropsophus ebraccatus (assembly GCF_027789765.1). Taxonomy (NCBI): domain Eukaryota; kingdom Metazoa; phylum Chordata; class Amphibia; order Anura; family Hylidae; genus Dendropsophus; species Dendropsophus ebraccatus. Next base: position 214,686,357 of record NC_091455.1, on the reverse strand, counting down.
CAAGAGAAAAAGTTACTATACTTATACCGCTAACAATCCAGCCACCAATGCAGTCTGCCGTATAATTATACCGCTAACAATTCAGCCATTAATGCAGCCTGCCGTATACTTATTCCGCAACAATCCAGCCACCAATGCAGTCTGCCGTATACTTATACCTCTAACAATCCAGCCACCAATGCAGTGTGCCACATACGTATACCGCTAACAATCCAGCCACCAATGCAGTCTGCCGTATACTTATACCGCTAACAATCCAGCCACCAATGCAGTCTGCCGTACACTTATTCTGCAACAATCCAGCCACCAATGCAGTCTGCCGTATACTTATACCTCTAACAATCCAGCCACCAATGCAGTCTGCCGTATAATTATACCGCTAACAATCCAGCCACCAATGCAGTCTGCCGTATACGTATACCGCTAACAATCCAGCCACCAATGCAGTCTGCCGTATAATTATACCGCTAACAATCCAGCCACCAATGCAGTCTGCCACATACGTATGCCGCTAACAATCCAGCCACCAATGCAGTCTGCCGTATACTTATACCGCTAACAATCCAGCCACCAATGCAGTCTGCCGTATACTTATACCGCTAACAATCCAGCCACCAATGCAGTCTGCCGTATACGTATACCGCTAACAATCCAGCCACCAATGCAGTCTGCCGTATACTTATACCGCTAACAATCCAGCCACCAATGCAGTCTGCCGTATACTTATACCGCTAACAATCCAGCCACCAATGCAGTCTGCCGTATACTTATACCGCTAACAATCCAGCCACCAATGCAGTCTGCCGTATACTTATGCCGCTAACAATTTAGCCACCAATGCAGTCTGCCGTAACAAATACTCGGGTAAAGAACGGGTCATTCTAAAAGGCTTCCTTATAACAGTGCGGGACTATAATAGGACGCCATCGCCACAACAAGTCAGGTCCTGCCATTTCTTCCTTCTTAGACTTTTTCCCATATACTGCGCGCAGCATTATTGAGAAGGCCATGTAACGTTACAGACGGGGACTGCAGAGTGTATAAAAGTCGAAATGCTCTGCTGACTCTGCAGGGACCAAACCTTATCAATAAAATCAGCACATAAAGTGTGCATCAGGACCTTCCCGGTATGGACATCCATGGCCAAGTAGCTGTATGCCAGCAACAGTAGATAGAGAAAACAAATGAATCTCACAACTCAGCCTCCCCCTCCCCATGGACCGACCTCTTCAAAAGTCACAGTAATATTTCCCATCCATGTCAATTGGACAGGTCTTGTCCATTGTTGTCTATGCCTATGGGACTTGCTGTAATGTATGTCACTAAGTGCTGTAAAAAGCATTTCAGGCAAAAAGGCTGCACCCATAATATTGGCCAAGCAGCTGTATGCAAGCTTTACAACACCAAGCACAATGGTAAGCCTCCGATAGAGTGGTGTACACTCCAATAGAAGTTAAAGGGAACCTGTCAGCTGGGAGGACGGCGCCAAGCCTGCCTGACCCCCAGTGGAGCCCCGGATACTTACCCTTTCCTGCAAGTCCCGCTCCTGAACCCGGTCCCGGGACGGAGATCTTGCCGTCGGAAGCCGTGCGTGCGCTCTGCAATGACTTCTCCAGTCATTCTCTATGGGCATCGGACTCATCTCAGGTGATTAGCATACAGAGTGCGCACACCTTCCAGGGCTGATATCTCCTTCCGGGGACTGGGTCCAGGAGCGGGACTTGCAGGAAAGAGGAGGTATCCGGGGCTTCACCGGGGGGTCGGGCGGGCTCAGCGCCGTCCTCCCGGCTGACAGGTCCTCTTTAATGCATCATTTCTGTCAGCCCCGAAGGAAAACTCTGTAAAGATGCCCCTACATGTTAGTGCCATGACATTTGTTACGTGGCAAAACCGCATGGGGCCGAAACGCATGGTTGTTACGTGCTTTTAATGCCTAGAAAAAATCCTCACCACGTAAGCCTCCATTGGTAACATTGTCACTTTCTCTTTATCTTCTTTTACAGTCTTAGAAATGCATATAAAACAGCACGGACTCATGTTATATGCATCAGCTATGTGTTTATGGCAGCGCTCCGCAGGAACAGGCCAGGATCTCATTTTTCCCATCTCCGAGGACATAAAAAAATTGACGTTCTTTTTTTTTTTTGGAAGAGAAAACACTGTGCAGCTCATTTCCCACCTTCCAGCTAATAATTTCTACCCTTCCCCTTTCATGTCAATTAGATAGTCAAAGCCTGCAAATGATAGTGCCGTTACGGGGGACTATGAGGTTACGCCACATTCTCAACGAAAATCCACACACTCAAATGAGCATTAAACCGATAATAAAAATAGTCTATAAATGTAATTCACACACAGGCACCAAAAATATATGATAAAATATCTGGAGACTTATGAGATACCAGGGGTCGGGTGTCCCCCCTGAATCTTCCAGTCCGGTCTCCTTGTATCCCGGCATCATGCACCAACCCTCTGTAACACTTAATTATTTCTTTAGTATCTGCAGCAGCTCTCGAGGTGCTATATTGCATGCACAGTCAAAAACAGTTCTACAGTGCTGCAGCCCGCCATGCTTCTTTTGTATTGGGCTTAGACCCATATGCCATGGCCGGATCTCTGGCAGGCCTAAAAATAAGCTGAGACTTCCTGCGATGATTAGGAGGAGGCTACTGTAAAGTGATCTGTACAGCATTACAATGAAAGATGACACCAGTAGATAGAGAGAATAAATGAAGCTCACAGCTCAGCCTCCTCCTTCCTGTGAAATGACCTCTTCAAAGGTCACAGAGCATGCCCAGTTATGTTTCCCATCCATGTCAACAGGAAAGGTCCTGTCTATTTTCGTCTATGTCCATGGGACTGTATCCAGCACTAGAGCTGCATAAAATTTCTCCAGATGCCGGGAGTCAAATGCTGAGCGTTTAGGTTCAGATGAATGCTGCTGAATCTGAAGTTTGCTCAACAATAGTACTGACTAAAGTTGCAGTGTAGCCCCAGCCAGAGTGTTGACCAATTCTTGTAGACGCCTGCAGACAATGCACCGTTTACCATGCCAATCTTCTCTGTAGCTTTCTGCACATCCTTTATGTGTAAACCTACCCTATATCCTATAAGATACTGTGGATTGGTCCAATGTAATTCGATGATCACAGGAAGACAATGAAAACCAAATAAATAAATGCTCCACATCAGGAAGTGACTTTCTCTTCAGCCAAGTACAAATCCATAGGGATCCCGAGAGTAATCGCGACCCCATGACGGAGACTCTTATCTTAAGGGGTTGTTTTCTTCTTCTGCTTTCTCTTGTAGACAATCGGTTCACACATTACACACTGATCAATATTTAAAAAAATCTCATTTTTACATTTTTTTTCCCCTAAAAGGTTTTCTTTGTGCTATTAAGATCTCGAATGAAAACGTACAAAGAAGAAGGAGAAAATGACTGAAACCGGAACGACTGGAAGCGAAACGCACAAAATTACTCCTTGGGCTTGTGCTGGTGGACCTGTTCAATAGCGCAACTCAGTGGGACTGATATTATCTACAATTATGACACTACATGCATGAAAATCTAATCCATTGAATGTTCGGCATACAATGTCTCTCATTATTCAGCCCAACCAAACCTTCTCTATGCGAAGAACGTGACCAATTCTGGTTAGTGCATTACGCACATAGACAACATCTGGTTAAAATAGCGAGATGATTGTGGAGAGAGATTTCAGATGACAGCGGTGGGAATACCGGGCTCCGCTCTACACTGTCTATTTGCTTTCGACTCAACACCACAATGGGAATGTTTCCTGTGGGGATATAATGGGATAGCTGCATGTCTACTTTGTATTGTATAAAGCTAAACTTTAGAGGAATACCAATCATAATAATGGATGAAATTTAAAAGGGGGGTCCCATCAACAACACTTATTGGATCGGGTCAAGTTTGTGATCGCTGGGATTCCAGAGATCTTGAGAATGGGATACCCTAAGTCTCCTATTTGAATAGAGCAGTTGTCAAACATTCACACTGCCTTTCCATTCACTGTCTATTGGATGGTCAGTGCCGTACTTGGCTCACGTATGACTGCCACTCCTTTCCGATAAGAAACAATTCCTCCAACCACCAAACGGAAGTCCGATAAAAGGAAGTTTATTGAGACTCAACATTTTTCAAAACCATTCCAAGTCTTTGTATAAAAAAGAAAAGGAAACGGTTTTGACACGCATTGGGTCTCAATAAACTTCCTTTTATCGGACTTCCATTTTTCATTGTCATGATTGTCGAACCTGCGCCTGGTTACCCATTTGGTGGTTGAAGGAATTGTCTCTTATGTCTATTACCCCTTGATGGATATCGGGAGTGGCTGCGGTCTGCTTTATGTTTTCACAAGAGTTGTGTCTCTGTTGTCTGCACAACTCGACCAGTTGAGAGTTACCATACCTAGTTCTCTCGTCCATTATTGATTTATCCCCGCTATGGAGCGCTGTCCATTGTTTTCTACTCCTTTCCAATGGGAGACTCAAGACCCCCCTATTATAAATAGAGCTGAGGATCCCATGGGTTGAGCCCCCATTGTGGATAGGGATAAGTGGCGTTGGTGGGACAACCCCTTAAAGGAATTAGGAAATGAGGTCACAGGGAGCTGCGCCTCCTCATTAGATAGAAAATTACTTAAAGGGACAGTTTGACTTCTGGTAATGGTTGGGAGGGGGTGAAGTAGCTACAACCAATGGAGGTGCAGACTGGGAAGTGGGATTAGATTGTTCTAGACTGGAGGAACCTCACTATACTTTGCATAGGGTATAAGTAAATCTAGAACAATCCGAGTCAGATGTACTGTATGCAGAATAATTCTTCTGCCACAGTAGGAGACGTCTTCCATTTTTATCTCGATGCAGCAGTAAGTAGTAAAAATTAGCATTTCTGTTCAGGAATAGATTGTTACAATATTTTATTCCTCCCCGCTCTTCTTCAGTCACTCAAATTGAAATTTAACACAATGTAACTTTATATTTTATACTTTCCGGCTTTATCTGTTTCCATGAAGGTGTTTTATATTACAATATTGGACAAAGGTTTTCAGATAAAAATCATCAATAGAAGTTATGGCGCCTTTTAAAATGAGGAAGAAAAAAAAATCCTCGGAGGATAAAAAAATAAAGGACAAAACTGGAATTTATTAGCGGAGGATTCATTTGAAGTAAAAATTTCCATCACTTTAGTTTCTGACTAAAAGGCCTTGAAAACAGATTTATTTAATGTGTGGCGAGGGTGGGGGGTGCTGCGTTTTGTTGGTGCTGCCCCCCCCCCCCAGGACATTTGCTCTGGAGTCTGCCCTCCCTTTCACTTTTGGTCTAGGACCTTATGACCCTATCTCCATCTTGTTTGTTTGCAGATCCTCTGGGGAGGGGACAGATGGACCCACATCCCAATTCACAAGTCCTGGCTGTTACTAGTTGTACATAGGAATACAATAGAGTATGATTTCAGAATCAGACTACACAGGGTGGGTTTGTAGTCTGTTACCATGGAGACACATATTTGTGCATAGAAGCTGTAGACACAAAACAGTAGGCGATTTTTAATAAATAATATTTTTAAGGTTGCTTCTTTTTGTTTGTTTTTTAATGCCTTCAAACAATTATTTTTTTGGCTTGACATAGATCCCCAGTCAATGTTCTAAGAATCCTAGATAGAGTCAAACCCTGACTTGAAGGGACGGCACTTTGCCTAAGTGGTGTGAGAGCTATTTTGCATATGCTTTGTTCTTGGAATATTTAGAGATGGTAACAAAGTAACAAAGATGGATACAGTATATCCTTTAACGTCTATCATTCACCCATCACCCCTCCTCATTGTAACATATATATATTATTAATCTATATATTAGTGAGACTCTTGCGATTTTCTATGTCATTACCTCCGTAAATTGCTCCACAAAACCCACTTACAAGTCATCAGTGTCTTCACTTGATAACAATTTGTGTGAAACTTTCCCGCTAGTAAATGAATGTGAGTGCGGGGTGTAACGTTTCTGCTGTTTTAATGACACAGATCTAATGACTTTAAAAGTGAAAGTGCCACGAGGAGCCTTAATGCCAGGTGAGAATGCCAGTGATAATCCCCATCGCGTCTCCTTCTTCATCCTACGTGTCGCCCCCGAGAGAATTCATTCTCACATATAAATGAGCTGTCGGAGATCCGGAGCCGCTCCCCGGCATTACAAATCAATATTCTACTTATGTTAATGGTTCTTGCTTTATTTCTTCACCGTTTAAGTCTCGATCATTTGGATTGTGACCCTCGGTGGTGTCTGCATAGTGTCAGCCCTGACTCTCAGTGTTATATTGTTTAGTGGATAATTCTATTTGTATGGGATTTTCCATAAACAGCGCCACACTAGTCTGCAGGTCGAGTCTGGTATTACATTTACACGCACTCTGAATAGCAAATAAATCAAAACTAGTATACAGTATTTACTGCAAGATATATATATATATATTGATTTACCTTAAAGTGAATTCCAACAGATGGCGCTAGAGGCAATTTACTTGACCCCTAAATCAGAGATGGCAAAAAATGAAAGGGTCAATAGCAACGGCCTCAGGGTTATTGATTGAAGGCCAGTTTGCATAAGAGAATCTTTGTTTAAAGCATCCTGGGAAAATGATATGCAAATTAGCTCTACAAAGCTCTCTCTCTCTAGTGCCATCTACTGGTAGCTTGCCTGTTATTTAACGTTTGACCCTTTAAAGAGCCTTAAAGGACAACTCCCGCGGGACCCCCAAAAAAAAAAAAAAACACAGACACACACAGACACCATACTCACCATCTCTCCGGTGACGATCGCCACTCGATTCGCCCGCCGTCCGCCTCTCCGTCGCCGCCGTCCGCCATCCAGCGATGTCTCCGACTTCCGGGTCCAGGGGATGGAAAAGGCTGCCAGTGCGCTTGCGCACCGGCAGCCTTTTCATTGGCTGGAGCGCATCACATGGCTTCCAGCAAGCTCAGCCAATCAGGGCTGAGCAAGCTGGAAGCCATGTGATGCGCTCCAGCCAATGAAAAGGCTGCTGGTGCGCATGTGCACCAGCAGCCTTTTCATCCCCATTCACTTTGCATGAAGACGCCGAGGAGGAAGAAGACCCGGACCGCCCCTCGGCTCTGACGTCGTCGTCACCAGATGCCGCCCCGGAGAAGAGGACTGTGACGATCGTAATAGGTAATGTATACATTCTTTAACTTCCGGGGTGGGGGGTCCGAAAGTGGGGGACGGGGGCCAGGCCGGGTATTTAACCACATTACAAAGTTATATAACTTTGTAATGTGTGTTAAATGAGCAAAAAAAAATTTTTGTGGGAGTTGTCCTTTAAGACATGACTACAGACATATCTCGGCTTAAAGGGTTTTCTTTCTATTGGCGGAGTGATGAGTGTTTTGGGATAAGACCCCAGTTTTACTGTGTTGCATCTTGTGAACCACTAGTGGTCATACCCTCATGGTATACGGGAGTCATAGCCTCAGAGTAGTATACTTAGCTCAGTACACTATACAGTACTAGAGATATTGTAGTGGTCATAATGAAAAATTAGGCTTTAAAAAGTCTTGCTCCCTCAGTTAAGAAAAAGGTACTGCATGAGTATATTGTAAAATTCTGCCCCCTGAGGTCATAGAATGGTACTGCCCAATGCTAGTGTTTGTCAAAATCTCACCTTGTGGTCAAGAACGGTACTGCATGAGGGTAGAGTGCTTCTATCAAAATCCTGCCCCCCTGAGGTCAGGGAATAGTAATGCATGATGGTAGTAAATGTCAAAATCCTGCCCCCAAAGGTTACAGAATGGTATTGCATGAGGGTAGTTTGCTTAATGCTAAAATTCTGCCCCCAAAGGTCTGGGAAAGGTACTGCATGATGGTAGTAAATGCTACAATCCTGCCCCCTGAGGTCATAAAATGATATTGCATGAGGGCAGTTTGCTTAACGCTAAAATCCTGCCCCCAGAGGTCAGGGAGAGGTACTGCATGATGATAGTAAATCATAAAATCGTGCCCCTGAGGTCAGGGAAAGGCATAGTATGAGGTCATGGAGTCGTGCAGAGTCAGCGCCTCTCAGCTTCTTTAGTATAGAGGAATCATACACCGCCCGCTGACTCCTTCCTTATGTAACACGGACGGTTGGAAATCATTCACTAATTCTCCGTCAGAATCTACAATTTGCTGTTCTCAATGGGCAGGGGAGCCATAGGGCGTTGTGAATAGCAGCAATAAGCGGGCATCCATTATTTATCATGGCAGCCGGGCTGTATGACTGAGCGTCTCAGCAGAAATCTCCTCTCTATACGGGACCTGGGAATAGACGGAGCTTTAATTAGAAGCCGAGACGTAAATGCTTTTCCTGTACGGAGAAGCGATGCAATGAGCTCCATGGACATATGTCATCTCCGCAGCGGCAATGAGAACACGGTTAGAAAGTGAGGAATGGGAGAGGTTACTGGATGCCAAATGGCTGCTTACTGCGGGAAACCTCCTCCCTTATGGGACGCGGACACCCCCCTTACACCATACATAGGCCATATAACCCTATACAATATTTATAGAGGCCGAGCAGGTGTGGGGCCACATTACACATCGCCTCTATTTACTATCTCCTTTAATAAAGGAAAACTCAGGTGACAAATTATTATTCTATTTTTTCAAATCAACATGTATCAGACAGGTTTCACCAGATCTGGAGGTTTCAACAGGGGGACAGTTTACCAGCTTATTGTTAAGGGACCAAATCCTTCAGAACATGAATCACCCCAGAAAAGCCAATCACAACAGGTAATCCCCTAAAAGAAAAATATAATATCTGACAAGTTGCAACCACCAAATACCCAATGAATAAAACATCCACATAATATTTTCCTATGGTGTTCCTTTCTCCCTATTTTGGTGACTGTTCATATTTACATTCCATACAGTAACAACAGGAAGCTTGACAATTTCCTCCAGATTTCACCAAATCTGGAGGTTTCATCAGGGGGACACATTGTCAGTTCTTTGTTTAAGGACCTTTATAACAAGCAGGTCTTGCACAGATGATAGTTTTTACAGTATATGAATAGCTGAAGTCCTTCAGAGAGAGAGAACCTCCCAGAAGCAAGACAACCACAAACAGGACCTCCCCTCCCTTTAGAAAAAAATGCAACCAACACATTATCAACAAACATCTAATATATTCCTATGGCATTCCCTCCCCTGTCCCTCCCATTCGTTTTCGTCACCATTTTGGACAACAGATAAAATATACAGGATTTACATTCCATACAGTAACAATAGGAAGCTTGACAATTCCCTTCAGGTTTCACCATATCACCAGGCTTCAGCAGGGGGACACCTTATCAGCTGTTTATTTATGTATCTGTTAAGGGACCTTTATAACAAGCAGGACCTGCCTATAGGATAACTTTTAAAGTATATGGTTGGCCCAAGTCCATCAGAGCTAAAACCTCCCAGAAACAAGACAACCACAACAGGTACCCCCCCCCCCCCCCCAATACCTTTAATACTAATCAATGAATATAACATCCACCTGATATCTTCCTTTGCCGTTTCCTTCTCCCCTGTGCCTCCAATCCATTTTGGAAACCACTTAAGACAACAACAAAAAATATCCTGTATTTACATTCCATACAGCAACAAAAGGAAGCTTGACAATTCTCTTCTCTTTGGTTTCACCAAATCTATAGGCTTCAGCAGGGGGACACCTTATCAGCTCTTTATTCATCTATGGGTTAAGGGACCTTTATACCGAGCAGGACTTTCTCATAGGGTAGCTTTTATAATATATGGATGTCGCAAGTCCGTCAGGGCAAGAACCTCCTAGAAACAAGACAACTACCACAGGTACCACCCCAATAATAACCAATGGATATAACATCCATCTAATATCCTCCTATGGCGTCCCCTTCTCCCGTGCCTCCAATCTATTTTGGTCACCGCTTAAGACAACAAATAAAATATCCTGGATTTACATTTCATACAGCAACAAAAGGAAGCTTGACAATTCTCTTCAGGTTTCACCATATCTGGAGGCTTCAGCAGGGGGACACCTTATCAGCTGTTTATTTATATATCTGTTAAGGAACTTTTATAACAAGCAGGACTTGCTCATAGGATAGCTTTTATAGTATATGGATGGTTCAAGTCCGTCAGGGCAAGAACCTCACAGAAATAAGACAACTACCACAGGTACCCCCCCAATAATAACCAATGAATATAACATCCAGCTAATATCCTCCCATGGCGTCCCCTTCTCCCCCGTGCCTCCAACCCATTTTGGTCACCGCTTAAGAGAACAGATAAGATATGCTGGATTTACATTCCATACAGTAACAATGGGAAGCCTGACGATCCCCTTCCAGGTACTATTACTTTGCTTCCTGAAGGAGAAAACAAATTACATTTTTATAGTACATGAAATTGTTTCTGCCTCAGATTCGGCATTGTGCGGAGGACGGTAAATCTTCAGACTAGTATGTGTTCTGTCTGCGGCAATACCACTAAAGCAGGCGACCTTAATTACCGTACATCACATCTCGGAATGTGCATCTGCCATCCGGGCGCTGGCTGTCTGTGGGAGATAACATCTGTCACCGCGGCTTCCCTGGCAATGGACTGTACTAGAAGAAATATATAGTACGCTATAGACGGCCATGGCCTCGTCCCCCGCGTCCTCCATACCGACCGCAAACATCTCACCTGTCATTTATCGCTAGATTAGCTATCAATTAGCGGGAATCAAATCTGCTCCTATCCGACGGTGACGATAATGAACCTCCCAGCGGGGCGGACATAGCGTATCCGTAACCTCTGCACTCGTACACACCCTACTGTCTATTAGATGATACATGATACAGAAAACATGGACTAGACAGTCAGATTTCAAGTCTTATTCCCATCGCAGCTAATATATTTATACCGGTGTCAAATTGAATCATTTTTCACATAGATTAATTTTGCTAACTTTTCTCCTCCTCCTCCTCATCTTTCCCTCTTATTGTTGACAGCTCGTTGTCTAGTTTACTGACCACCATTCTGCTCTAAAAGCAGTGGTCTGGTGTATATATACTGTAGATGTACAGTAGTATACATGTTTATATAGTATACAGTATAGATGTACTATACATCTACATTATAGCTATATATATATATATATATATATATATATATATATATATACCAGACAGACCACTGCTTTTAGAGCAGAGCGGTGATCGGTAACCCAGACAACGAGCTGTCATTTTTGTACATAAAATCATTTACCAAACTTACCTCCTTCTCCTGAACGGATGTTCTTTCTCTCCCAATGTTGATAACTCGTTGTCTAGGTTACTGACCACAACTCTGCCTTAAAAGCATCGGCCTGGCTGGTGTGTCTACAGATGGGTTGAGGTGGGAATACCCCTTTAATATCCCTTTAATTTCCCTTTGAGATCTAAAAACGCATCAGTCTATCATGTTGCTTAATAATTGTGACATATTGTTACTTTGTTTAGAATCTATTAGCCGTCCTACTTTATAATAAAACACTATACCACAAGGAGTCGTGTGCAAGTCACACCCCTTTCATGCAAAGCCACACCCCTTCCCCTCTAAGCCCCACCCTCTTGTCCAAGTGATGTAAAACTGTTTCTTGGCATAAATTGAGCCAAAATTTTGGTGCACACATATTAAATTTACCCTTCTGTCTCATGGTAGTAATCTGCTGCCCTCCCTACACTTTAGTACCTAATTTTAGGAAATTATTTGCACCTTATGCTCCTCCCCAGGGCCGGCATCAGCCTCAGGTAGACATAGGCAGACACCATTGTTTCTCCTAGGCTTGAGGCCTCACTTATAAAGGAGTCCTCCAGGATTAGTAAAAGCATGTCAGTTTTCTTTCAGAAACAGCGCCACCCCTGCCCTCAGTTTGTGTGCGGTACTGCGGCTCAGTTCTATTGATGAGACTGAAGAGGAGTTCTAATACCACACACATTCTGAGGTCAGGGGTTTTGCTGGTTTTGAAAGAAAGCAGCCATGTTGATCACCCCTCTAAGTAAAAATACATATTAAATATGAATACAGACACGTAAGTGACCCCCTTGTTCTGGTGACTCCATACATCTCCTTGCTTCTGAAGAAGGGGAACCCTTACCGAAACACTGCTTGCTTATATATTTATGTATTGCATCTTTACAGACAATAAAAAATATAAATTTCCTCAGCTACCATATAGCGTGCCCATCCGCTATAGAGAACAACTATAAATACATATACAGTATATATATATATATATATATATATATATATATATATATATATATATACCGCTAACCCAACACCTCCTACCCCTGATAGTGACGCCTTGTATTGTCTTCATTCATTCTCTCCCCACGCTCCTCTAATAACTCATCCTAACTAAATCTGCAATCTCTCCCCCTAAGCCCGCGCTCCGGCTCTGCTACATCTGTGCCTGTGCTAATCACCGCCTGCATTATACCGCCATTCCCATGCAGCGTGCAGCAGCCATAGTCTTAATGTCTCCATTTCCCGCCTAGTAAAAAGCATTTAATTAAAACGTTCATCAATAACAAATAAATGGTCGCTACCTTTGTCATTTGTCACACTAGCCGCGGGCGCGGAGTCCTGCACCGTGGACGCCCGGACGAGGCTGCAGACTGACACAACAACTGCTCGCTCAATCTACTAGTTGGATTAAATCAGGGAAGATTAGAGGGAGAAAACTGCGGCTCAGCCCCCGGTTATAATACCGAAGAGCAGGGAAGAAATTAAAACTACGGCGCCAATTACATCTGGTGGAGTCAGAAGGAGGCGATGTGGCGGCGGCAGCGGCTCCCGGAATACTACACTCACTGCCCTGAATATACCAGCACACTCAGATTCAAAGTAACTGGGGTCAGATAGTTATACAGATTTGTAATTTACTTCTATTTAAAAATCTCCAGTCTTCCAGTACTTATCAGCTGCTGTATGTCCTGCAGGAAGTGGTGTATTCTCTCCAGTCTGACACAGTGCTCTCTGCTGCCACCTCTGTCCATGTCAGGAACTGTCCAGAGCAGCAGCAAATCCCCATAGAAAACCTCTCCTGCTCTGGACAGTTCCTGACATGGACAGAGGTGGCAGCAGAGAGCACTGTGTCAGACTGGAGAGAATACACCACTTCCTGCAGAACATACAGCAGCTGATAAGTACTGGAAGACTGGAGATTTTTTAATAGAAATAAATTACAAGTCTCTGGAACTTTCTGGCACTAGTTGATTTGAAAGAATTTTTTTTTTTTTTTTTGGTGAACTACCCCTTTAACGTCGGTATAATGGAGGCGTCTGGATGACAAAGTCGCACAATAAATGCCGACTAAGATTAGTAAGAATTACAAGTGACAAGAGGAATCCGTGAACGGATGAGGAGTAATCAAAGGATTAATAGCTGCGCTCCTATATGTCTAATCCAATGTATAGTCACGTATAAGTGCCGCACTTCTAGTGTCACTTGTCTCCAGCCTCGTGCCGTCAACTGATGGACTATTAATAACCGCCATAGATGGCTTGTATATGTGTGTGTGTATATATATATATATATAAAGATGTAGCCAGGGTTAACGTGATCTCTGACACAACAATTGTGTCAGGGAGCTACAGTATGTTACAGTACAGTAAGTTAAATGCGCTATTGTGATCAAGTTAACCCCGGGTGCCACTCATGGTAAGCCTGGCTACATCTATATATATATACTGAATGTTTTCTGATGTGAGAGAATGATCTGGACCCCGAAGCAATACAAATCACACAACATATAGATTCCGATAGGTGGAGCTGCAGTACCACAAACAACCTCTAATCAGGTACGGCGCTGTGTTCAGTAGACTGCACTCTTTTTCTGATCCTGGTTGGCCCGTTTAGTCGGCGTTTTCTCCCTCTGTTCATTTAGGGAGGTGAAAAGTACCGAACCCCTATCATGATGTTATTATGGCCTGATAGGACTCTGGGAAACTTTAGTAATGTTGACTAAATTGGAAGTTGGGGTATTCAGATATCACATATATTGGGGTATTATTTTATATCACATTGTACTGTATATTGGGGTATAATATTACATTACTCTGTGCTGTATATTTTGCGGTATTATATTATATTACTCTGTACTGTATATATGATGTGTTATTATCTGTATATTACTCTGTACTGTATATATGATGTGTTATCTGTATATTACTCTGTACTGTATATGTATATTATATTACTCTGTACTGTATATTGGGGTATTATATTACTCTGTATTGTATATATGATGTGTTATCTGTATATTGCACTGTACTATATATGTATATTATATTACTCTATACTGTATATTGGGGTACTATTTTATATTACATTGTACTTTATATTGAGGTATTATATTATACTGTACTGTATATTGGGGTATTATATTATATTACACTGTACTGTATATTGGGGTATATTATATTACAATGTACTGTATATTGGGGTATTATATTATATTACACTGTACTGTATATTGGGGTATTATATTACTCTGTACTGTATATAGAGGTATTATATTATATTGCCCTATATACATGATGTGTTATTATCTGTCTATTGCACTGTACTATATATGTATATTATATTACTCTATACTGTATATTGGGGTATTATTTTATATTACATTGTACTGTATATTGGGGTACTATATTATATGACATTGTACTTTATATTGAGGTATTATATTATACTGTACTGTATATTGGGGTATTATATAATATTACACTGTACTGTATATTGGGGTATTATATAATATTACACTGTACTGTATATTGGGGTATTATATAATATTACACTGTACTGTATATTGGGGTATTATATTATATTACAATGTACTGTATATTGGGGTATTATATTACACTGTACTGTATATTGGGGTATTATATTACTCTGTACTGTATATAGAGGTATTATATTATATTGCACTATATACATGATGTGTTATTATCTGTATATTACATTGTACTATTTATGTATATTATATTACTCTGTACAGTATATAGAGGTATAATATTACTCTGTACTGTATATATGATGTGTTATTATCTGTATATTACATTGTACTATATATGTATATTATATTACTCTGTACTGTATATATGATGTGTTATTATGTGTATACTGCCCTGTATAGCCCCTCCGTCTGTGTCCCCCCGGCTTATATTGTGGTGTGTGATGGTTTGTTTATATAACGGCCACAATTCTGCATGTAAATCTGCGGGATTTGGCTCTTCTTGAACCGTCTTCCTTGTTTGTTCTGATTACTTTCCAGTTTTCCAGATACAGAGATATGAAAACAGGCCCTGGGGGAGGAATGTAATGGCTGCAGCTTCTGCAGGGAACAAATTTACAGTTTTTGACAGATAGGAAATGGCATAAAGAATCTTCAGGGACGGGCGGCAGTGATGCAGGAAACATTTGCATGTGTCTGTTCACGGCGGATGCTGAAGCCCTGGCAATGCTGCTAGAACAGGAGGAGGAATAAAGGGCTCAAAAACCACAACACACTAAGTGTATGCCTCAGACCAGTGTAAGGCTTCATCTGGCAAGAGGGCGTGGCCTAAAAAGTGCAGGGGGAGTGGCTTCAATGTGACAAATTTAATTTTTTTTTAATAAAAAATTATTAGTGCCAAGTTAACAATGTAGGCAAAGTAAAGATGCCCCAAACTTATCACATAGCCTAAAAATACATGGGACACCTGGAGAGCCCCAAGTTTATATTTATTCAATATTACTCAGACCTAGTAAATTTGCCCAAAATTCCTTAAAACCCCTTTCTATCTACCCCTATAAGGGGCATCCTTCCCTAATGACTCTAGGAGCCAGAGCAGAGAGATCTAGAAACACCGATCTGCATAGGTCACAGAGCATGCCCAAAACCCTATAGAAGCCAATAGGCTGTTTTCTGAATTAAGTTCCTTATGTCAATGTCACTGCTGTAAAGCAAAGTGCTGTGCATCAAGGACAAACGGACAGATAAATATCTGGACAGTTCCTGACATGGACAGAAGTGGCAGCAGAGAGCACTGTGTCAGACTGGAGAGAATACACCACTTCCTGCAGGACATACAGCAGCTGATAAGTATGGGAAAGCTTTTTAAATAGAAGTAAATTATACATCTATATAACTTTCAGAAAAAAAAACAAAAAAGCTTTTCACTGGAGTTCCCCTTTAAGTCATACATTGAGGGTTTCCTTAGTATATCTTAGAGGATATATATTTATAGTCAGTGCATCAGGTATGACCACAGGTATTCTTTGTATGGCGTATCCTCACATTATCATATCATATTATAAATTGAGAAACACTGGTCTAAGACAATTATAGACAAACTCAATGTAACAAAACTAATAATATATGAATAGTTATAAGTTTCCTGTTTTTTTTAGTTGAGTAAACATCCACCGTGCAGGGATATGAGTATTCCCATCCATTCCCATCTACACTCCCGAAATGCTGCTCTTTCCTTCCCATTGTTTACAGCTCGTTGTCTAGGTTACTGACCACTGCTCTGCTCTAAAAGCAGTGGTCAGGCTGGTGTATATATAGATATAGTATACACATTTTTATATTATTTACATTCTATATACTATATATATATTTACATTATAACTATATATACACAACAGACAGACTAATGCTTTTAGAGCAGAGCAGTGGTCAGTAACCTAAACAATGAGCTGTCAATATCATATCAGGAGAAGGAGGAAAGTTTGGTAAATGACTGTATGTGCAAAAATATTTAACTTTTATTAATATTTAGCTGGAGGGACAGTGTGGTGGAGGGGGCAGAATGGTGGAGGGGGCAGCGTGGTGGAGGGGGCAGTGTGGTGAAGGGGACAGCATGGTGGAGGGGACAGCGTGGTGGAGGAGGCAGCGTGATGAAGGGGACAGCATGGTGGAGGAGGCAACATGGTGGAGGGGGCAGCGTGGTGGAGGAGGCAACATGGTGGAGGGGGCAGCATGGTGGAGGGGCAGCGTGGTGGAGGGACAGCGTGGTGGAGGAGGCAACATGGTGGAGGAGGCAGCGTGGTGGAGGGGGCAGCGTGGTGGAGGAGGCAGCGTGGTGGAGGGGGCAGCATGGTGAAGGGGACAGCATGGTGGAGGAGGCAACATGGTGGAGGGGGCAGCATGGTGGAGGGGCAGCGTGGTGGAGGGACAGCGTGGTGGAGGAGGCAACATGGTGGAGGAGGCAGCGTGGTGGAGGGGGCAGCGTGGTGGTGGAGGCAGCGTGGTGGAGGGGGCAGCGTGGTGGAGGAGGCAGCGTGGTGGTGGAGGCAGCGTGGTGGAGGGAGCAGCATGGTGAAGGGGGCAGCGTGGTGGAGGAGGCAGCGTGGTGGAGGGGGCAGCGTGGTGGAGGCAGCGTGGTGGAGGAGGCAGCGTGGTGGAGGGGGCAGCGTGGTGGAGGAGGCAGCGTGGTGGAGGGGGCAGCGTGGTGGAGGGGGCAGCGTGGTGGAGGCAGCGTGGTGGAGGAGGCAGCGTGGTGGAGGGACAGCGTGGTGGAGGAGGCAGCGTGGTGGAGGGACAGCGTGGTGGAGGGGGCAGCGTGGTGGAGGAGGCAGCGTGATGGAGGAGGCAGCGTGGTGGAGGAGGCAGCGTAGTGGAGGAGGCAGCGTGGTGGAGGAGGCAGCGTGGTGGAGGAGGCAGCGTAGTGGAGGAGGCAGCGTGGTGGAGGGGGCAGCGTGGTGGAGGGGGCAGCGTAGTGGAGGAGGCAGCGTAGTGGAGGAGGCAGCGTGGTGGAGGAGGCAGCGTAGTGGAGGAGGCAGCGTAGTGGAGGAGGCAGCGTGGTGGAGGAGGCAGCGTGGTGGAGGAGGCAGCGTGGTGGAGGAGGCAGCGTGGTGGAGGGGGCAGCGTGGTGGAGGGGGCAGCGTAGTGGAGGAGGCAGCGTAGTGGAGGAGGCAGCATGTATTGGAGCTGATAGCAGCTAAAGAGAGATTGACAAGTTATATCCAGCAACACTCTCATTTCCCCCTGCTCTGTGGATGTTTACGCAGCGACTTAGATTTACTGGTACAAATTGTGAACAAACTAATCTGCACGTCTGATCCAACTGATTTACTGAACCCACGAGAAGGGAATAACACTTCTTATTAACTAACTCACCAAGGGGGGGGTCTCTATTTATTTATTTCTGTTGGGGGGGGGGTATCACATTTATGACGCCAGACAAGTGGTTTTGTTGCACATTTATTGCAGAAATCTCAGTAATTCCACAGGGCTCACTTACATTGACTTGATCACCCCCTGTCTACATTCTATACATCACGTCCAGGTAATATCACTTTGAATAATTTTCACGACATAAACAGATCCGCAGACTTCGGAACACTTTACGCTTGACATAATTTTTAAAATTTAAATGAGACGATTTATATCTGCGGAGACCCCTGAGACCCTGTGCGTCCATCATAGGATTAATGACAGCTGTATCGACGGGTTTTGCAGGAGAAATCCTTCCTCCTCAGCCTGATGGCAAAAGATTGTGACAGCTTTTTATCATATTATAGAGCCAAGCGGACATGGCTGGCAGAGTGGTGCGGCCGTACACAGGAGCCGCCGCAAACAGCGCACTTAGCACAGTGAAGGTCACACCGACGGCCACTGTAGCAGAATTAGACTTGTAAATATCAGAGGTGCGTGTTGCCTCCAGAGCTGTATTCACTCCTGCTTTACATTTCATACTGTATTTGAAAAACATTTGACTTGAGGTTTAACAGGTTTGTTCTAATAATAGAAGAATCGAGAGAAATAACAGACCGTAGGTTAAGTACCTAAATAACAGATGGGGGGGCCATAGCAGGAGGGGGTCTGCCCTTTTCTATGCTTGTTTAACACTACGACCTATACACTATTGGAAAATTATAGGCATATTGTTGTTGCCTATGAAAGTGGGCGTGTCCTGTGGTTTTCCCCACCCATGAGGAACAGAGCTGGGGTAACAGGATGTGAGATGCAATTAGTTCAGGCATTTTTAGCCCTCGTGGTGACACATTAAAGTGATAATATTCATTACAATAATCCGCAATGTTGTGATAATAAGGGATTGTATATTATAAGGCTAAATAGACAGATGATTTATGTTGTGTATACAAAACACGTTCCACAGAGATGTAGAAACATTGTCATGACTACATTATTGTCTAATTTCCTTTATCTCTGGAGAGTCCATTCAACCACGAGGAAAAGAGGAAAACCCCACGGCAGATGTTGTCATGTACAGAATATAGTAAGGGAATAGAGGTAACCACTAAGCCATGGTGGATGGATGGATAGATGGATGGATGGATAGATAGATAGATAGATAGATAGATAGATAGGAGATAGATAGATAGATAGATAGGAGATAGATAGATAGATAGATAGATAGATAGATAGATAGATAGGAGATAGATAGATAGATAGATAGATAGATAGATAGATAGGAGATAGATAGATAGATAGGAGATAGATAGATAGATAGATAGATAGATAGATAGATAGATAGATAGGAGATAGATAATAGATAGATAGATAGATAGATAGATAGATAGATAGATAGATAGATAGGAGATAGATAGGTAGGAGATAGGAGATAGATAGATAGATAGATAGATAGATAGATAGATAGATAGGAGATAGATAGATAGATAGATAGATAGATAGATAGATAGATAGATAGGAGATAGATAGATAGATAGATAGATAGATAGGAGATAGATAGATAGATAGATAGATAGATAGGAGATAGATAGATAGATAGATAGATAGATAGATAGATAGATAGGAGATAGATAGATAGATAGATAGATAGATAGATAGATAGGAGATAGATAGATAGATAGATAGATAGGAGATAGATAGGAGATAGATAGGAGATAGATAGATAGGAGATAGATAGGAGATAAATAGGAGATAGATAGATAGATAGATAGGAGATAGATAGATAGATAGATAGATAGATAGATAGATAGATAGGAGATAGATAGGAGATAGATGATAGATAGGAGATAGGAGATAGATAGATAGATAGATAGATAGATAGATAGATAGATAGATAGGAGATAGATAGGATAGATAGGAGATAGGAGATAGATAGATAGATAGATAGATAGATAGATAGATAGATAGATAGATAGGAGATAGATAGATAGGAAATAGATAGATAGGAGATAGATAGATAGATAGATAGATAGATAGATAGATAAATAGATAGATAGGTAGATAGATAGGAGATAGATAGGAGATAGATAGATAGATAGGTAGATAGATAGGAGATAGATAGATAGATAGATAGATAGATAGATAGATAGATAGATAGAGATAGATAGATAGATAGATAGATAGATCGATAGATAGATAGATAGATAGATAGATAGATAGATAGATAGATAGGTAGATAGATAGGAGATAGATAGATAGGAGATAGATAGATAGATAGATAGATAGATAGATAGGAGATAGATAGATAGATAGATAGATAGATAGATAGATAGATAGAGATAGATAGATAGATAGATCGATAGATAGATAGATAGATAAATAGATAGATAGGTAGATAGATAGGAGATAGATAGGTAGATAGATAGGAGATAGATAGGAGATAGATAGATAGATAGGTAGATAGATAGGAGATAGATAGATAGATAGATAGATAGATAGATAGATAGATAGATAGATAGAGATAGATAGATAGATAGATAGATAGGAGATAGATAGATAGATAGATAGATAGATAGATAGATAGATAGATAGATAGATAGATAGATAGATCTCCACCAGGTATATGACAATAAGTTTTTCTAAAGCAAACTTCCAGCTCTCAGGTGTTCCGTCCTTTGTCTTCCATCTTCTACTATACTTTGTGACTCTATCACCGTTTCTCCCGTGTTATAGGACGCTACCCGGACGCCATTACTCATCTGCAGGAAAGTCATTTTATGGTTCTTGGATTTTTCATGAATATTCATTTCCACTTTAAGGCGTAGTTTAAGAGTTTTAAATCTGAAATCATTCGGCTAAGGAGTAATCCTGGATGTGAGACAGACCATTAAGCAGAGGACGGCGGACCTCACATCACGTGATCAGAGGAAATGTGAAGGAACAAATACTGGGCAAACTTTTCTGGGCTGAAATTAAAGAAAAAGTTACATTTCTTCTTTCTGGGATGAAATGATTAATCGAGATCGAGATGATAAATTACTGAACTCAGATGCATCCTTACATTTTGAGGCCTCTGATTATGGCAGCTGGGGGGCAGACCACCAGTATATACCTTGTGTGTATACAGGAGCTCATTCTTTCCTGTGAGTAGTATATCCTGCCAGCTACAGGATCACATCATTAACTATCAAAAACCTCCTTTCAGCTCTCCCTTCCCAGTATACTGCTGAGCAGATCATTAACTGCCTTATCTAAAAAAAAAAAGACCAGGACAGCAGTGATATAGTAGAGGAGTCCATCCAGTTATTAGCTGCAGAGTTATAAAACTCCCCTGACTCTTCCTGTCTATTCTGTGTGACAATGCCCTAGTATATCCTATAGAGATACAGCTTCACACTATTCTTCTTTGACTCCCGCATATAAGAGCAGACAGGGAGAAACCTATGACAAGGAGAGAAGATGAAGCTTTATTCCATAGAAATACGCTGAGACACTAGAGTGTCTTGCAGAAACCTATTATATATTTTTGTTCTAATTTTTGTACAATAGGTGTTGGGTCCTCGATGTGTGCACCAACTCTCATTACCAGGAACAAGATTTTCTTTATTGGAACATATGGGCCCTCTGACCATTTTGCAGTTACTTTGCTCTATGAGGCGCGATGCCCAGAGCCTCATGTCCCTGTCCTTGGTCACAGGTCGTTCTTCCTTGGACACTATTGTTCAGTTCTAACCACTACATACCGGGAACGACCAACAAGGTTGTCCACTCTAGAGATGATCTTACCCAGCTGTTTACCCATCACTATTTGGCCTTTGTCACAATCACTTGGTAGATCCTTACACTTCTCCATTAGCGTTGAGCAAACTGGTCAAAATTTTTGGGTTCGGCAATGTCACCCCAACTCGAGCGCTCAGAATTCAATTCCCCGGGTAGTTGGATGCCGTCCTAGGGAAACATCCATACAGCCAAAGGTCATATACTATATCCATGTCTTTTTAGCAGCCCTAGGATGGTATCCACCTTCTGCAGTCACAGGAAATCAAATGCCAAGTGTTCAGGTTCGGATAACATCGCTGAAACTCAACATTTCGACAGATCCTCTCAACACTATTCACCATTTTTCTGCTTCCAACCTCAACAATGGCCGGTCACTTGCCCGTCATGTACCCCACCCCTTGACCGGCACTTTCACTAGATAATCTGTGGCAATCACATCCCCAGTGCATATATACAGTATATATATACAATTTTTTCCCCTCCGTTTTTGGTATAAAAAAAAAAAATGGAGCCAGCCGTAAGAAATGCCTTTGTGCAGAATTACATTTTTGACTCCCGTGAACTGTGTGGGTTTTTTTTAGTCCAGGTTAAAAGGGGTTGACTACTAGTATTTTTTAGTGTTTATTGTAAAAGCTTAAAAGTGATCTTTTTTCCCATTAGAGATAACCTTCTCACCGAAACGCGTGGAAATGTCAGCCGCATTTTCTTTCTGACTTTTCTGATCAGGGCCAGATGCATCTAACATATGATTTTCTGCAGACAGGACATTTATTGTGTCACATATCACATTATGGAACATCGTTTGGTTTCTTTCGCGGCGGCGGCGGCTGCTTCGGATATTATAGGGTTTGGAGGCTTTAAATGTCTTTTTATGTTAGTTTTTCAACTTGTACGGAATGGAAATGAGTTATAACAATTTTCCGGCTCTGTGTTGAGAAGTCACTGCGGGTTATGTTTTGCTATGAAAACCATAAATTACCTGAAATGCGTCAACAGAAGAAGCGAGATGTGTGAGCGGTGTACAATTTATCCTTATGTCACAGAAATTGGGGGAGCGTCAGTATATTATAAGTGTGACTAATGTCTCCGCACAGATGAGCCTCGGTGTACTCAACCAAACAGACACAATGTCACTCAAAGAGGCGCCCAACCTGGGGGAGTTATAATGGTCCCCACCCCAAAAATTTACCCAAAAAGTGAAGCTATAATATGGTGCCAATGGGGCAGCCATCTTTGATGTCTTTAAAGTCATGTAGAGGTTGTATAATTTACCCAAAGTCTACGGCCTCGTATACATGACCATATCATGGGGTTGGAAAAGTTCTGAATAGTGTTGAGTAGAGATGTCGAACTGTTCGGGTTCGACAACCTGATTGTTTGATGATTCCCTGCGGCTGCAAAAGTTGGAGGCCGCCCTAAAAAACTTGGATAAAGCCTTGGTTTTATGGGTGTATCCGAGGTATCCAGCACTCTCTAGGGCTGCTTCTAACTTCTACAGATGCTGGAAATCACATTCGAGTTGAATAGAGCTACATAGGACTACATACAGAAACTTTCATCTAGCCTCGGATAAGGTTTTGCATTTCAGTTTCATTGAAGTGAATGGAGCTGAGTTATAAAACCACACACAACCTGAGGATAGGGGTGGAGCTGAAAAATAGCCCACTTTTGGGTTGGGCTTAGGCCCTGTCCCAATCAATACCCAATGAGATCTTATTTAAAGAGACCAGGAGAGCAGTGATATAGTAGGTGAGCCCTTATAATGATAAATGGCAATTATAAAACTGCCCTGACTCTTGCGGTCTAATCTCATAGTAAATCCTATGAGATGCAGATCCCTTGAAAATGCCCCCATTCTTGATTCACATTGACTTTGTCACCTACAATAATAGAGAAGTCTCCAGCCTGAAGCTGTCAGGGCCTTGTGGCATAGGGGAGTTTAAGATTCGCAGGTTCTAACCAGCACAATAAAGACATTACTGAAGATAATCTCATTACTAAGGTTTTTTTTTTTTTTTTGGCTATATATTAATTTTGTGGGAAATTTTTAGCTTTTTTTCACATTATCTTTGGCTTCCATAATAGATATTAACCCAGATTACTGAAATTCATTTTGTGGAAACAAATCATAGCTGTCAGAACGACACCGGTGTCTCGCCCTTAGCAGAATCCGAGTTCATTCATGTATGAATTGGCGCTATAGAATTATCATACGGAAAGACATTTAATAGAGGATTATTGACTCCGGTGGCATTTAATAATTGATTGAGTGTTGGATTCTCCTAATGAAAGGTTAATGAGATCACCCCTAATATTTTACAGCATAGACCTTCCTGGGTTCATTTTAATTCTGTAACACCTTCATGCTAAATTTATTACGGCTCTAATCCCACCGCCAATATCAATCAAGATGGTCGGTCATTAGGAATAGTTATGGAGCAATCTGGTATTAAAATATATTACATTGGATTCAGGGACAATTTGAGGGCAAGATAATTGTCTGGAGACCCAAGAGGACGGGACACTCAGGATCTCCGCTCAACAGATCGATAATGTAATATTGACTGGCACAATACGGGACTATTATGGGCTCTGCATGGAGGTAATACTTAGATAGATAGGAGATAGATAGATAGATAGATAGATAGATAGGAGATAGATAGATAGGAGATAGATAGGAGATAGATAGATAGATAGGAGATAGATAGGAGATAGATAGATAGATAGATAGATAGATAGATAGGAGATAGATAGGAGATAGATAGATAGGAGATAGATAGGAGATAGATAGATAGATAGATAGGAGATAGATAGATAGATAGATAGATAGATAGATAGATAGATAGATAGGAGATAGATAGATAGATAGATAGATAGGAGATAGATAGGTAGATAGGAGATAGATAGATAGATAGATAGATAGATAGATAGATAGATAGGAGATAGATAGATAGATAGGAGATAGATAGATAGATAGATAGATAGATAGATAGGAGATAGATAGATAGATAGACAGACAGATAGGAGATAGATAGGAGATAGATAGATAGATAGATAGATAGATAGATAGGAGATAGATAGGAGATAGATAGATAGATAGATAGATAGATAGATAGATAGGAGATAGATAGATAGATAGATAGATAGATAGATAGATAGATAGATAGGAGATAGATAGATAGATAGATAGATAGATAGATAGATAGGAGATAGATAGATAGATAGATAGATAGATAGATAGATAGATCGATGTGGTATATCTGGTAGAGATTACTATGTTTCCTAGAGAACAGATGAATAGTGTTGAGTAGAATTGTCAAACTGTTGGGGTTCGGCAATGTTCTCCAAACCTAAATGTTGGCCATTTGACTCCCGGCATCTAGAAAAGTTGGATTCAGCCCTCGGAGAACATTGCCAAAACATTTGGCACCTCTGATCAACACTACCGATGAACCAACAACAAGGTAATGAGTTTTCAATGCTCCTAGATGTCCGTGGGGATCAAAGAATAGCCGGTCTTTAGTCATTTTGGCTGAATGGCAGTATTTGGTGGACAGTATACTGTATGTGTTGTAAGGAAACTACATCATAGAGGCCTTCAGATTTAGATCGCATTTGAGCATAACTCATTAAGTTTAGGAGGGTTAGAGGTACCTAAATCAAACCTACTCTTCTACTGACTGCTAAAATGGCAATTCCCCCTGAAAGTTTGACAATCTGACAAATTAAAATTTGGGGGGAGATTTAAAACAAACTTGATTAATTCCAAATTATTTAGCAAATCGATTTTAAAGGGAAAAAAAACTATTGATAGTCTATTCAAAAGATTTGCATAGTGCTGTGCCGACCCCTCATTACTGCAGCCTTAGCTCTTATACCCTCCAATAGGAGCAGAGGCTGCAGTAACATGGAGCCACCACTGCATTCAGTATGAGCCAACTGCTACTGAGTTCATTCCCCCTGTAGTCCAGGCACCAACAGCTGATCTGTACGGGTGGTAGGGCGTTAGCCACATACTGATCAGCTATTATAGTATTGTAATAGTTTTTTCCTTAAAAATATCACGTCCTCACATCAGGCTCCTGATCACACTGTTAGCAGCAATTTGCCTTTATTATAAGGAAGGTTGAACTTGCTGAATTGTTCGTATTTGGGAACATTGTCAGAACCCGAACGCTCGGCATTTGACTCCTGGCAGCTGGAGGAGTTGGATGCTGCCCTAGGGAGTCCTGGAAAACATAGATACAGCCTATGGCTTACCACTATATATATGTTTTTTAGGACTCCCTAGGGCAGCAGTTGTTACCCCCCTCCCGATCGTGCAGATGTAGTGATTGTGCTCGTCCGATTAGAGCAGACATCATCTACCCACTAATGTCTATGGCTTTCTGTTATAGTTCAGGTCTTCGAGGGGTTAAAGCGAACAGAATTAGTCAGCTAATGCCGCTCTTAGTGAAGTCAGGCAGAAGCTTTGTGGGATTAATATAGATTTTTAATTCTCATCCCTATGGATCCATTGTATGGCTGCTCTGGCTATTTGGCGCCGGTTACCAAAGCAACTTTACAATCCCCAGCCGGGTCGGACGGACGGAATACTCTATAGAATATCTTTAATAAGCCCAATTCTAATTACAGAATTAAACATTCCTTTCATTTGAAAATGTCAAGTTCAAGTCATAGGGCAAGCTGCACGCCCGATTACAGCTGTCAGGAGATTCCCGCACTCCACAGCGCTTTATATATACCATAAACATCTGCGCCCGGTGCAACCTCCTGTGCCAAAAATCTGTCAGAAGATCACTACCACTGGCAGAGGAGAGGAGAGCGCGAATGCAGGGCCAAGCCGAGAACAAGAGACCTTTGTCGGATTTACACATGAAACATAAAGAGAGGTTTAACATTTTATAGCAAGGCAGCTCGGATGTGTTGGCCGCCATTATGGTCACTGGTGTCCCATAGAGAATAACTGGGCTCACAATCTGTAATTCACTGAAACCCCATGGATCACGGCCAGTCTTATTCTCCACCTCCCAGCAGCGATAGGGTTTTTCGGACTGTTATTGTTTAATTAACAAAACCAATTATTTGTTACTATGTCATTCTGGGGGCGTTCCCTAGAAGAATAGAGGCGGAGCCTAAAATAGTTAAATGTGGGACAAATTCTAAAGAGCTGTAGAAATATTGTCATTGCAGTCCATTCACCCACAAGGAGATAGATAGCGAGATAGATAGATAGATAGATAGATAGATAGATAGATAGATAGATAGAGAGATAGATAGATAGATAGATAGATAGGAGATAGATAGATAGATAGGAGATAGATAGATAGATAGATAGATAGATAGATAGATAGGAGATAGATAGATAGATAGGAGATAGATAGATAGGAGATAGATAGGAGATAGATAGATAGATAGATAGATAGATAGATAGGAGATAGATAGGAGATAGATAGATAGATAGATAGATAGATAGATAGATAGGAGATAGATAGATAGATAGATAGATAGATAGATAGGAGATAGATAGATAGGAGATAGATAGATAGATAGATAGATAGATAGATAGATAGGAGATAGATAGATAGATAGATAGATAGATAGATAGATAGATAGAAGATAGATAGATAGGAGATAGATAGATAGGAGATAGATAGATAGATAGATAGGAGATAGATAGATAGGAGATAGATAGATAGATAGATAGATAGATAGATAGATAGATAGATAGATAGATAGATAGATATATGACAAGAATCTCCACGGCACTCCAGAATAGTCAAAAAATGTGATTTATTCCATGGTGAAACAGCACAGCAAAGTGTCAAATAGCGACGTTTCAACGACCTCCGTCGTCTTTTTCAAGCGTGACGCTTGAAAAAGACGACGGAGGTCGTTGAAACGTCGCTATTTGACACTTTGCTGTGCTGTTTCACCATGGAATAAATCACATTTTTTGACTATTCTGGAGTGCCGTGGAGATTCTTGTCATATATCAAGCCAAGTCGTGGTCTCGACTATCCGCTGGCACCCAACACACCGTGGAAAAGGTGGTGCCGCTCCAAGATTCAATATATCTAGATAGATAGATAGATAGATAGGAGATAGATAGATAGATAGATAGATAGATAGATAGATAGATAGGAGATAGATAGATAGATAGATAGATAGGAGATAGATAGATAGATAGGAGATAGATAGGAGATAGATAGATAGATAGATAGATAGATAGATAGATAGATAGATAGATAGATAGGAGATAGATAGATAGATAGATAGATAGATAGATAGATAGGAAATAGATAATAGGTAGAAAGATAGATATCCTAAGAGTTCCTTGATATAGATAGATATCCTAGTCATATAGACATTATACACATATATGGGCATATTATCATGTACAGTGTTGCGGTGTTATCGTCCTGTGTATTATAGCAGGTGCTGCAGCTGCATTGACTCCAGTTCATTTCTCTATTGCCAAATATCTGATCCCACACACAAGATCCCCGGAAATTTTTGTACAATGAAGTCAATGTGTCCCACACGCTCGGCTTATCTAAGAAATGTGTCCTGCGTTCGATCCCTAAAGGAGTATAGTGTGGATGATGAATATAAATGTATGCTGTACAGGAGCAGGGAGCCCAGTCATAGAGAGGTGTCCCTGATCCTGTAGGTCCATTCTGTGGCAGCCTGCACCGTTTCTATAGCACATCATATTGAAGCTACCACATCCTAAGCTTGGTGATAACACAGGAGGAGTCTTATATTTATCCTCCAAAGATTTACACTCATTGGCTTCTAATAGAAAGGCACCACCCACTTGACTATTTGGAGAAACATGCAGATTTGAAGTATTCTAGTATTTGTGGTGGAGTATTCTAGTATTAGTGGTGGAGTATTCTAGTATTAGTGGTGGAGTATTCTAGTATTAGTGGTGGAGTATTCTAGTATTAGTGGTGAAGTATTCTAGTATTGGTGGTGGAGTATTCTAGTATTAGTGGTGGAGTATTTTAGTATTAGTGGTGGAGTATTCTAGTATTGGTGGTGGAGTATTTTAGTATTGGTGGTGGATTATTCTAGAATTGGTGGTGGAGTATTCTAGTATTAGTGGTGGAGTATTCTAGTATTGGTGGTGGAGTATTCTAGTATTAGTGGTGGAGTATTCTAGTATTGGTAGTGGAGTATTCTAGTATTAGTGGTGGAGTATTCTAGTATCGGAAGTGGAGTATTCTAGTATTAGTGGTGGAGTATTCTAGTATTGGTGGTGGAGTATTCTAGTATTGGTGGTGGAGTATTTTAGTATTTGTAGTGGAGTATTCTAGTACTGGTGGTGGAGTATTCTAGTATTGGTGGTGGAGTAATCTAGTATTGGTGGTGGAGTATTCTAGTATTAGTGGTGGAGTATTCTAGTATTGGTGGTGGAGTATTCTAGTATTGGTGGTGGAGTATTCTAGTATTAGTGGTGGAGTATTCTAGTATTGGTGGTGGAGTATTCTAGTATTGGTGGTGGAGTATTCTAGTATTAGTGGTGGAGTATTCTAGTATTTGTAGTGGAGTATTCTAGTATTGGTGGTGGAGTAATCTAGTAATGGTGGTGGAGTATTCTAGTATTAGTGGTGGAGTATTCTAGTATAAGTGGTGGAGTATTCTAGTATTAGTGGTGGAGTATTCTAGTATTGGTGGTGGAGTATTCTAGTATTGGTGGTGGAGTATTCTAGTATTAGTGGTGGAGTATTCTAGTATTGGTGGTGGAGTATTCTAGTATTGGTGGTGGAGTATTCTAGTATTAGTGGTGGAGTATTCTAGTATTTGTAGTGGAGTATTCTAGTATTGGTGGTGGAGTAATCTAGTAATGGTGGTGGAGTATTCTAGTATTAGTGGTGGAGTATTCTAGTATTAGTGGTGGAGTATTCTAGTATCGGAAGTGGAGTATTCTAGTATTAGTGGTGGAGTATTCTAGTATTGGTGGTGGAGTATTCTAGTATTAGTGGTGGAGTATTCTAGTATTAGTGGTGGAGTATTCTAGTATAAGTGGTGGAGTATTCTAGTATTAGTGGTGGAGTATTCTAGTATTTGTAGTGGAGTATTCTAGTATTGGTGGTGGAGTATTCTAGTATTGGTGGTGGAGTATTCTAGTATAAGTGGTGGAGTATTCTACAGATAAAATGAAGCATTACAAACAAACCTAGGTAGTGTCTGCAGGACAGGACGGGTCCTCCAGAGGGAGGGACACTCTTTGTAGTCACTCTCTGTCGAAGGATACAAGGATCTTGAAGGAAGACCTTCATCAATTAACTCAGCAGGTATGAACATTGACCTAGTGGGTGTTCGGGAGATGGTGAGGAACAATCACCCCTCAATGTTCCTGGAATCTGGTTCATTCCACTGCTTCCTGGACAAGTAACATTGACCCTGAATGTGAGAGTCCATGGTCTCTGGAGCCGCCTGCTTTCCTGGTGACTACTCCTCAAGGTTTGTCCTTTTATGTATTAGTTTATCTATATAGTTTTTTTTTTCTATCCCATATATTTGTCCTTTGCCTGGAGCTTTCTACACTTATGAGCTCATATGAAATCAATTGGATGGTCAATCTATAGTCCCCCGTGGGAATTCCCCCTATTCTTGTTTCTATTGTTTTTGGTTTTATTATTAGCTTTTTATTTATATTTCCCTGCGATGTACATAATCTTTATATTGACATAGAACCAGCGCCCGGGGCGTTATAATAAATCGCTTCCTGCACATTGCTTAGTAATTAGAAATCCCACTACGTATAAGTAATAATATCACTTCTCATACAGGTTCCTGGTGCTCTTGTTTATTGCACTTTTTTCTCTGTCGCTTCAGTTGAATGTGGTTCCTGTAGAGGCTGAAAGAGAGAGGAGGCCGGGGGGCGGCCTGCTGCTCAGGTGTCTGATATGTGGCCCCTAAGGGCACAATTATTATTCAGATTACGGACTCCTAGCTGTAATCTGCTGCCCTTACACAGGTGACAGGTCTTTGACATCTAATAATGATATAATGCTCCATATTGAAGACCAGAGAAGCACGTTTCCAGAAATGAGTTTTGTGGTTCGATTCAACAAATTTTGGTAAAATTTTTGAACAAATCTAACTGTGTAAATTCTGCCCATATAACCATAATCTGCACCCATCACATATTTACCCCGTCAAAGAGGACGTTTTCCGTTCACAACCCCTCTTAACAAGCTCCGGATATCATAGCGATGGGTCATCTGCTTGGGGTCACTGTCATACACCAGAGTGATCACAATGGTCGGACATTTGAACTGGTCCCATATAATATTATTTCACTCTGCAGGGGAAAATGTAGAACCAATGGCTGCTTCAAAGGCAAAATCTGATCTCCGAGTCAACTTTTCAACTTTACTAGAAAAGGCTCTACTCAACAGATACCGAAATCACACCCAATGTTTTTCATGTCTGGCATAACTCTATTTATTATATATTAAAGATGTATCACCCCTATCTGCTGGTTTTTACTTTAGTCATTCCCAAGTTGTTGTCTTTTTTTAGCAAAAAAAAAAAAAAAAAAGCTCTAGAGCCTTTTCTGACTATATAATTGGACTTGGTGGTGACACCATCTTGGCTTCCTCCAAGGATCTAAATATATATATATTTTTTTTACTAATTGGTCCTAAAAGACACACCCTTTCCTATTGTCTGATATTCTTAATGGATGGCCCCTTTAAGCCTGTATAAAAGCAACAGAACAAGCTCTCTTCGTTCTGGGAGATGACTACTTTGCATGTTCTTGGCTTCTCACACACTGTATTACATTACTAGATGTGGGACGATGTGTTTTTTAGCTTTTCCTGCTATGATAAGAGATGTTGTTGGCCAGAACTCAATCTGATCCTACACAAACGTATATTTGTAGAGAGCCATTCATCATTGTTTACAGACAGTAATATTGTATGCGTTACATAGACACAAAGCATATGCAAGCTAGATAAACAGCAAACAACCTTGGGAGACAGTATAGATACTGTCAGCACTGTGAGAAGCCATCATCACTTTAATGAACAAAATGTTTCCTTCTATACAGTATATACAGATATAACAGCCAATAGTTCCTATGTATTATAAGTGTTCAGAAATATAACTTGCTGTAACTACGTTCTCTTCACACGTTAAGGCTGATACCAGATGGTTAGATATCTCAGATATAGGGAGGTGGTAATGTAAATTCGACAGAGATACGAGAAGCTAAAAATGAGACACTAAATAGACGATGTACAAAGTTATGCAACAGGAAAAAAGATATAATATAAAGCATAATATAAAAAACTTTAAGTATTGAAACTCAGCTTCTAATATTTGCTGCTTTTTGTTCAACATTTTACTTTATTTTACTATTGATTCAAATGGATTTTTACAACTGATGCTCACAACCTCTGTTTTAGTTTAGTCAGCCCCTACAGCTGTTGAATACACTTTAAAGTACGATTTTTTTTTTTAAAGGGATACTGTCATGTTGAAAATGCAGTCTAATTTACAGGCAGCATGTTATAGAGCAGGATGTGCTGAGCAGATTGATATATAAATGTGCGGAAAATTTTCTTTCTACGTGCACATTAAAGCTCAATCAATGAGCAGCCCCGCCCACTTGACTATTTAGCCCAGAATCAAAAGGGTTTTACAAGCGTTATCCTGAAACTTTCCCTATAAAATTATATATCAATCTACTCAGCTTCTTCTGCTCTATAACATGATATCTGTGGGTTAGACTATATTTTCAATGTGACATATTCCCTTTAAAAAATGTCATTCACAGAAATTTACTGAGTGTAAATTGACCTGCAGATTTTTAGACTTTTAGTCGATGAATAAACAAGTCTGCAATAAAAAGTATCATCATAGATTTCTTACAGATCTGCAGTGCAAATTTCAAATTATTTTAAATTCTTAAAATTTAACAAATGAAAACTTGAAATAATAAATGTTTTTCTGATGTATTCCCTTCAGATAGATGGACAGGATACCTCCCCCTCGAGTTCCCCCGGCTTGAAGCTAAAGGGTTACATTTTCCTGCTCATTTCACTAAACCGTGTCTGATTGCAGTTCAAAAATTCAATTTGTTCTTTGTTTATCACATTATTATTCCTCAGTGAGCAGTGACATTAAGCGGGAGAAATGTCAGCCGCAATTCAGGATTCTTCCACAGCCCCTTTTACTTACGGAAAAAATAAAATAAAAAACCACCTATCACACAGCGCGGCTCCCACACTCCGTCCTTGATTAGTAAAGCCGCGTCCTTTCTTCCAGCCACACAGAGGTGAGTTGTTAACAGTGAAGCCGTGCGCTGAATGAGCGGCCAGGAAACCCATTTACTGCAGGCGGAAGGGGTGAAGCGCGCAAGGTAACGGCCGCCATGGGTAGCGGAGACGGGGGCTGACAACAATAGGGAGGATCTGACTACTAAGAGAGGGATATATATAGGAGGCAAACAAATCCAAATAGATTGGTATAGATAGATAGATAGATAGATAGGAGATAGATAGATAGGAGATAGATAGATAGATAGATAGATAGATAGATAGGAGATAGATAGGAGATAGATAGATAGGAGATAGATAGATAGATAGATAGATAGATAGATAGATAGGAGATAGATAGATAGATAGATAGATAGATAGGAGATAGATAGGAGATAGATAGATAGATAGATAGATAGATAGATAGATAGATAGGAGATAGATAGATAGGAGATAGATAGATAGATAGATAGATAGGAGATGGATAGATAGATAGATAGATAGATAGATAGATAGATAGGAGATAGATAGATAGATAGATAGATAGATAGATAGGAGATAGATAGATAGATAGATAGATAGATAGATAGATAGATAGGAGATAGATAGATAGATAGATAGATAGATAGATAGATAGATAGGAGATAGATAGATAGATAGATAGATAGATAGATAGATAGGAGATAGATAGATAGATAGATAGATAGGAGATAGATAGATAGATAGATAGATAGATAGATAGATAGATAGATAGATAGATAGGAGATAGATAGATAGGAGATAGATAGATAGGAGATAGATAGATAGATAGATAGATAGATAGATAGATAGATAGATAGATATATAGGAGATAGATAGATAGATAGATAGATAGATAGATAGATAGATAGATAGGAGATAGATAGGAGATAGATAGATAGATATAGATAGATAGATAGATAGGAGATAGATAGGAGATAGATAGATAGGAGATAGATAGATAGGAGATAGACAGATAGATAGATAGATAGATAGATAGGAGATGGATAGATAGATAGATAGATAGATAGGAGATAGATAGATAGATAGATAGATAGATAGATAGATAGATAGATAGATAGGAGATAGATAGATAGATAGATAGATAGATAGATAGGAGATAGATAGATAGATAGATAGATAGATAGATAGATAGATAGGAGATAGATAGATAGATAGATAGATAGATAGGAGATAGATAGATAGATAGATAGATAGATAGGAGATAGATAGATAGGAGATAGATAGATAGGAGATAGATAGATAGATAGATAGATAGATAGATAGGAGATAGATAGATAGATAGATAGATAGATAGATAGATAGATAGGAGATAGATAGGAGATAGATAGATAGATAGATAGATAGATATAGATAGATAGATAGATAGATAGATAGATAGATAGATAGATAGGAGATAGATAGATAGATAGGAGATAGATAGATAGATAGATAGGAGATAGATAGGAGATAGATAGATAGATAGATAGATAGATAGATAGATAGATAGATAGATAGATAGATAGATAGGAGATAGATAGGAGATAGATAGATAGGAGATAGATAGATAGATAGATAGATAGATAGATAGATAGGAGATAGATAGATAGATAGATAGATAGATAGGAGATAGATAGATAGATAGATAGATAGATAGATAGATAGATAGATAGGAGATAGATAGGAGATAGATAGATAGATAGATAGATAGATAGATAGGAGATAGATAGGAGATAGATAGATAGATAGATAGATAGATAGATAGATATAGATAGATAGATAGATAGATAGATAGATAGATAGATAGATAGATAGGAGATAGATAGATAGATAGGAGATAGATAGATAGATAGATAGGAGATAGATAGATAGATAGATAGATAGATAGATAGATAGATAGATAGATAGATAGGAGATAGATAGGAGATAGATAGATAGGAGATAGATAGATAGATAGATAGGAGATAGATAGATAGATAGATAGATAGATAGATAGATAGGAGATAGATAGATAGATAGATAGATAGATAGATAGATAGATAGATAGGAGATAGATAGGAGATAGATAGATAGATAGATAGGAGATAGATAGATAGATAGATAGGAGATGGATAGATAGATAGATAGGAGATAGATAGATAGATAGATAGGAGATGGATAGATAGATAGATAGATAGATAGATAGATAGATGATAGATAGATAGATAGATAGATAGATAGATAGATAGGAGATAGATAGGAGATAGATAGATAGGAGATAGATAGGAGATAGATAGATAAGAACAAAGAACAAGAAATGTCTGCATGCATGTCTAGCAGCAAAGATACTAAGACGGATAGATAGACAGATCAGGTCTCCTCTGGGGTGTATATCTCTCTATCTCTCCTTTGTTGGGGGAAGGCGGGGGTAGAGGGGGGGTGATTGGGATCGGTCCAGCTTGTATACAGGACCACATAAACCAGGCGGACAGCTACAACTGCTTTATGGTGTATGAGAAGACATTGGCTACCCGCTGTAACCTGATGGTTGGCCCCGATCCTTGGTGACCTCTCACACCCAGGATGAGCATTTATACCAGTTTTCTACCAGTTTTCACGTCTCGTCTTCATCAGTTCGCTGCTATTTATAGACGCGCTCATTTAAAATCCATGTCTTATTAAAACTGAGCAGGATTAGGAGTTTTCAGGTCTTCTTAGTCCCAGATGCGGGATAACATTCTACTAGTGTAATCTTGGCTGCTCCGTCTTCCCTCGGAGAAGTCCACATGGCCGCCGCGCACAAAGCACCCGCTAAAGAACACAAAGCCAAAACTCTCTCACAGGTTTTTGTCCTTTTTATTTATTTTTTATATTTAAATTAATTCTCTATTTTTTTTTAGATAAGAACTTGAAATGTCATTTCCCATACAGATTTATTCCAGGTTTCTTCTTGTTCTGAAAGGGTCTGTCTAAGAAAAACAAAAACTCTTCATAGTTGCAGGTGTTGTAAACATAAAAAGCAAGTTATACTCACCTACCTGAGCCCCTCGGAGCTGCCAGGTTGACGCTTTTGGTCGTCCACTGTTCTCCATATGACCTCATCACCATGCAGGATAATCTCTGACCGGCCAATCACTGACTGAGGCGGGTTACTGCTGTGGACACTGATTGGTTGAGCAATACAGTTGCTGCATGGTCATGACATCATAAGAAGAGGAGTCAGCAGGACTGCAGCGACAGGGAGAGTGGGGCAGGTGAGTACAGCTTCTTTATTATTTACAACACCCCAAGCTGTGGAAAATTCCTTTAAATGAGGGGGATTGGTTTCCAGAATTATATTAAAAAAAAATCTACTTTGTACCAGGTACAACGCCCCATCTGACTATAGGCTGTGTCTGGTATTGCATGTATAATGGGATAAGACTAAGGCCGACATTTACCATAGCATTTGCCCTTTATTTACCTGCTTATTTCTGAGCTGGATTCATGAAGGGCTTTGCACTTTTTTTTTCTTCCATTAGGAGCACTGCCCCCCCCCCCCATAGCACCGATCTGCCCCACCCCCAGCCAGCCCACTCCATTGATTATAATTAGAGAGGGGCAGGTATGTTGGGGGCGGATCGGTGCTATGGGGGGGGGGCAGTGCTCCTAATGGTCTCACCGGACCGTGGCGCAAACGACTAACTGCACCGGAACTGCATCAAGAAGGAAAATAAGACACATACTATAAGAGACATACTATAAGAGACATGCTATAAGAGACATACTATAAGAGACACACTATAAGAGACATGCTATAAGAGACATACTATAAGAGACATACTATAAGAGACACACTATAAGAGACATGCTATAAGAGACATACTATAAGAGACATACTATAAGAGACATACTATAAGAGACATACTATAAGAGACACGCTATAAGAGACACCCTATAAGAGACACACTATAAGAGACACGCTATAAGAGACACACTATAGGAGACACATACTATAAGAGACATACTATAAGGGACACACTATAAGGGACACGCTATAAGAGACACACTATAAGAGACACACTATAAGAGACATACTATAAGAGACATACTATAAGA
Source organism: Dendropsophus ebraccatus (assembly GCF_027789765.1). Lineage (NCBI taxonomy): Eukaryota > Metazoa > Chordata > Amphibia > Anura > Hylidae > Dendropsophus > Dendropsophus ebraccatus. Next base: position 214,648,984 of record NC_091455.1, on the reverse strand, counting down.
GACATACTATAAGAGACATACTATAAGAGACACGCTATAAGAGACACCCTATAAGAGACATGCTATAAGAGACACGCTATAAGAGACACAGTATAAGAGACACACTATAAGAGACACACTATAAGGGACACGCTATAAGAGACACACTATAAGAGACACACTATAAGAGACACACTATAAAAGACACACTATAAGAGACACGCTATAAGAGACATGCTATAAGAGACATGCTATAAGAGACACACTATAAGAGACATGCTATAAGAGACACACTATAAGAGACTCACTATAAGAGACATGCTATAAGAGACATGCTATAAGAGACATACTTCTTGGTGTCTCCTGTGCGATAGGGACATAGTAGCAGGATAGATCCGTGATCCGTCTAAACTGCTGTTAGTTCCCCTTTAAGTAAATTAGGCTTAGCTGCAATACCGCATATGGACAGGAGTGGCACTGTGTTTGTAAGAAAGGATTTTTTTTTTTCATTTCTCGACAACCCCGTTAAAAATGGCAAAAATATCAATGTCTCATGGCTTATGGTAAACAACAGCCGCCCCATAACCCCTCGCTGTGTATGATCCCTACTGAAATCGCCTATGATCCCCACTTGAACAGTATGATGTGTGATGAATGGGTTAAGCGCTGCTGTCTGACGCCTGGTTATGGAGTGGCTGCCCCTTTGATGCGCTGACCTCCTGGAATTGGTTTGGCTGATCAGAGCGCTGTGTTTTGTAATGTGGCGGGAGCGGTGTCAGTCAATAGTTCCTGCATATTCCCTCTGATCTTATAATCTCTTTGTAGACTCTCTCCTACCTGGATCCCAGTCCTCCTCCCCAGGCCGCACAGTCCTCACCTCTCATGCCGACTAGTATCATCCAACACCTCCGGACTATGCACGCCGACTCTCCACAGGGCTCAAGGGTTTTTATGGGACATGGTGTACTTTTTGAATTTTTATTTAAATGGGTACTGTCACTTTAAACATGGGTGTCTGGATGTTGGATTGCATCAAGAGAAGTGTGCGGCCAAGCGATTCACTCCGCGACTCATCTGTATCATGTGCAATTTTTAAGTATTTTACGCCAAATTTTTGCAGCGGTACCCTCCTACCTCCACTCCTACCTTAGTGTAGTATTTTAGCTGTTTTAGCCCCCAAAAATTGCGCAATAATTATCAATGATAATTTTGATGCAACAACCGTGAAATATTGCACAGCCTATAAAAAGTGCAGCCTGCTCAATAACATTGCACAGATGACGCCTCCGCCCCTTGGTCTTTCTAGGGATCTGAATATAGATGACTTGATTACTAATCTATTATAGTGTATTGTTGTGGTAGTGATCCCCTATTACACCCTCGGGGGGAATCGGTGATGGAGCGGACCCCCTGCTGACTTCAGAGAAGGGACACATGCGGCTTCCTTGAAGGGATTTTCTGCAGTCTGATAGCAACGCTGTCGTATAATAGTTGGATTTTGTTTGACCAGATAATCACCAATATGTCAGGGATGTCACCATGAGCCGGCAATAGCACGGTAACCTATCTGTCATGTACTGTGTCACTGACATAATAAGAAGACAACACCGCGCCGCTATAAACCTACAGTCAAGTCCATTTAGTTTCCAAAATAAAGTTTTACCCATTCCAAATAACAAACTCGTCTCTGCCGCCCCCACCTATAGCTGCTGTATACAGCGCTGCCGCCACTGATGGCGCCATTGTGGGCTGGATCTTCAGCACTAACTCCGAATGTCAATTCTCCAGCTTATAAAGAGTAAATCATGAGATTATTACAGGTAGAACCTGACCAGAAGACGAGGCGTCCGCTTCTTCACGGCCGCCTATTAATAATAACTGCTGGATATAAATCAGCGCATTACAATATAAGTGTATTTTATTAAAGCTCCCAGCAAGGGGATCATTTAATTCCAAGCTATTTAAAGGGACACATGGGCTTTCATCCGTGGAGCGCCGATACATTGTCACATGATCACAGTAAAGGTTCCAAGATACAAAATCCTAGCAAGAGTGCAGAAAAAAAATAAAAATAAAATAAAAATAAAAAGATAAAGTTCCTTATTTCTCCTCTTTGTTCCAATGAAATTGCCTGTTTGTCATGGTGCCCCCTGCTGTCATTTATATTCCCTTTGAGATTGTCTAGCTCCTGTTTCCAGCTCTGGTGAGAAAAATACTTTTCTAGTACCTTGATTCTGATTGGCTAACCGTACAATGGCAGGGATCATCCTGTTGCCAGTGTACAAGAAAGTCTAGGAAATTGGGGGGAACTATTGAGAATTTGCAACAAGGACTGATCTACTAATCATGTGTGACCAGGACTGAGCTACTGAGCATGTGTGACCAGGACTGAGCTCCTGAGCAAGCGTGACCAGGACTGAGCTACTGAGCATGTGTGACCAGAACTGAGCTGTTGAGCATGTGTGACCAGGACTGAGCTACTGAGCATGTGTGACCAGGACTGAGCTACTGAGCATGTGTGACCAGGACTGAGCTACTGAACATGTGTGACCAGGACTGAGCTACTGAGCATGTGTGACCAGGACTGAGCTACTGAACATGTGTGACCAGGACTGAATTACTGAGCAGGTGTAACCAGGACTGAATTACTGAGCAGGTGTAACCAGGACTGAGCTACTGAGCATGTGTGACCAGGACTGAGCTACTGAGCATGTGTGACCAGGACTGAGCTACTGAGCATGTGTGACCGGAACTGAGCTACTGAGCATGTGTGACCAGGACTGAGCTACTGAGCATGTGTGACCAGGACTGAGCTACTGAACATGTGTGACCAGGACTGAATTACTGAGCAGGTGTAACCAGGACTGAGCTACTGAGCATGTGTGACCAGGACTGAGCTACTGAACATGTGTGACCAGGACTGAGCTACTGAGCATGTGTGACCAGGACTGAGCTACTGAGCATGTGTGACCAGGACTGAGCTACTGAACATTTGTGACCAGGACTGAATTACTGAGCAGGTGTAACCAGGACTGAGCTACTGAGCATGTGTGACCAGGGCTGAGCTACTGAGCATGTGTGACCAGGGCTGAGCTACTGAGCATGTGTGACCAGGACTGAGCTACTGAGCATGTGTGACCAGGACTGAGCTACTGAGCATGTGTGACCAGGACTGAGCTACTGAACACGTGTGACTAGGACTGAATTACTGAGCAGGTGTAACCAGGACTGAGCTACTGAGCATGTGTGACCAGGGCTGAGCTACTGAGCATGTGTGACCAGGACTGAGCTACTGAGCATGTGTGACCAGGGCTGAGCTACTGAGCATGTGTGACCACCAGTGCTGTGGACACATTTTTATCAATATATCAAAAGTCCTGTTCCCCTAAAAACTCCACCATACAACAGTAAAACACGTTGGGAGCAAGGGTGACTGTATTTGATTTTTGTAGTTAGTACTATTAATGATACCATTATATTAGTAAATTATAAATCTCTCTGGTACCGGAGTCTCCCTTTAAAGTTAGATGCACCTATTCCGTACTTTTTACAAAGAATTGGATTGGGGGGGGTCTGCTCCAAAACCTTCCACACGACACTATAAAGAAGATGGGAATCTTAAATAGTTCATGATTTTAGCTTTTCTCCGCACATGACTGAACTGCGAGCGGCAGCGCTTCCCATTCACTCCCTGCTCCGGCTCTTCTCCACTATATCAAATTAAACTTTATGTATAAAATATAAAGTGCTCCCTGATTCTAAAGCCGGCGATTGATGTCTCTGTAAACAGCGCATGCTGCGGCGAGGAGCCATTTACATATCTCTGTTTGTATACTATGTCAATAAAATGTGTGAAGCAAGCAAAAAGTAATGTCTGATTTTATTTTCATAATAATGCTCAGGGCCATATGGCAATACAAATAGGAATTCCACCTTACCAATCCCGGCTTCTTAACTTGAGAAAGGAAATAAAAATTCTTTTCAGCAAACGTTTCCCGCAACCAGCAAGAAATTGGTTGCGGTGAAGCTGCCGGTGAAGAAAAAAAAACCTATGCAAAAAAAAAGAGTAAGTGATGATAGCGAGGAGTCCCGATTTGCTTATCTGCAGAGAACAATAGCAATCCGACCTTTCACTGCAGTCAATGAATCAGAAGTGTTTAAAGGGACATTGTCCAATTTTCTATATGAATAGGAGGATGGGGGGGGGGGGGCTGAGCCTGGGGATGTATACTATTCTATACTATTCTATATTTCAGAGGAGCAGTCTCCTGTATAAAGTGTCACTGTCATCAGGGCTAAAAAAACAAAACAAAAAAAGAGGGTCCTACTCCCCCACCACTCAAAGCGAAAGCCTGTGAGTCCTGCTTCCCCCACCACTCATAGAAAAAGACTGTGAGTCCTACTTCCCCCACCACCACTCATAGAGAAAGCCTGTGAGTCCTGTTTCCCCCACCCCCACCACTCAAAGCGAAAGCCTGTGAGTCCTACTTCCCCCACCGCTCATAGAGAAAGCCTGTGAGTCCTGCTTCCCCCACCACTCATAGAGAAAGCCTGTGAGTCCTGCTTCCCCCATCACCACTCATAGAGAAAGCCTGTGAGTCCTGCTTCCCCCACCACTCATAGAAAGCCTGTGCGTCCTGCTTCCCCCACCACTCATAGAGAAAGCCTGTGCGTCCTGCTTCCCCCACCACTCATAGAGAAAGCCTGTGCGTCCTGCTTCCCCCACCACCACTCATAGAGAAAGCCTGTGAGTCCTGCTTCCCCCACCACTCATAGAGAAAGCCTGTGAGTCCTGCTTCCCCCACCACTCATAGAGAAAGCCTGTGAGTCCTGCTTCCCCCACTGCTCATAGAGAAAGCCTGTGCGTCCTGCTTCCCCCACCACTCATAGAGAAAGCCTGTAAGTCCTGCTTCCCCCACCATTCATAGAGAAAGCCTGTGAGTCCTGCTTCCCCCACCACTCATAGAGAAAGCCTATGAGTCCTGCTTCCCCCACCACTCATAGAGAAAGCCTGTGAGTCCTGCTTCCCCCACCACTCATAGAGAAAGCCTGTGAGTCCTGCTCCCCCCACCACTCATAGAGAAAGCCTGTGAGTCCTGCTTCCCCCCCCCCCCACCACTCATAGAGAAAGCCTGTGAGTCCTGTTTCCCCCACCACTCATAGAGAAAGCCTGTGAGTCCTGCTTCTCCCACCACTCATAGAGAAAGCCTGTGCGTCCTGCTTCCCCCACCACTCATAGAGAAAGCCTGTGAGTCCTGCTTCCCCCACCACTCATAGAGAAAGCCTGTGAGTCCTGCTTCCCCCACCACTCATAGAGAAAGCCTGTGAGTCCTGTTTTGAATCATACATATCCCCCATTCCTTTCAATGGGTACTGTGCAAGTGCTGCAGCTCTAATACAAGCCCTTATAACCATATAAATCCAGCTGTAATGGGAAATGCTTCACACCCAGCAATCTTCTTCTTACATCAGATCATTCCCAACCTATACAGTAAGGTTTAACCCCTTCCCTACAGTGTGGCCCCTGAGATGCCATCCTGACAGCCCCCACCCTAACCCTGCCATGTGTATCCTGTCTCCCACCCTACAGACGGGTCTCTATACAATGTACGGCTGTAATTATAACAAGGAATCCCATTGAAGATCAGTTCAAATAATTAATGACGGATTCTCACATTCACAGAGAACGCAAAATCCAATTAAATTCTATCAAAAAGACTTGTTTAGTCATGGCGGCATACATAGACCACTGCCAGGCTTACAACCGAGAATTAAAGGGGAACTTCAAGAGGTTTAGAAGCCTTTAAGTGTAATGTTCTCTATATTGTACAGCTGGGGGGTCCTAGAACCAGGAATCTCTCTGGCATTATCCCCCGTCCCCTCGTAGGGACATTGCCCCAACCTTTAATGGCAGATCAATATTAGGTTGTACTACACCAGGGATAGGCAACCTGCCGCCCTCCAGATGTTGCAGAACTACAACTCTCATCATGCCTGGACAGCTAGGTAATGGAGTAGTCTACTATTTCCTTTAGTATCTTTGGATAACACCATTGATGAGCCCAGCTCTTCTCCCTCTTCTTCTTATTCCTCCTCTCCCTCCAAGACCTCTAAAAATAGCACAGAGGTCACAGAGCATGCCCACAACACTCTCCCATCATCAGTGAGTTACTTTCTTGCTTTAAGGAATGTTCCAAAGATTGAAACTTATCAATCCAAAGGGTAGGTGATAACTAGGCCAGATACATTTTCGGGGGTCTGACTGCTGGGACTAACACTGATTATGAGACCACAGGTCCATTGTCCCTTGTGAATAGTACAGAAGTGGGCATGCTCGGCCATCAACTCATTCATTTACTGTGTATTAGCCAACAGCAGCATTCAGCTATGTGCAGAACTCCTATAGACAGTGAATAGAGAAATGGCTGAGCATGCGGCCTACTAATCCATCCACCCAAGAATAAAGGATCTGCATTCTCCTTAACAGTAAAGGTTCAAGCAATCCGACTCCCAGCAATCAGCATGTTGTGGATAGGGGGTATCTTCAAATCTTAGGATATCCCCATTAAAGGTGTTATCAAGGATTAATAACAGCGCCACCCCTGTCCTGTATAACAATTCAGGTCCATTCACTTCAACTGAGCTGCAATACCACAACCAACCTGAGGACAACAGTGGCGCTGTTTCCTGAAAATGTTTTTCTAAGCCTGGAAAACCCCTTTACATTTTATGTTAATTTTAGCAAATCTAGCAGAAATCTCTGTTTTCAGGCGGATATGCTTTGGTCTTGGTAGTGGATGGCGACTGCTTTCACACACGCATACGGTTTTTTATTCTTTACGATGACTGGGCTTTCTAAGAAATTTCTATCTGATCTTCAGATATGTTTTTTTTTTTTCTTCTCACATGTCTGACACAGAGGCGGCCGCATTCGGAGTGAGATAAGCAAGATGCAGCCAGACATGAAGGAGATCGCTCAAGTGCTCTCCTCGTCTGGAGAACAGCTAGTTAGACTCCAACATTTCCGAAAGAGCATATCAGATGCATTTACAAGAAGCCGGCCCGAGAAGAGCGCCAATTTTCCCCTGAATTTCACACATTCTCCCCAGTTGTCATGTTTTTTTGTTCTCAGGGGAAGTTTTGTAAATGTATTTTTCTTTACTTGATGGAAATGTGAAAAGTCTTTAAGAACCATAGGGAATATATAAGAATAGAGGAGAGAGAAAAGAATGCGGTCCGGTGCTACGGAGTGCGGCGAGCAGCTACGTCTGTCACTACCCATACATCAGCAAGATGGAGATTACAGACGGAAAATAGGAACTTAAAGGGGTTTTGCCTTAAAGAACAGTTATCACCTGGAGGTGATTAGGAGAATTGCTGCCCCCCCCCCCTTACCCCTATTGGATATGTCTCCTGCCGCTCCATTAAACTCTAAGAGACTGATGGAAATATAATGGCTTAAAGGGATTGTGTTACCTAGATTCTCTGTTACTGATCAGAGTCAGATACTGAAACTTGTTCTTTTATTCTCATCTGTTTCTATTTTCTGCCTGTAATTTTTTCATTTCACTTTCTGTACATTGTTATGGGGGCGGCCATCTTGCCTGGGCTGTTCTTAACAGCATTTAGTGACATGCTTTACAGCCAGACTCATGGACATAGATGACAATAGACAGACTCTGTCCCCTTGAGATGAATGTGAGCCATTACTGAGCGCGCTCTGTGACCTGTGAAGAGGTCATTCCACAGGGAGCTGCTATTGTCTCCTCTGCTGGAGTCACATGATGCTGGAATGCTGTACAGATCACTTTACAGCAGCCTCCTCTTATCACCACAGACACAACAGGAAGTCTCAGCTTAGTTTTAGCCCCAGTGTTGAGAATGAGAACTGCAGGATATCGGGATTATTTTATAATATAGATAGAAAAATGGGAATTAAAATATCACCAAAAATTCTTGAAAAATCTTTTTAATATAAAAACATTAGTTATACAATAAGTCATTTTCTGATTACACTCTCCCTTTAAGTATCAGTCTAGTACTCTCATTCAGTCTGATCATGAAATGGGGTTGGGAAGGTTTTTATTTTTTTCTTATGCCATGTTTGTTTTTTTACCGTCTTCTTGGCCTTTAAAGTGACACTGTTGCCCCCTTTTTTGCATTCTGACGTCTCTACACAGAGAGGTGTAATGGGTAAATGTAGCGGTTCTCATACCATATTTTATATCACACGTCATGGTGCTTGTTCCAGTAAAAAGTGATATTTTATCATCTGCGTACTGGGCTACCTGGGCAGGGCTTCACGGGTGCAGCGCCACTTAGCCCCACAGCTCACAGAGCATTGTCTACACAGGATACAGCTGAGGACAGGACTAGCTATGTACAATGTATCAGGCTGTAGAGCTCACAGAGCATTGTCTACACTGGATACAGCTGAGAGCAGGACTAGCTATGTACAATGTATCAGTCTGGAGCTCACAGAGTATTGTCTACACTGGATACCGCTGAGAGCAGGACTAGCTATGTACAATGTATCAGTCTGGAGCTCACAGAGCATTGTCTACACTGGATACAGCTGAAAGCAGGACTAGCTATGTACAATGTATCAGTCTGTAGAGCTCACAGAGCATTGTCTACACTGGATACAGCTGAGAGAAGGACTAGCTATGTACAATGTATCAGTCTGGAGCTCACAGAGCATTGTCTACACTGGATACAGCTGAGAGCAGGACTAGCTATGTACAATGTATCAGTCTGGAGCTCACAGAGCATTGTCTACACTGGATACAGCTGAGAGCAGGACTAGCTATGTACAATGTATCAGTCTGGAGCTCACAGAGCATTGTCTACACTGGATATAGCTGAGAGCAGGACTAGCTATGTACAATGTATCAGTCTGGAGCTCACAGAGCATTGTCTACACTGGATACAGCTGGGAGCAGGACTAGCTATGTACAATGTGTCAGTCTGGAGCTCACAGAGCATTGTCTACACTGGATACAGCTGAGGGCAGGACTAGCTATGTACAATGTATCAGTCTGGAGCTCACAGAGCATTGTCTACACTGGATACAGAGCAGGACTAGCTATGTACAATGTATCAGCCTGGAGCTCACAGAGCATTGTCTACACTGGATACAGCTGAGAGCAGGACTAGCTATATACAATGTATCAGGCTGTAGAGCTTACAGAGCATTGTCTACACTGGATACAGCTGAGAGCAGGACTAGCTATGTACAATGTATCAGGCTGGAGCTCACAGAGCATTGTCTACACTGGATACAGCTGAGAGCAGGACTAGCTATGTACAATGTGTCAGTCTGGAGCTCACAGAGCATTGTCTACACTGGATACAGAGCAGGACTAGCTATGTACAATGTATCAGGCTGTAGAGCTTACAGAGCATTGTCTACACAGGATACAGCTGAGAGCAGGACTAGCTATGTACAGTGTATCAGTCTGGAGCTCACAGAGCATTGTCTACACTGGATACAGCTGAGAGCAGGACTAGCTATGTACAATGTATCAGTCTGGAGCTCACAGAGCATTGTCTACACTGGATACAGCTGAGAGCAGGACTAGCTATGTACAATGTATCAGTCTGGAGCTCACAGAGCATTGTCTACACTGGATACAGCTGAGAGCAGGACTAGCTATGTACAATGTATCAGTCTGGAGCTTACAGAGCATTGTCTACACTGGATACAGCTGAGAGCAGGACTAGCAGAATCCCAATCACATGGTATTCCCAATCACATGGTCCAGTCACATGGTACTCTCATACAGTATGAGAGTACCTTTGTGACTGGACCATGTGATTGGGAATGCCATGTGACTAGATCATGTGATTGGGATACCATGTGACTGGATCATGTGATTAGGATTACCATGTGACCTCAGGAGCCCAGTGATGCTGGCTTCTGTGCTAGATGAACTCTGGAAGCTTCAGCGTTACCTTGGAGACAGCTTACCATGTGACTGGGACTATCATGTGATTGGACGTCTTATCATGCAGGCCTCTGTGATCTTTCATGAGAGCTGGTCATGTGGGGGCGGATTGGTCATGTGACCGGGAGATCTGGGAAGGCGGATTATGACCTACTATGGGACTACTAAGAGGTGGGTTATAGTTTTATTTCTATGTCATTGATGCAAACTGACCCGGAAGTGTTCTGTGATACCGCGGGTCACTGAGGGCCCCTTACTGGGAACTGTGGGGGAGATTTATCAAACATGATGTAAAGTAAAACTGGCTCAGTCGCCCCCGGCAACCAATCAGATTCCACCTTTCATTTTCCAAAGAGTCTGTGAGGAATGAAAAGTGGAATCTGATTGGTTGCCGGGGGCGACTGAGCCAGTCTCACTTTACACCATGTCTGATAAATCTCCCCCAGTACTGAGCCTGAGGAAGGTCCTGACCTAATACAGGGCCGAAACGCGTTGTTTTAATGAACAGTTTTTTTATTTTTGTCCTGCATAGTGTGTTGGTGATTGGCGACCAGCGCTCCCTTCTATGCCACATTGCTGCACCTCATGTCTACACCTGCGCCTGTCTCCCTTGATGGGTGTCCCTGTCCCAGATGTCTCTGCTGGGTCTCTCTGAGTGTCTTAAACTAGTAATAATGAAATAAACGACACCATGATAGAGCCGTGTATATAGATAGAGCCGTGTATATATGATAGAGCCGTGTATATAGATAGAGCCGTGTATATATGATAGAGCCGTGTATATATGATAGAGCCGTGTATATATGATAGAGCCATTGACAGTGATAACTTACTAATTATCTGTCCTGATACTGATAACCTCCTAATCATTTTTCAATAGCATTCCCTGCGATATGGCCGTACCCACCCCCTGCCAGTAATTTACTGAATCAGCTAGCCTTGTGTGCATTATCCTTGTACTATGACATCACTATGTGCTTTATCTCTATGCTGTGACATCACTGATTTGCATCATCCCTGTACTGTGACATCACTGTTTGCATTAATGCTATGCTGTAACATCACTGTGTATTATCCCTGTACTGTGACATCACTGTGTGTATTATCCCTGTACTGTGACATCACTATGTGTATTATCCCCCCTGTACTGTGACATCACTGTGTGTATTATCCCTGTACTGTGACATCACTGTGTGTATTATCCCTGTACTGTGACATCACTGTGTGTATTATCCCTGTACTGTGACATCACTGTGTGTATTATCCCCCCTGTACTGTGACATCACTGTGTATTATCCCCCCTGTACTGTGACATCACTGTGTGTATTATCCCCCCTGTACTGTGACATCACTGTGTGTATTATCCCCCCTGTACTGTGACATCACTGTGTGTATTATCCCTGTACTGTGACATCACTGTGTGTATTATCCCCCCTGTACTGTGACATCACTGTGTGTATTATCCCCCCTGTACTGTGACATCACTGTGTGTATTATCCCTGTACTGTGACATCACTGTGTGTATTATCCCTGTACTGTGACATCACTGTGTGTATTATCCCCCCTGTACTGTGACATCACTGTGTATTATCCCCCCTGTACTGTGACATCACTGTGTGTATTATCCCCCCTGTACTGTGACATCACTGTGTGTATTATCCCCCCTGTACTGTGACATCACTGTGTGTATTATCCCCCCTGTACTGTGACATCACTGTGTTTATTATCCCTGTACTGTGACATCACTGTGTGTATTATCCCCCCTGTACTGTGACATCACTGTGTGTATTATCCCCCTGTACTGTGACATCACTGTGTGTATTATCCCTGTACTGTGACATCACTGTGTATTATCCCTGTACTGTGACATCACTGTGTGTATTATCCCCCCTGTACTGTGACATCACTGTGTGTATTATCCCCCCTGTACTGTGACATCACTGTGTGTATTATCCCTGTACTGTGACATCACTGTGTATTATCCCTGTACTGTGACATCACTGTGTGTATTATCCCCCCTGTACTGTGACATCACTGTGTGTATTATCCCTGTACTGTGACATCACTGTGTATTATCCCAGTACTGTGACATCACTGTGTGTATTATCCCTGTACTGTGACATCACTGTGTGTATTATCCCCCTGTACTGTGTGTATCACTGTGCTGCAAATCCCCATAGAAAACCTCTGCTGTTCTGGACAGTTCCTGACATGGACAGAGGTGGCAGCAGAGAGCACGGTGTCAGACTGGAGAGAATACACCACTTCCTGCAGAACATACAGTAACTGATAAGTAATGGAAGACTGGATATTTTTAAGTAAATTACAGATCTATATAACTTTCTGACACCAGTTGATGTGAAAGAAAAAAAAATCCCTTTAATCAAGTGGCTGAACTCATCAAATCTGACCTGAAATGAATTTAGAAAAATTCTCAAAAAAAAATCTCTCAATTCAAACAATACTGGATATTTTCAGAATATTTTTTTTAAATGACAAAAAAAATTTTTTTGCTGGCCTCTCCAGCGACTTTTTGTCTCTCTCGGCGGCTCCATCCCCGGGAGCGTGGATCTTCCGTGGATCCCGTGACCGTATTCGTCTCTCACCCTCACACGTGTAATTCTATAATTACTCATTTACCTTCTAATAAATTGGATAATAAATGAGTCCTTGAATTATTAATGTTATTTATTCCATCTCTCCCCATAACTCGGAGCCTTTCTCTCTCTCTCTCTCTCTCTCTCTCTCTCTCTCTTTCTTCCCCGGGTTTCATTAGCGCGGCGGTGTTGTGAATGAACATGTTCCTCGGCTTGGCACCCCATCCTGTTCCACTGGCACGCACTCCAGCTAATTGACATGGTGGCTGATTCCCAGCCTTCCCTTTAAGCTTCTGCTCGGAAACGAATTTACAAGGAAATAACAAACCCCACTCCAAACACCAGACCTCGCAGTATTCAAACATGTCCCGGATCAAGACGTTTGTTGTCCCCCCTCGAATTCTGCATTTAAAAATAGTCGAGGAGCAGCGCGTCTGGATGGTTTTTACGAGGGTCGTCTGTTTCCAAGGCCTGACAGCGCCTCAGTTACATTACCGCAGTTATGTTGTCATCTATCACTGCGTGCGGCATCTACTGCTATCTACAAAACCGTAATGTATTTGTCTTACCCACTTAGAAGTGTGGGGGGGGCGGTGATCGGTGACCATCAAGTATGGTGGTTGGCGCCATGTACTGCACCCTCAATATGGTTGGTGTATGGTGCCAAATCTTACAGTGTATAAATAATACCGCCAGATCATTTCTTAAAACCAAAGGAATGGAGCCACATTGTGTTCAGCTGCTGCTTCATAGATCTGGATACCAAAGTAAAATTGACAAACCCATTGCTTGTCGTGGCGACCAATGACGTCCCGGCTGATACTATTATAGCACATATAGGATAGATAAAGGGGTTATGCCAGGATGCCGCAGCGTGGAGATGACTAGTTCATTGGTAGGGGATCAAAAACACACAGCGATTATCTGAAGATCGTCCAGGGAGCCCCTTCTGCAGCTCCCGGAGCCCCCCGCTCTTACCCGCTCAGCGTCTTTGCATATAATAGCGCCGGTCACGAGCGCTGACTTGACAGGTCGGCAGTCACTCACTCCTTGGCATCGGCCCATGTAATAGAGCCTTGAGTGATGTTTAATGATTAACAATAAACGATAAATCGGTAACCTGAAAACTTTCCCCATATTACACAGAGTGATAGTCGTCGGTTACGATCGTTTACTCCATCTGATTAGTGATTATTCCGGCGTCAGCACCAGATGAATGATGAGCGATTTCGTGTTGGTCATTTATTTGTTTCCTGCATTTACACAGAAAGATTATTTTTATGACATGACGATAATTTGCACGATAATCTTCCCGTGTATTAGGGCCCATAGGTCACTGGCGGGTCGGTATTTGCAGATTTCATTCTGTCATAGTCCTTCTCACTTATTTTAGATGTTTTTCTGCTATACTTGATTCCGTTTCATCGCTGAGTAAATTGGAGGAATAAGAGTGAGAGAAGGCAGGAAGGGGTTAATACTAGCACAAAAATGTTCTTTCTGCCTTCTCAGACTTATTTAGATTTTCTCCTGATTTATAGCAGAAGGGGATTCGTATCATGTGACTGATATAACAGGGATGGAGCTGTCCGTGGTACCAGCCTCATCCGTCCGCGGTACCAGCCTCGTCCGTCCGCGGTACCATCCTCGTCCGTCCGCGGTACCATCCTCGTCCGTCCGCGGTACCAGCCTCGTTCGTCCGCGGTACCAGCCTCGTCCGTCCGCGGTACCAGCCTCGTCCGTCCGCGGTACCAGCCTCGTCCGTCCGCGGTACCAGCCTCGTCCGTCCGCGGTACCAGCCTCGTCCGTCCGCGGTACCAGCCCCGTCCGTCCGCGGTACCAGCCCCGTCCGTCCGCGGTACCAGCCTCGTCTGTCCGCGGTACCAGCCTCATCCGTCCGCTGTACCAGCCTCATCCGTCCGCGCTACCATCCTCATCCGTCCGCGCTACCAGCCTCATCCATCCGTGGTACCAGCCTCATCCGTTACCTTCCTGCATATTTAGCGCTTGTAGTGGCCGATTCTTTACAGAATACAGCGACATAAATGCTAAAAAGCAGAGTACAACGCTAAAGCAATAACTAAATATATAAAGAACCTCATAAATCCATATAGGCCGGGATAGGAAACATATCGGGTAAATGTTACAAATGGGGGTCCACTGCTTGCCACAGAGAACTTGTCATACATTCTACACACAGTCCGTTAAAGGGGTATCCCCGTCTACTAAGGTGGTAGGATATCCCATAACCCCATGATTGTTGGAGATTCAGCCTTTGGGACTCTAATGGTTATTCCCTACCCAATTGTTGGCCACAAGAGGGAGCCATACTGGAGTTCCCAGCAGAGCCAGGTGGTCAGGGCCGATATACCATAACTGTGAGGTTGTTGGGGGTCCAACAGATCATGAAAGTTCTTCTCCACCACTCAACTCTCTAGGCAGCCACAATTAGCCCCAAATCCTTGGATGGGGACATGCCGTTCCCTCTGGCCAGCCAGGTGGTGATATGCTATTACCCCTTTACCCCAATAGAAACCATTTCACCCAATGCTATACGAGAAAGTCACACTGTACTTTCAGTAGCCAGTCTGACACACTGCTCTCTGATGCCACCTCTGTCCATGTCAGGAACTGTCCAGAGCAAGAGAGGTTTTCTATGGGGATTTGCTGCTGCTCTGGACAGTTCCTGACATGGACAGAGGTGAGAGCAGTGTGTCAGACTGGAGAGATTACACCACTTCCAGCAGGACATACAGCAGCTGATAAGTACTGGATAAGAGATTTTTAAATACAAGTAAATAAAAAATTTGTATAACTTTCTGTCACCTGTTGATTTAAAGGGATTTTTTAACTACCCCATTAATGATTTGGTTGGATTTTGTTGAACAAGTCCGCCGTGGCTCACACATAGGGAATGGCTGCATTCTGGATGTAAATATAGAAAGAAAAACTCGCCCGGGCCACTGTGGGGCTTCCCGTCTAATCTCCCTTCTGCCTCCATATTAACGCAGCAAGAAGTGCACAGCGACAATGTAATTAACCTGTCATCTTATCTTAGGGTCGAGGGAAGGATCCGGGGACGTGACGGAAAGAGAGCAACTCAGCGACATGTCCGGAGTGCCGCCCCGGGGCAGAGAGCCGCTGTGACCGCTCATATTACCCTCATAGAAAAAGATGTCAACATGCAAAGTGAGCGGCTGCGGCCATGATGATTAACCCTGCGTAGGGTCTGTGCGACCATCAAGCACACTAGTCACATGTAGCTAAGGAACGTTATGCAGGGATTTAACCTATTGATCGGACCCCATTGATCCAGTGACCAGAGATACACGATGACTTTACATTCTATGCATTAACCCCTTTAACTCCACATTGTAGGATCACTGTCTATCATGGGGGGCTGTATATGTCTTGGTTATATCCATTCATATACTAATTACCTGATTTAGTTTCAGTGTTTGTTTATTCCAGCATCACTTATATAAGTTTCCCTATTATTTTACCTAGTACACATGAACACTTAAAGGGGAACCACAGCAAATTTTCAAATCAATTAACTGGTGCCAGAAAGTGCCAGAGATTTGTAATTTACTTCTATTAAAAAAAAAAAAAAACTCCAGTCTTCCAGTACTTATCAGCTGCTGTATGTTCTGAAGGAAGTGGTGTATTCTCTTCAGTCTGACACAGTGCTCTCTGCTGCCACCTCTGTCCATGTCAGGAACTGTCCAGAGCAGGAGAGGTTTTCTATGGGGATTTGCTGTTGCTGCTTTTTGTATAGAAGTAAATTATAAATTGATAAAACTTTCTGACACCAGTTGATTTGAAAGAAAAAGATTTTTGCTAGAGTACCCTTTTAATTCTGCCTGGATCTAGCGAGACGTACCTATGTCCTCTCATGTCACTGATGAGGTTGTTATCCCACGAGCGGACATATCTGGCCTCATCCTCAGCACAGGACACAGAGCAGCCGGGTGAAGCACAATCCCCAGGTGACAGGGACAATGGATCCAGGAATAAAGTCCCCGTCCATCAATCTATCATCTTTCTCTTAGTTCCTAATGACGTCTTTCATGTCCCGTCTGGACGGAGTTTTTCTGCACATTTTATCGAGACTGTAACCATCTGGCCTCTGTAAGAACTTGTGCAATAATTTAAAAGGATTCTCACTTTAAGTCGGGCGTTTGAAGCCATGTTAAGTGTCAGCGGTATAAATAGACAGACGGATGGAGGCAAAAGGTGGAGAGGAAGAGGCGGCGGCACAGTCTCTGCACACAGATAACGCTCCAGACCCCAGAGGATCTCCACGACTAGTTAATCCGATATCCAGGACATGAAAGGTTTTATTAGAAGACGATCTAGAGTTTGCCAGTTACTTCTTATATCCATCCTATCGGCCAATGCCATTCATTTTAATGGGTTGGACATTCTGCACAGTCTCCTGTCTTATGGAGGATAACCTGGTAATATACTGATCACCATATAATCACCTGCAGTAAGTGCTTAAAGGGGTTCTCCAGTAAGGTAAAATACATGTTGAGTCCCCCCCCCCTCCTGGAGACTAACAATTCCTTCCATACATGTCATTACTTTCCTTCCCCCAGTTCTGAGCTGCTGCAAAAGACACAGAAATCTATGTGTGAGCCTTCCTCTCTGTCTCCCCCTCCTTCTCTCTTCCCTTCCAAGACTGCTGGTGTAAACAAGTCCCTATCTGTAACTTTGTAGCTTCTTTGTAATGCTAGGAGGATTAATGAAAGTGACGTCAACAGCAACTTGACCTCAGAATACCTGTCCTAACATTACAAAGAAGCTACAAAGTTACAGATAGGGACTTGTAGGGGCTAATTTCCTTGTCCTATATTTTATGGATGCTACGAAAGTGGAAGCACTGTAGATGTTTCCCCGCCTACCATGATGTATCAATATCATGCCGGGGGAAGGGAAACTGATAGATAGATAGATTGATAGAACATATCCCCCACTATAGTATACCATGCGGTACAGTGATTAGCGGCCCCATCGCTGAGCACAGGTCACATCCAGGCCGCTGCCGCTCCACAAACACTTTCTAAAATCCTTCTCGACATTCTAAGCATCTCCATGGTGATTGTTGATGCGGCAGATGTTACACATGGAATGGCAGTAAGGGGCATCCAGGCAGAAATCGCAGACATATGGCAGAGAAATTACAGAGATGCATAATTACCGGATCTCCTCGCCCCGTGCGGCGGGGAATATGTGGGTCACGCTCCGCCATTCTGCTGAACTCTGCACCGGGACGCTATCACAGAGGCGATGTCTCAATTCTGGCTTTGAAGTAAATTTAAAGTGATTGCTCTTGTATCGGTATTAGGCTGCGTTTACACAGAGAGATTTATCTGACAGATTATTGAAGCCAAAGCCAGGAATGGATCTGAAAAGAGGAGAAATCTCAGTCTTTCCTTTATGACCTGTTCTTTGTTTATAGTCTGTTTCTGGCTTTGGCTTAAAAAAATCTGTCTTCCAGTGTTTTACTCCTGCTCGTCTACACACAGCAACAGAGAAGACAAATAGCATCTGGCTGCAGCCACCACTAGGGGGAGCCCATGAGATGGCTGAGGACATCATATCAGAATACAGGCCGCTGCCCCTGGTGGTGACTGCAGGGAGTCAGGCTGTGCACAGCAGAGAATTTGGTGCTCTGTATCATCCCCCAATACTATAAGACTATTTTGGACTGTAGACTGATTAAACACCAGATCCTCGGGTCCCCCCCCCCTCTCCATTGTTCCTGACTGAGAGGTTTGTCGGTGATTTGCACTCCAGGCGGCTCCTCCGTACATTCTCACACTTGTACAAACATTGACATACACTCCGCTCTGCTCCCGGCCTGGAGAGCCGTGACGCTATCCTCACATTTTTACAAGTCCTCTTGAGTCCGTCAGTACAAATGACTTCCCTGCGTCTGGTATATAAAGTGATGTATAGATTCCTGGAAGCCGCCATCGCCGCCAGCCAGCGGCTGCCGCCATTCTCATTCACGTCTCACGAAACGCCATGTCACTACTTACTGGGGGAAATGCAAAATGATTCCTGAAGTTTATTCATCCGAGAAAAAGAAAGAAAACTGAGTTACAGATAATCCCCCGGATGTAAAGAGTCCAGAGCACAGGAAGCATCCAGGTACACAGGCCTCCTGCCCCTCCATCAGCTGATCACCAGCCATAGTCATTAAAGGGTTAAAGGGTAACTCAGGATCAGTAATGTAAAGTACACAGTGACCTCACCAGCAGAATATTGAGTGCAGCTCTGGGGTATAATACAGGATGTAACTCAGGATCAGTAATGTAATGTAATGTACACAGTGACCCCACCAGCAGAATAGTGAGTGCAGCTCTGGGGTATAATACAGGATGTAACTCAGGATCAGTAATGTAATGTATGTACACAGTGACCCCACCAGCAGAATAGTGAGTGCAGCTCTGGGGTATAATACAGGATGTAACTCAGGATCAGTAATGTATGTACACAGTGACCCCACCAGCAGAATAGTGAGTGCAGCTCTGGGGTATAATACAGGATGTAACTCAGGATCAGTAATGTAATGTCTGTACACAGTGACCCCACCAGCAGAATAGTGAGTGCAGCTCTGGGGTATAATACAGGATGTAACTCGGGATCAGTAATGTAATGTATGTACACAGTGACCCCACCAGCAGAATAGTGAGTGCAGCTCTGGGGTATAATACAGGATGTAACTCGGGATCAGTAATGTAATGTATGTACACATCTTTATTTTTCCATATATATATGTTTCTTATGTTACAAATTAAATAGTGATGAGCGAATAGTGAAATATTCGAATATATGGGAACAAGTATTCGATTATTGAAAAACATCTATTCAACCACTTGGAGGTATAAACCGGAAGCTGGGGGATTTGAAAGCTTATCGAATATTTATTGAATATTCGGCGAACTATTTGATAATATTCGATAGATCGAATACCTTACTATTCGAACAGTATTCGCTCATCACTAAAATTGAATACATTGTGACATCCTTGAAGAAGCCTCAATAGCCCATAATCCGCCTCACAATCACTGCTGGGCCGCACATATATAACATGGACGCCCCCCAGCTTATCTGGTATATGAGGAGTGAGAATGAAAGACGAGGAGGGACACATCTGTACCTAGAACCTGTATGTCTCTATAGTCCTGACCGCTCTGGAGCCCTATGGATTATAGTCACGTTTTTAAGGGTAAAGCTGTTCCTGTTGGGTCCCGGGGTCCTGCGTTCACCTGACATTACAGAGGCAGCTACATATGAGGGTCACAGTCCCCATCCAGTATTCTTCCTCTCTGTGCCGAGCCTCAGCTGCCTCCATGTACTGATGCGTGCCTATGACCCTGGACGTCGAGCCGTTTGGTACGAGCCTTAGGCGCCTCACAGAATGCACAATGCGCTGGGAATGAGCATCGATGGGGAAGAACTACAGATGCTCTACTGCAATTTGTTTTCTTTTCATAAAAATAAAAATCTGAAAATCAATAGGTAATGATGGGAGGTAGAAGAACAGCTGGCAAAGCGGATCTGCCGCCTCGAAATCAGATCATGTTATACAGGGATGCGTCCAGGTGGAGCTACAACCTCCAGGATGGATCCCGGGATATACAAGTATTCAGGATGTGCTATCCATCTCATGGGATGTATCCCCCATATCAGGCCTAGGAAATAGCTAAAGGGTGGGATGGCTCACTGAGCACTTATTACTTTAAATTATCACTGTTGTTTAAAAATTTTTGCAGAAATCAATAGTACAGGCGATTTTAAGAAACTTTGTTATCGGGGTTTGTTAGCAGAAAAATGCATTTTTATCATGAAAAAGCAGTTTGAAGCAACCCCCCCCCCCCCCCCCCCGTCTTAATTGTTTTCTATGGAGAGGGGAGGAGTGGAGGGAGATGAGACACCAAAACAGGACAACAAAGAGTTAATTTACAGCTACCTCATGGGGCTATCTCCTCTGAAGTCAGCACCGACCTCTCTGACCTTTGAATACCGGCTTTCACACAGCTCCCACTGTGTAATCCTTGGTTCTCTGCTCTCTGCTGGCGATTAATCTCCCTCCTCCCCCTTCCCTCTTCATAGAACAGACAGGATCTGTCTGATGTAAAAGAGTGAAGATTTCCTGATAATGAGCAGTGGATGAGAGAGAGGAGGGGGGGGGGGGGGGAGACCAGGGGAAAGTCTTTTTAATTGCAGATAATGGCATATTTGTCTAATAAACCCAAATACAAAGTTTCTTAACATCGCCTGGACTATTGATTTCTGCAAAAAAAACCAAACGACAGGGTTTGTACAAAATTAGAAAAACAAGGCTGCTTTCTTTCAAAAACAGCGCCACACCTGTCTACAGTTTGTATGTGGTATTGCAGCTTAGCCTCATTCAGTTCAATGGCGCTCAAATACAGTACCACATGCAACCTATCAACATGAGTGGCAATGTTTTTGAAAGCAGACACGTTTTACCAATTCTGGACAAACTCTTTAAGGACAGCACCAGAAAGGCTGGTGGAGAATTATAGGACATCATTAGTCTAAGGGGAATTCTGGGAATGAAGATGTGAACAATATCTCTGCAGTGAGACCTTTTGGAGGCAGATTGTCTTTAAGCCAATGCCTGGCCCCTTTAAGAAGCCTTAGAACATGGCTGGGGATTTGGAACTGTGGAAAGCTCATCAGTACATTTTGACCCCTTTAAGCATTGTACTTGTCCTCATACCTGAGCACTAGAAAATCACTAAAGGGTATAAAGGAAAACATCACAGCCTAACTATGGAAGTTAAGGAGAGCAGAAAGTTAAAGTGGTACTCCAGTGGAAAAAAAATTGTTTAAATCAACTGGTGTCAAAAAGTTATACAGATTTGTTAATTACTTTGAATTAAAAATCTTAAAAATTTTTACAGTCCTTATCAGCTGCTGTATGTCCTGCAGGAAGTGGTGTATTCTCTCCAGTCTGACACAGTGCTCTCTGCTGCCACCTCTGTCTATGTCAGGAACTGTCCAGAGCAGCAGGAAATCCCCATAGAAAACCTCTCCTGCTCTGGACAGTTCCTGACATGGACAGAGGTGGCAGCAGAGAGCACAGTGTCACACTGGAGAGAATACACCACTACCTGCAGGACATACAGCAGCTGATAAGTACTGAAAGACTGGAGAAGGGTTTGAGGTATAAAACAGCCTGATGTCCTCATTTCCTTCTATGTCTTCCAGGTAATTGGGATCTTTGTGATAGTAATCAGAGCTCTGACCCCTATAGAGATACCCTATAGAATCCATCTATATATTGTTGGTTACAAGGGAGGAATACAAGGAGCTAAGTCCTATCTGAGCTCAGGACCCTTGTACATTATATTCTCTTCGTCTTCTAGAATAGTTTTATTTAAGAACCTGAAGCAGTACCGAGAAAATCGCCTGAATTTACGAAAGCAGCTTCAGAGCTGTAATCCCCGCAGCTTCTCTGTTTCCAAATGGCAGGTGTCTGAGATTTAGAAGCTCATTGTCCTCCAGGACTGAAGTCTCCATGTTTGTTTAGAGCGCACAATTTGCCTTTCTTATTTTCTGAGGCTGCGGCGGTGAGGATGACGGCCATTGTGATGTCTGCCGGATCCGAGCCCCCCGTCCGCTGATAATGAACTCCCATGACCGGGAGCCGAGACCGACCTCCAGGCAATGTTTTCAGGATAGAAAAGTTTATTATTTAGTAGTACTTGAATGTCGGACTCCTCTAACACCTTCTCACCGCTCTCTAGAGTTGTTTTCTTTGCTTACATATAAGATTGTTTATTTGGTGTCGTTTCCCACAACTTATAGATTTTCACAGTTTTCGGATGATACAACAAGGGACGCTGCTATGTGTTTGATGCAAGTTTGAAATTACCCCTCCCCCCCATCTTATACATCCAGTCAGTTAATAAAGGGGGATCCTTTATTTAGGGCCCTCAAGAAGCGTCTTATACTCTGAAGGACTTGTCCTATTTTGCATTATATAGACAATCCTTT
Organism: Dendropsophus ebraccatus; assembly: GCF_027789765.1. Classification (NCBI taxonomy): domain Eukaryota; kingdom Metazoa; phylum Chordata; class Amphibia; order Anura; family Hylidae; genus Dendropsophus; species Dendropsophus ebraccatus. The sequence goes on along the minus strand of NC_091455.1, from coordinate 214,626,423 downwards.
GATATGAATGGGCGCTGTGTAATACCCAGTGTCGCCTCTGGTGGTGCTGTGGGGAAACTGAACACTCACTGGCGCAGGTTAGAGCTGATCGATATGGTTATCAGCAGGGGGCGCTTGTGTACTGGTTATTATAAAGGGAATCTATATACAAATAGGGATTGTAAAAATGTAGAGAACCTCTTTTGAAGGGGAACAAATCTAACCTAACACGACTAACAGTACGGGAAGGTCGCTGAGGAGGAAGGTAAGAGACATACTATAAGAGACGTACCATCCTCCTCCGTGCCCTGTGCAATATAGGGGGCTATAAGCAGGTTAGGTTCATCTATCCCGCTGATAGTTCATCCAATTTAGACAACCTTAAAATTGCTGACAAGTCAAAGTTTTATCGGCAGTATTATTCATTATTTTGGAGGAGGAAGACTATTTTTTAAAAAGAAAAAAGTTTTATTCATCTTCCCACCTTCCTGCTGACGCTGTTCTGACGCTGCTGAGTCCCCTCTGATCCCTACAAGTTGGTCCAGTCTTGACCCACAGGGATTGCCCGCTCGGCCAATCACTGGAGGCAGCAGTGACCTGATCGGCCGATTGGACGCTCCCAGACGCTTCCTGTGTGTTCAGACTCGGCAACAGGAAGTAGAAATAAGCAGAAGGTGTCAGAACAGCAGCAGCAATGGATCGGGGAGGTAAATAAGGGTTTCTTTAATTTTTTATTTATTATACAATACTATGTATAATAATACAGTATACAATAATATGTGGACAAGCACCATTAAACTTTATGCACATGCACATGTATGGGGCGGTAATATGGTCTCATACAAGTATATAGGCCCTCGCTGTCCTTCTATCCACCATCAGTTGCCATAATGAGAATACAGAGGATGATACACAGAAAACCTTGCAGAAAAAGGTTGTTGTATGATATGGTGTAGTACCGAAACACCACAGGATGGCAAACAGACTGTACAGCTATACCATTGGCTTGGTATATACTGACATATATGTCGGCAGACATCACTAGAATAGTAAATCAGCATTGTATGTAGTAAGAACCTTATTTCCATAGAGACCTCAAAATCTCCACCGACATTACCCCCCCCCCCCCCCCCCCCCCCCCGTGTAAACTTATCCTAGGAGCTATGGGTGCTACCTTTATGGAAAGTTCCCTGATTATTCCGGGACTATAATTACATATAACGTTATATATAGCGTTACCACATCGCTTCTCACCATCTGAATTCACTGTTAGCATAAGTAAGTAACAAGATCAAAAAATTAACATTTTCATGAAAAGGACAATTCGCTGAGTAAAATATTTCTATCTTTTTATAACTGTGCAAAAGTGAACAGCAGCAGCAACAACCGGGTGTCGTCAGGAAACAGGTGAGAAACACGTCGGGGCGAGATGACGGAGAGCGGTCTAATAAATGTTAATGGTCGCACCCAGATATATGCATAAGTAAAGTGCCTGGTAATGTAATATACAGTGTAACATACGGTGATAATCAGGCTGGGAGGATGGCGGCACAACGCTCAGCGCTAATGTCACATCTAACTGCAATTAAAGGGAATTTCGGTTTCGGCACATGGCGACGTTTTTTTGCTCTGAAATTCCCAACTTGTACAGTCGGGAAACACTCAATTTGGATTGAATCAAATCTGATGCCCGATTCTAATCAATCAAAGAAATTAGTCTATTTCCAGGTAGACCATCATTGCCTTTGATTCAGCTTAGGGTGAGGTACTGGTTCTCAATGAGGAGACCCAGTTGGTGTATGGAGATTTATTTACCGGCAAAGCTTTATGGAGAAAAGTGTGAAAACTTTACTATTATACCTGTTGGGTTACCATATTATACTGGTGAGTAGTGCCGAGCAAACTTGTGGCAACAATCACTCCGCATTTGACTCCTGGTGGAAGACTCCTAGGGCTGCCAGGAAAACATAGATACAGCCTATGGCATCCAACTTCCCTAGCCGCTGGGAGTCACATGCCAACGGTTGGATGAACGTTACCGAACCTGAACTTTCGGCAAGTTTGCTCAACACTACTGGTGAAGAGAAAAAGAGAGACAGTTGTATGCAGATGGTGGGGGGCTCATTTGCATATTTGTTTCCCATGAAGCATTGCCAGAAAATAAGTTTCCCTACTCCAGTGTCTCCTCAATTACACAGATCCTATAGAGTTAGTTGTTAGACCAAAATATCTAATCCTATCTGAGGGCCCTGCTTAGCCTCTACTGATCCTCAGGTTGTCTTTTAGGAAGGATAATTTAGAAGGTGAAATTACTGTTCAAGCTCGGCCTCCCCCTCCCTGTAGAATGACATAGGTTGTTCGGCATTAGATCATTTTTAGTAAAACAATAAAGAAAGCCTGCTCAGCCAATCACTGACTAAGATAAGACAGAGCTGTGGCCACTGATTGGCTGAGCAGGCTGTCACTCCCGAGACAAGTTTGTTTCGGAAGTTCAGGTGGCTGCGATCTGTGGAGGACACTGGCGACACCACAAGACAACCCCTTTAAATGTTATTTAAAAAAGTTCAGCCAAGGTGGCAGATGACGAAAAAATAGGAACAAATTAGAACAAAAGAAATAAATATGTTTCAGTGTCTGGCTCTAATCGGTGAAAAAAGAAAATTTAGGCAACACATTCACTTTAAGAGAAGACCACTTAAAAATATCTTTCATGTCCTACACTCATATGAAGGCATGAGCCCACCTATCACTATAGCACTGCGGCACTCTATTACACACTCGACTGCTTCTTTATTAAAGTTGAGCATGTTGGGTTTCATCCGAACCTGGAGAAGTTAGATGCGGCCCTAGGGAGTCCTGGAAAACATGGACTATTCTCTATAGCATGACAGCTTGATGGTTAGCACTGGGGCCCTGAGCTTGAATCCAACCACAATCACCATGAAGTTTTTTTTTTTGTTCTCCCCGTGTTTCCTCCAGTTTTCTCCAACATTCCAAAGACATACTGGTAAGTTTTGAGCCCCAATGGGGACCAGTGTGACCGATGAGAATCTTTGTACAGCACTACTAAGTATGTTGGTGCTATCTGAATAAATACAACGTAAAATACATAATCGAGTTTTATAATGCGATATAGTCTCTTCCGATCCATAGGGATCTAAGCTCTTGTCACCCATGGCATCTGCTGACATATGGCACAGACGTCTTCTATTAGGACAATGTCAAAAGATTAAAGTGTTTTTGAAGGCAATCTGGACTCAAACAGAAACAGAATCCATTGCTAGGCAACGTGCCACAACGTCACCCGCTTCTCCGCGGTTTAGATACACGCTTATTTATGGTGAAATATACTCTGTTACATTTTTATTTCTCGAAAGATGGAATAGTGGCCAATAAATGTTAATGGTGTAGGTCACTAATCCCTCTGAGCTGTTTTCATTAGATTCTGTAATATTCATGATCATCGACCAACAGGATCAAGATGTTGGAGAGAAAAGATACCAGAGAAACACGAGACCAGGGCGGTAATTCGATAAGTCCACTGTGACCGTTCCCGGCCATTATTGAAGGTTTTCATCAAACTCAGGCACACAAATGGCTGTTTTGAACTTTATTAAAGTGTTCCCTAAGAAGCAAAGTAATCAAGCTTACCATTGCAAAGAATATATGATATATTGATAATGCATAAAAGGAAACCAAATAAGAGCACATCGTGTAATAGGACAGAGTCCTTTATTGCCGCAGTTGCCGATAAGTTCACCTTGCACTTTGTTAAATCGCGACCAGTTTAGTCAGTCTGATGGGGACTGCAGTCATCACTGTTCTTCCTTTTTGGAATACAGTATACGGAAATTGCCTATAATATGGGATATCGTTGGGTATTGCCGGAAAGCGAGGTGTATAGTATGTAGTGTTGAGCGGAGTTTATGCACTGTTCGGGTACGACAATGTTCTTCACACCCACATACTCGGCTTTTGATTCCTGATGTCTGGAGAAGTTAGATACTGCCCTAGGGTGCCATCTATCTTCACCAGATACTGGGAGTCAAAGGCGAAGAGTTTGGGCTTGGAAAAGGAGAGGTTGTATAGTAAGTACTGTTGAGTGGCATTGCTGAACTGTTGGGCAATGTTCTCTACATCTCCAGACACCAGGAGTCAAAGCTTTGGGTTGGATTGGAAGAACGTTGGCCAACCAGAGTTGGATTGGGTTGGGAGAACGTTGGCCAACCTGAACAGTTCAGCAACTCCATTTGTCTTTAGGTTAAGTGTGGAGGTTTTGCAGCTCAGTTCCAGTGAAGTGAACGGAGCCAAATTGTAATACCACACACAACCTGAGGACAGGGGAGGGGTTGTTTTTAAAAGTATCTGAGTTTTTCAAATCCTAGATAACCCCTTTAAGGTATAGGAATGGTCAAACCTTATAAATAACTGTCAGATGGCAGACACATTGGATCAGAGAAAGCTCTATAATAGAGGAAATCTATCTCTAAAAACAGTCAGGAGAATAATTCTTAAAAAGCTTTTGATCAGTTGGGGTCTGGGTGTTTGGACCCCACCACTGACTAGAACCATTGGGGAGAAGAATGTGGTTAAGCACTGATTCTTATTCCATGCATCCGGAGACAACCCCATTGACTTATATTGGTCGGTCATGGTCTAAACACTGAGACCCTGACCGATCAAAAATTTTGGGAAAAATAAGTGACTATTTAAGACTCATCATTTTATTACCGTTCTTCAAAAATTCATTATAGAAAAAAATGCACCCGGTTAACGCATTTCCATCTTCCAGCTTACCATCTTTCTACATGCCCCTCCAACACCCCTTTAAGTGCTACTTAAAGGTATTGTTGGCTTCAAGCTATTACGACTTGTTAGAAAGATGGCTCGACAATATTTGATGACACAAATATTTTTATTTTATATTCTTTGGTAACCCCGACTGATCAGCTGTAATACAGAGGTAAATATGTCAATAAATGTTAGATTTCCTACAGCGCCTCCACAGGGGAAATAAGGCATTACACAGCACCCCTTCACAATAAGGGATTGTCAGTGTAATTCAGGAAAGAACGGGTCATCCAGAGTGATAGACGCTCTTTGTAAACGCTCTGAGGATCCTGAACAGGGAACTCTTGCCTATTAACTATTTCAGGGGTATATAAAAATGTTTTTTAATTACTAATTTGTCCTTTTTTTAACAATTTTTATAAGATAGAAGATTCCCTGTTTCTTAATTCTCACAAAATGTTCCCCCTGCTGATACCTCATCTGGAGAAACCTGCCAGTAAGTGTTCACTTTCCCTACAGTGCCACCACTGGCCAAACTAGGTATTACATAGTGTCCATTAAAATGAATGACCTGCCAGTGTAATACAGACTTGTCCTATGTAATCACTCTCCACTATGACCACTGAATATAAGCGTAGAGAATATGATAGTTGGTTTTCCAGACTGGAACAATGTGAATAAGTGAAGTTATTAAACGAGTGGCCTCCATTGTATGACTATGACGGGTGTTTACACGGTGTCCACCTGTAATTCTGATCGGCAGGTTTCGGACCCATCATTATAACTGCTGCACCCAAATTCGTTGATTATTTTCTTTTCAAGCAAAATGACAAACTGAGGCTTGTAAGTGCTTTCCTGGCAGGCAGCGAGGAGACAATTGTGTCATGCAATCGATGATTAATGGGCCGGGTCAATGGATTCTTCTCCCCGGTATTAGCAATTAATGGCCATTTCTTTGAATGACAGTAAGAGAATAATAACGCTCCTTCCATCTCTGTAAATAGAGGGGTGTGCGGAGTGTGTAAGGCTCTGATCTCTGCACGGTGACTCATCCGGAGGCTGACAAAACCCTCAGCAACAGCAAAGCGTCTGCACCGGGAACGCTCGCTCGGTTACATCTCGTCACAATACATTTAGGGTTTCTCTCCGACGAGTTATTTATATATCGGTGTAACGTACTTTATGTGTCGACAAGTCAGAAAGTGTTTGGCTTCTTGTCTATAGACAGGAGGACGGCTCAGGGATGGGGAGAGTCATAAGAAAAGCAAAAGAGGATGCAGTGGAGGCAATGGTAGACTGGACAAGACTAAGAAAGAATCCTCCGGTGACATCTCACACAGGATGACTCCACAAGGAGGTCACCCTGGAGCCATCACTTACCATTAGCGTCTATTCCTTATGAGTGGTGTTGAGGAGACCTATCATTCTGTTCGGGTTTGGCAACTTTCTTCAAACTGGAATGCTCAGCATTTGACTCCTGGTGGCTGGAAAAGTTAAATACCACCGTCAACATATGTAATAGAAGGAATAAAGTTGGCACTCACCCAAGATGTCTTTACGTACTTTTATTTCTTCCCATCAAAAAGTAAAAAATGGACTTACTGCACACTGTGGATAACGGCAGACGCTAACCAAACAAGGTGGTGACAGACTGTTTTGTGCACAGGCACGCTTCTACAGACCTCCCGTGGGTCCATAGAGGCGAGCCTGAGCGCGAAACAGTCTGCCCCTGCCTTGTTTGGTTAGCGTCTGCCGTTGTCCACAGTGTGCACTATTTTTCATGCGAAGAAATAAAAGTATGCGAAGACTTCTTGGGTAAGTGCAACCTTTATTCCTTCTGTTACATATGTGTAGGGCGGTATATAACTTCTCCAGCCACCAGGAGTCAAATGATGAGCGTTTGAGTTTGAAGAACAGAAGGGTAGGTCTGCTCAACACTACTTATGAGATGATACAGTCATATACAAAGATGATTGAATCTACCAAGATTCGTTTCAGATCTGACTAGGTAAACCTGCCTGTTAAGGATTCGGAAATGCTGTGCAGAGTATGTGCAGGAGCAGGGACACCTGTCATAAGGACTCCTGTCCCTGCTCCTGTACAGTACCATTGAGTAGCTAGGCCACGTGCAGAATGCCTGGCCCAGAGAATGTAGGGAGTGACCACTATACATTACAGACCATCAGTCCAATCCGTGTATAAGAGAAGGGAAAAAATGTGAATCTGAGTGTTGTTGTTTTTTTGTGGGAAATTTTGATAAAAATGTAGTTACAATCTGCTAAATTACACTAATGATCCGTCCTGTATGTACAACAATGCAAATAAAAGCTTACATGTATAGAGAGGAAGCCTAAGTATCCTTAGGTGTGAGGGGATGATAGGAACACCAGGGGGCACTATACACATCCCTATCCACACAACCTATTCCAACAGTTCTTCCCCCCTAAAGATGCCGATCCTACATTGTGTCCATGCTCTGAAAATAACCACAAAAAGTTTCTGCAGCCTAATAATGATAAACCCTCCAGAGGACTGTGACAAGAAATAGAAGAAATAAAAAAATAATATATAATATACATAGACAAGGGCTTTGAGAGTCCAGTCCGCTCTCCGCTCTCTCCACATCATCTGTTCAGGGGACTAAATGCGTCGGGTTTATTGAGCACATTTTGCCGAGAAGTAAAAAGGACACCGAATCCTCTAAGTGCTGTAATTTCTCTACAATTTACCTTTTAGTTCTCACCGAAGGTAAAACACAGAAGAGCGTGTGATAAATGGAAGGTTAACGGAGTTATTCACATAATAGTAAAGGAACAAAGAAGTGAGTAATAATAATAATCTGTGTAACGTGTGCAAGTAGGGAAGAGAGGCCTGATCCATGGAGTGACCGGAGGGTAAGGAGGAGGAAAATATAAAAAGTAGGGATAGAAAAGGTAATTAAAAAAATAAAAAAATAAATATATATATATATATATTTTACTATTATTATATATTACCTTCTCTATCCCGTTCTTCTCCCTTTTTTTTAATAGATCATAGAGTACTCTGACACCAATCAATTACAGATTAGTAAATTTGTAAAATCTCCAGTCTACCAGTACGTATCAGCTGCTGTATGTCCTGCAGGAAGTGGTGTATTCTCTCTAGTCTGACCCAGTGCTCTGCTGCCACCTCTGTCCATGTCAGGAACTGTCCAGAGCAGCAGCAAATCCCCATAGAAAACCTCTCCTGCTCTGGAGAGTTCCTGACATGGACAGAGGTGGCAGCAGAGAGCGCTGTGTCAGCTGCTCTTCCCAAAAGAAACGGGTTGGGGCAACTTTTCCCCCTTTGCATGCGGGGGTCTTTGGTAAGAGATGCTGAGCCGGTAGAGCCCTTTGACCTGTGCCTTATTCCAGTATTTGCCAATTTGAAGGCATCACAAGGAGCTCAGGTTCTCTGCAGGATTATTACACCACATTGCAGACCTTATCTTCGTCGACAGTAAATTACCTTTCATCTTATTTCGCTGGCAGTGACATGAAGAAAACAATGATTTTTAGGCAAGGACTAAGCTGACACATCACCCCTGGCGTTTGCCGCCCGTTATCTCCGCTCTTAATATATTTACTTCTTAGTTGGTTTCCTGTTTTATAAAATTTGAAGATAAAAAAAAAAAAAGTTTAATCTGTTTACAATAATTTGATATGGCTTCAGGTCAGCGGAGAAGAGCGTCTGTAGAGATACGGGAGGATGGCCAAGTAACGTTCTCAAGGTGAACGCTGCAGTGTGTAGTATAGAACGGCTGGAGACGAGAGCAAAACTAATAATAACGTTAGCGTCCTTCTAGAATTGGCGATTATTGGTGACGGTGTGACCACAGGATGAGTAATAGGTATCTGATTGGTGACAGTGTGACCACAGGATGGGTAATAAGTATCTGATTGGTGACGGTGTGACCTGAGGATGGTTAATAAGTATCTGATTGGTGACGGTGTGACCACAGGATAAGTAATAAGTATCTTAGTGGTGGAGGTGTGACCACAGGATAAGTAATAAGTATCTTAGCGGTGGCGGTGTGACCACAGGATGGGTAATAAGTATCTTATCAATGGCAGTGTGACCACAGGATGGGTAATAAGTATCTTAGCGGTGGCGGTGTGACCACAGGATGGGTAATAAGTATCTTATCGTTGGCAGTGTGACGACAGGATGGGTAATAAATATCTGACTGGTGGTCGTGTGACCATAGGATGGGCAATAAGTACCTGACTGGTGGCGGTGTGAGCACAGGATGGGTGATTAGTATCTTATCGGTGGCAGTGTGACCACAGGATGGGTGATAAGTATCTTATCGGTGGCAGTGTGACCACAGGATGGGTGATAAGTATCTTATCGGTGGCGGTGTGACTACAGGATAGACAATAAGTATCTTATCGGTGACGGTGTGACTACAGGATAGACAATAAGTATATTATCGGTGGCGGTGTGACCACAGGATAGACAATAAGTATATTATTGGTGGTGGTGTGACCACAGGATAGACATTAAGTGGCAGTGTGACTACAGGAAGGACAATAAGTGACTGATTGGTGCCGGTGTGACCACAGGATGGGTAATAAGTAAATTATTGGTGGTGGTGTGACCATTGGATAAATAATAAGTACCTAATTGGTGGTGATGTGACCACAGGATGGGCAATAAGTACTGACTGGTCGTGGTGTGACCACAAGATAAATAGTATTGCTGCCACCTCTGTCCATGTAAGGAACTGTCCAGAGCAGGACATACAGCAGCTGATAAGTACTGGTAGACTGGAGATTTTTATACAGAAGTAAATAACAAATCTATATACCTTTCTGACACCTGTTGATTTAATAGAAAACCGTTCCCCTTTAAGTAGTTGCTTACATGGCCAGGCTATCACCATCTAATATCCTATAAGACGTCGCAGCCATCCACCCGTCTTAATTCAATGTTTGGATTTGTTCTCCTAAAAACATTTAATTTCTGTCTCTATCAGAATGTTCTAAGTGCAACAAAACAAGGCGCCATCTGTCCCCTCCCTTCATCTGCAGCTGTAACCGCATTCACACTGACAATAGATGGAAGGCAGAATTCTGAGGATTTACTAGATTAACACTAATAAACAAGAGAGAACAAGCTAATGAAAAGCTTAGCCAACTAGCAATAAAAATATAGTCAGGAAAAGCCACAGCCCCCTTTGGGTAATACATCTGGTAACGGGCCCCTGGAAAATAAGATGGCGGCAGGTTGGGACCCTCAGCGATCAGTTGGTAACCTTGCAGCAAGTCTTAGAAATTACGAATTTGAATTAGATTAATGGGTTGACAAGATATAGCATAAAATTAAGGCAAATGGGAAATGGAGGCCAGTAAGTGTTGAGGTCCCTTGAAAATTGTCCCTTTTGCTTTCCCTATAATTTGGCCCTGGATAGGTCTGACTAGTGACATCATCATCATCACTAGGGCAGGGAGTAATGTCTGTGGTTAATTAAAGTTATTCTAATATGTAGCAATTAGTGTTGAGGGGACGTGCCAAACTGTTCGGGTTCAGCAACGTTTTTCGAGCCCCAACGCTCGGCCTTTGACTCCTGGTGGCTGGAGAAGTTAGATGCCAGGAAAACATGGATACAGGTTATGGCTATGTTCACACTGTGTACGAGTCCGTCTGCAGTTCTTACGGCGCCGTACATGTGCGGCTGAAACTACGGGCGTGGGAAAAATCGACATGCGGCCGGATGCGTATGCACTGCGAACATATGCCCGTAGTACAGTTCTGCTTCCCTAGCTTGTTTCCAAGCGATCTGAAACAGGTCATTTACTTGGAAATCTTCGCCCAATAAAACTCACAGAACCTTTTGGATCGAAAAATCAAGTTCAATTTGGCAGAAATAAGGACTTCGTGCGGGACCGCATGGAAATCCACGGCCGTGAGTTCCAACATTTCCATCCTCAAACAATGGTCTTGTTCATTTTTCACGGCGGCGTATATGATCCGGTCGTAAGCTCATACGTAGTGTGCACTGTGCGGCCGTATATCGTATACTTTCAAGCGAACTCATCAACCTTAAAACTACGTGCGTATATTCGCGGTTCGCACTACGAGCGGAAATATATGTAGTGTGAACATAGCCTAAGGCTGTGGCTATGTTTCCCAGGATTCCCTAGGATGAAATCCAACTTCTCCCGATGCCGTGAGTCAAATGGCGAGCACTTGGGTTGAGACAACATTGCCAAACCCAAACAGTTTTGCAAGTCCCCTCAACACTACTAGCAATTAAAACCATAATTTAATAAAATTTAATTTAATCAAATTAAAAATGTAAAAATATATTTATTTTAAAAGCAAAAAAAAAAACAACTAATTTTATTATTAGGGAATTTACAGTCCTAGTTAACCAAAGTTCTTCGCTAAGCTCTGCCATTGACTTGCCAGCCTGATGCGTTTGAACTCTGTGCCGCTCCACTCTGGGTGCCTGGCAAAGCTGGATGTAGTCCTGGAAGAAGGGACTGGATCCAGCTTTTCAGTGAAGCCTCGTGAAGCACTTTGTTTGGTAGAACCATAAATTCACCAATCCCGATTTATTATATTTGTATTAACTAAATATTTTCTATCTCCGGCTCTACATGGAAATCCACCAACAAAGTTTTCCAAAATCACGGCCACAATATAAACAGTGGATGAGTACGCTGAGAGCGGTGGAGTCATCCGGCTCCAGATAGGACATTAGCACTTTATTGCACATGCGGCCCATAAAGATAATCGGATAATTATTAGTAGGATAATGTTTACCTATCATTCTCCAGATCACACAGGCTAAATGTTCACATCATCATCGCGGTTTTGGAGCCAAAATTTGGTAATTAAAATATACAAAAAAAAATTAGTATTTTAAAACAGATGTCAATGCTGCTCCAGAATTCCCTCCGTACACCGAGGACTCGTTTCACACTAAATAAGGCTCTCCGGTGGGTCTTTCCAGTGCACATGGCTGTTGAAGGCAATGTACGATTCAAGAAGCACATAATTTCCCCAGTGACTCCTTCCATTAATGCAAACAACAGTAACTGAGCTCAGGTCAAAAAGTTTCATTTTCTGAGCTGGATTTTTATGGGCAACGAGAACAGGAAAACGTAGATGAAGAAACAAATAGTTAAAATGGAACAACTAAATCGATAGGGTGGAACATAGTGATGGAGTAAGGCCCCATGTCATCCCACCAGCCCTATAAATTTAGAACATCTATAAGTTTTTGAAGACCTCTCCCATATATAATGGATAACATGTGGAACCCACCTTCTCGAGGACTCCTTATATGATATTGTGGACTAGTAGGGACAACTTCCAATGTTAGTGTTTCTCTGTGTATACATTAGGAGTTCTTTGAAGTCAATGGTTTCCAACCTGTAGTTCTCCAGAGAGTCTTTAGCTACCCAGAAGGCTTCAAGACCATCATGGAGTGTGGTGGTGGGACATAGAATGTTAAGGAGCTGAGCTGTACTACTGGATTTGGTGAGCCTCATGCTTCAGCTTGTGCCGAGAGATTTTGCTGGAAGTGATTTTCCTTAAACACGGTTAAACTATAAGGGGCTTATGTCCAGGGTTCCACCATCTTGGTGTCCTAGGGGCCTTCACCAACCTCACTGACCTGGCACCATCTCTGAGCGAGCAAACACAATACAATAATGTCTGTTTGATGCTGATATGGAAACATGGACAGTGAATATTATAATGGGGGTCCCATAAAAGTCACTACAGAAAGTCCCAGCATATATATAGGTAGGAAAGAGCAGTCTGGAACCCAGAGGTGGGACCAAAAGACCATCTATTTTCTTTCCTACCAATCTAAATCCAAGCCTGTTTTTAGAAATTGGTTGAAATGACATTTTTCTAATCCAACCCAAATTTTCCTACTACAATCAGCTACCACAGATGCACAGGAGTTTAGGGACGTTAAGTGGATGGATGATGTATACAGATTGCATCGCAGAATTTGCACTGAAATTCCAGACATGGACACGGGAAATCGGACGTAATCAACAGCAAAACTCCATCCATGTTGTCCCTGTTAAGTGCAGCAAAAACCATTCCTGCCGACCTCAACGGGATGCAGGGAAGTATGCAGAATAGGTTCAGTAAAAAAAAGAAGTTCATGGTGGCACTACTAATCCCAGCCCAAAACATGCAAAGTGTGGAGCAGCAGCAATAACGGTGGTGCCAGTTCAAAACAAGCTAGGTAATGAAATATAATGCAAAAAAGAAGAAGGAAAAAGAACTGCACTCACCGTTAAAATGTCTTTATCTTTATTTATAATCCATCTTCAAAAACACAGGACAAAGTGCTGGACAAAGTGCAGATAGTGCGGCAGCAGACGCCACGGAGGTAAGGTGACAGGCTGTTTCACGCCTCTTTTCCGGCGCTTCTACGGGTCCGTAGAAGCGCCGGAAAAGAGGCGTGAAACAGCCTGTCACCTTACCTCCGTGGCGTCTGCTGCCGCACTATCTGCACTTTGTCCAGCACTTTGTCCTGTGTTTTTGAAGATGGATTATAAATAAAGATAAAGACATTTTAACGGTGAGTGCAGTTCTTTTTCCTTCTTTTTTGCATTATAGTATGCAGAATAGGAATGACGTCTCACTGGTTACTCACTAAAGCTTCCATTAAAGTCAATGGGAGCTTCAGGGCTTGTTTCCCATCCCCTATGCTGTTGGTGGTTTATTAACAGCCGATGTGCGGAGGCCCTTAGCTGGCACACAGAGAGCAAACAGAGAGGAAAACTGTTGTCCTCAGCAGCCAATCAGAGCACAGCTTTTGGTTTTCTGAAAGGATTTTATAAAATGAACGCTGCAATGTGATTGGTAGCTATGGGTAACTAAGATGGTGTTTATTATTTTATTAAACAAATAATTGTATTATAATTTCTATTCTTCTTATTATTATTATTGACAATATTTGTATTACTTTTTTAGTAATATTATTGTTATTTTATTATTTTGCCTTATATTTTTATTATCGTTATATTGTATTCTTGTTTTCACACATTACTGTCATCATTTGATCTATTCTATTCAGTATTATCTCCTACATTTATATTATTATTTTTTTTATTATTATTTGTATAACTTTTTATTATATTATTTTTGTTATGAATAATTCTTATGGTATAAGTTGTCTTTTTTTCTTTCTTGTTGTCTTTTTTCTATTTCTTTGTGTTTTCCCACATTACTATCATGATTTTATTTTTTATTTTTATTAGTATTACCTCTGACCGTATCATTATTTTTTTTTATAATTATTCTTACAGTTTTTTATGCTTTTATTATTATTCATATCCCTTATCCTGAATAACTCCACATCTCCTGGGGGTCTTTCACCATCGCTGGAGGCTGTCAGGGAGTCGGAGAAGAAAGCCCCCGACTAGTTCTGACCTTTGCGTTGTGTTTTTGATGACATAACGGGTCGTGTGAATGAAGAATCAGCGGGTAATCTGCATGTTCTCCGCTGTTCTCTGCTCATAATGTCACCTACATCTTCCTGCCGGACGCGGCCAGTACACTGCAGTGACCTTTGCCTTGGAACAAGTTGCAGCTTCTTACGGACGTAAGCGTGAAGGAGACGATCTGGTGTAATGATAAGAATGATTGCATTATCTTATTATATTGGATGGGTTACATTCCGAACACAACCTGCACCACTTCCCAGATTTATGATTCTTTAAGCCAACAGACCATAAAATATTAGATTCGAGCACTTGGTAAATGGCCCCTATATACATTGATTGGCTCCTGCAAGATGATATTACGCTGCTTAGAGGGAATTATTCTTGAGAATGTCAGCCTAGATCGGCGCTGATGCCGGCCATGTGACCCGCGCCGTCTAATACATCATGTTAATAAATGACCCGTGTACATCACCTATGACACTTAAGCAGAAGGACTAATTTGAAGGGCACGGCGTGTATATCATAATATTGGAGGCTGCTGGATGAACTAGAGAAAGTATTTTCCCGCACAGACTTAAAGCAGACGTAGCAGCGGCTCAGCCAGGGATCACACTACATTTTCCCGTCCGTTTTTTCTTTTTAGCGAATGGAAAAACTGATGTATTTGTGTGCATCCAAAGCAAGCACTTATTATAACTTAGCTGGGTGCCCACCATACATTGCCAGCCTGGTGTGCCCACATCTAGTTCACCATAGAGTGCCAAACATAGGGTGCCCTTATACTGTTCCAGTCTACACATGCCAGCCACATTTCTCATCTAGCGTCCACGGTGTTCTTCACTAGTGTTAAGTGGAGTTGACAAACTGTTCGGGTTTGGAAACGTTCTTACAACCTGAATGTCTCCTGATGTCTGGAGAAGTTCAATGCAGCCCTGGAAAACATGGATACAGCCTATGGCCCAGGGCTCCCTAGGGCGGCATCCAACTTCTTCAGCCACCGGTAATCAAACACCAAACGATCGGACTCCTGTTGCGCTCATGTCTAAACTTCTATACTGAGTTCTATGGGAAGGCATTACTGTTTGGACACAGAAGATGGTCCGGTCGTTCTCCTCATTCAGTCCCTGCCTATAACTTTTTATAATCTTGGATCTGTATCACTATGGGGAAGAAGTGAATTTCCCACTGTCCATAGTGATTGTAAAGGCAATAGGGTCCCATAGGAGCCAGCACTACTTGCATGTATGTATGGCTACCATCAAACCAATCACGGGAAGGAACCAGTCCGGCTTGTCTCCAGGAGTGATTATAAACGAGTCCTCCCAACTCCGGTCCTCCATCAGCGCCGATCGATCTTATAACCTATATTGTATAAATAAATAATGGGCAGATGCCGCAGCCATGATCAACAGCTTACAACTAATAATTACTTTATCGAAGGCAGAAATGACGTCCGCATCAATAATTCACGATCTTGACCTTGGCCAAGCAGAATTGCAGCATCAAAGTGTGCAAGACCCCCCCACCCCAATCTGTCCTTTCCCAACCCAATCTGTCCCCTCCAAACCCAATTAGTCCCCTCCAAACCCAATCCGTCCCCTCCAAACCCAATCAGTCCCCTCCAAACCCAATTCGTCCCCTCCAAACCCAATTCGTCCCCTCCAAACCCAATCTGTCGCCTCCAAATTAAATCAATGTAAGATGCAACAATGTTTCAAAGTCATCGCGTATCGTATCTCCTATTCCGGCCACAGAAAAAATGACGACTTTAACCCCGGAGCCATTTCCCGGCTAATCTGCCAGATCTGATACGGCTTTTCATTTTCTCCTATCTCTAGAGCGTCTATAAAAAGTGCTCGGCCCTCACCCCGAGGACGTCCAGCTTTTATGGGAGAACCGCTACCAATCGCTTTGGATTTAATTAGTATTTTTTACAATGATCTTTACGGAAAAGGTCCAGTAATGACAAAAGGAGAATGGATGTCTATAAAGGCTCGGCCATTGTATTGGGGTTATCCATTTTTTACAATGCAATTTGCTAGAAGACCACCTTGAGATAGGAGAATGACATGACCGGCCAAGCAATCCATCTTCATGGGTGGAGGATCCCAGTCTGGTCCAACAGTATAAGCCACCACAGCAGTATAAGTCAACACGCCTCCACTTTTTGCTTCACATGGACCTTATAGGTTTAGGTGGACCCTATATCTGTTTTGAATGCAGACTCAGGTTGGCTTTTGATATATCTTATCAGACAAAAATGCTTCCTTCTCCTGTTATCAAGCATTGTCTGTCCCCTGCAAAACTGTCATCCACTATAAAAAAAATCAGCTTAAAGGGGCTGTCTAAGTTATTTTTACTTGTCCCCTAGCCATAGCATAGGAACAAGTATGAGATTGTAGGGGGTCTGACCTCTGGTTTGCACTGGGGATCTTTAGAAAAGCGACCCGACTCCATTTTGAATACAGGTGGGGGTCAGCACATGACCCATAGCTCAATTCATTCTCTATGGAGCCACCAGAGATAGCCAAGTGCTATCATAGAGAATGAATGGAGTGCGGGTCACATGCTGTCCTGCGGCTCTTTTTAAAACAACAAATTCGGGGTGCTGTTCTAGAGATCCCCAGAGGTTGGACCCCACCAAGTAAAAATAACTCCGACAACCCCTTTAAGCTGATTATGTGTGGATGACAATCTAGCAGAAAGGCAGGGAGAATGATGATTCTTGATAACATGAGAAGAAGGCATTTTTGTCTGATAAGATATATTACTATGTTACTTATATACTACTGATCTATGCACAGTTGTAATGAGAGTGCCTATATATATAAAGTACAAACACTGAACGTAAAGCTATAACCTTCACATGCAATCCAGCCAGAACATAAATAAAGGTGCAGTGTTTCCAAATCAATGGTTACGACCATTAGCAGAGCGACGTCCCCATCACGGCTAATAAGGATTTCAGGGGGATAATGACCTTAAATGTATCCTTGAATTTTCTAAAAAATCAATTTTTCACTCAGGATTTATAAATCGTCTGTGGTCGTCTGATGAAGAACAGGTGGTGCACAATGCTCCGGGGAGGCTGGAAAGCTTCTACACATACAGGAGCGGAAAACCTAGACCTCCCATTCACTCCTAGGCTATGTTCACACTGCGTATGAGTCCGGCCGCATTTCGTACGCCGCCGTACATGTGCAGCTGAAACTACGGCCGTGGGAAAAATCGACATGCGGCCGGATGCGTACGAACCGCGAACATACGCCTGTAGTACAGTTCTGCTTCCCTAGCTTGTTTCGAAGCGATCTGAGGCAGCTCATTTACTTGGAAATCTTCGCCCAATAAAACTCACAGAACCTTTTGGATCGAAAAATCAAGTTCAATTTGGCTGAAATAAGTTCTTCGTACGGGACCGCATGGAAATCCACGGCCGTGAGTTTCAACATTTCCGTCCTCAAACAATGGTCTTGTTCATTTTTCACGGCGCCACATACGATCCGGCCATAAGCTCATACGTAGTGTGCATTGTGCGGCCGTATATCGTATACTTTCAAGCGAACGCATCAACCTCAAAACTACATGCGTATATTCGCGGTTCGCACTACGGCCGGACTCATGCGCAGTGTGAACATAGCTCTATAGTGTAAGGTAATGCCAGGCAGTGTCAGCTGAGAGCAGGACTAGCTATATACAATGTATCAGTCTGGAGCTCACAGAGCATTGTCTTCAGTGGATACAGAGCAGGACAAGCTATATACAATTTATCAGTCTGGAGCTCACAGAGCATTGTCTACACTGGATACAGAGCAGGACAAGCTATATACAATGTATCAGTCTGGAGCTCACAGAGCATTGTCTACACTGGATAGAGAGCAGGACTAGCTATGTACAATGTATCAGTCTATGTACGTGTATTATCAGTTTCCAGCTGAAGCAACGAGCGGAGTCCCAGCTCATAACTCACCGAATCCCCTCAGCAAACAACAGATTGTTACACAGAATTTATTCATTTTGACGCAATGTAACAACATTAACAACCGGATCCTCCAAACTGTTTGTTTTCCCTGAATCAATAAAGATTGTTGTTGTATCTCCAGAAGTTACAGAGAGTCTCAGCGGAACTAATATAACTCTATGGTGTAATCTATCATCTATCTATCTCCTATCTATCATCTATCTATCTCCTATCTATCTATCTATCTATCTATCTATCTATCTATCTATCTATCTCCTATCTATCTATCTATCTATCTATCTCCTATCTATCTATCTATCTATCTATCTATCTCCTATCTATCTATCTATCTATCTATCTATCTCCTATCTATCTATCTCCTATCTATCTATCTATCTATCTATCTATCTATCTATCTCCTATCTATCTATCTATCTATCTATCTATCTCCTATCTATCTATCTCCTATCTATCATCTATCTATCTATCTATCTCCTATCTATCTATCTATCTATCTATCTCCTATCTATCTATCTATCTATCTATCTATCTATCTCCTATCTATCTATCTCCTATCTATCTATCTATCTATCTATCTATCTATCTATCTATCTCCTATCTATCTATCTCCTATCTATCTATCTCCTATCTATCTATCTCCTATCTATCTATCTCCTATCTATCTATCTCCTATCTATCTATCTATCTATCTATCTATCTATCTATCTATCTATCTATCTCCTATCTATCTATCTATCTATCTATCTATCTATCTATCTATCTCCTATCTATCTATCTCATATCTATCTATCTCCTATCTATCTATCTATCTATCTATCCCCCTCCCTTCTTCTCCCCCCTCTCTCCACCTCTCTCTCTTCCTCTCTCCCCCTCTCTCCACCACTCTCTCTCTCCCCCCTCTCCCTCCCCTATCTCTTTCCCTCCCCTATCTCTCCCCCCTCTCCCCCCCTATCTCTCTCCCCCCTCTCCCTCCCCTATCTCTCTCCCCCCTCTCCCTCCCCTATCTCTCCCCCCTCTCCCTCCCCTATCTCTCCCCCCTCATCTCTCTCCCCCCTCTCCCTCCCCCTATTTCTCTCCCCCCTCTCCCTCCCCTATTTCTCTCCCCCCTCTCCCTCCCCTATCTCTCCCCCCTCTCCCCCCCTATCTCTCTCCCCCTCTCCCTCCCCTATCTCTCCCCCCTCTCCCCCCCTATCTCTCCCCCCCCCTCTCCCTCCCCTATCTCTCCCCCCCCTCTCCCTCCCCTATCTCTCCCCCCTCTCCCCCCCTATCTCTCTCCCCCCTCTCCCTCCCCTATCTCTCTCCCCCCTATCTCTCTCCCCCCTCTCCCTCCCCCTATTTCTCTCCGCCCTCTCCCTCCCCTATCTCTCCCCCCTCTCCCTCCCCTATTTCTCTCCCCCCTCTCCCCCCCTATCTCTCTCCCCCCTCTCCCTCCCCCTATTTCTCTCCCCCATCTCCCTCCCCTATCTCTCCCCCCCTATCTCTCTCCCCTTTCTCCCTCCCCCTATTTCTCTCCCCCCTCTCCCTCCCCCTATTTCTCTCCCCCCTCTCCCCTATTTCTCTCCCCCCTCTCCCTCCCCCTATTTCTCTCCCCCCTCTCCCTCCCCTATCTCTCCCCCCTCTCCCCCCCTATCTCTCTCCCCCCTCTCCCTCCCCCTATTTCTCTCCCCCCTCTCCCTCCCCCTATTTCTCTCCCCCCTCTCCCTCCCCTCTCTCCCTCCCCTATCTCTCCCCCCCTATCTCTCTCCCCCCTCTCCCTCCCCCTATCTCTCTCCCCCCTCTCCCTCCCCTATCTCTCTCCCCCCTATCTCTCTCCCCCCTCTCCCTCCCCCTATTTCTCTCCGCCCTCTCCCTCCCCTATCTCTCCCCCCTCTCCCTCCCCTATTTCTCTCCCCCCTCTCCCCCCCTATCTCTCTCCCCCCTCTCCCTCCCCCTATTTCTCTCCCCCATCTCCCTCCCCTATCTCTCCCCCCCTATCTCTCTCCCCTTTCTCCCTCCCCCTATTTCTCTCCCCCCTCTCCCTCCCCCTATTTCTCTCCCCCCTCTCCCCTATTTCTCTCCCCCCTCTCCCTCCCCCTATTTCTCTCCCCCCTCTCCCTCCCCCTATTTCTCTCCCCCCTCTCCCTCCCCTATCTCTCCCCCCTCTCCCCCCCTATCTCTCTCCCCCCTCTCCCTCCCCCTATTTCTCTCCCCCCTCTCCCTCCCCCTATTTCTCTCCCCCCTCTCCCTCCCCTCTCTCCCTCCCCTATCTCTCCCCCCCTATCTCTCTCCCCCCTCTCCCTCCCCCTATCTCTCTCCCCCCTCTCCCTCCCCTATTTCTCTCCCCCCTCTCCCTCCCCTATTTCTCTCCCCCCTCTCCCTCCCCTATTTCTCTCCCCCCTCTCCCTCCCCTATTTCTCTCCCCCCTCTCCCTCCCCTATTTCTCTCCCCCCTCTCCCTCCCCTATTTCTCTCCCCCCTCTCCCTCCCCTATCTCTCCCCCCCTATCTCTCCCCCCCTATCTCTCTCCCCCCTCTCCCTCCCCCTATTTCTCTCCCCCCTCTCCCTCCCCTATCTCTCTCCCCTCTCCCTCCCCTATCTCTCTCCCTGCCTCTCCCTCCCCTATCTCTCTCCCTCCCCTATCTCTCTCCCTGCCTCTCCCTCCCCCTATCTCTCTCACCCCTATCTCTCTCCCCCCTCTCCCTCCCCCTATCTCTCTCCCCCCTCTCCCCCCCACCTCTCTCCCCTATTTCTCTCCCTCTAATCTCTCCCCCCTCTCCCTCCCCTATCTCTTTCCCCCTCTCTTTCTCTCTCTCTCTCTTTCTCTCTCTCTCTCTCTCTCTCTCTCTGTCTCTTTCCACCTCCCCCCCCCTCTTTTTCTCTCTCTCCCTCCCTCTCTCTCTCTCTCTCTCTCTCCACCACTCTCCCTCCCTCTCTCTCTCCCTCCCCCCCTCTCCCCCCCCCCCCCCTCTCTCTCCTGGTCTGGCTGTAATACTGATCTCCTTCTGCATAGATTTGGAGATCTGTAGACTTGGAGTCTCTTACATTCTCCTCCTGTGAGGCCTTATATCATTATCCTGCAGACGGCCATGGTTCCTATTGTAGCCGCCGACTATGAGGGATCAGTCACATGTGACACAGACTCTCGGCTGATTTTAATGGCCGTGCGTTGTGACATGGAGGGAAGAAAGGAGAGAAGCTTCACACAAAGTTCCCGGATCTTCTCTTTCATGTGCGATGGGCGACGTGCGGCGATGGGGCTGAAGCTACAGAATGATAAGCAGCCATTTATTCCTGTCCGTCTCCTTCTAGAAGGGATAAAGAAGTCTGTACAGAAGGCCAAACACGGCGGAGACGTAGTGAGGAGAATACCGCTAAATTGGAAGAGCAATCATGTAGATTTTACGGGAGTGTGCAGCCGTACAATGGCAGTAATTTCCCATAAAAGCGACTTCTTCCATAAAACACTCTAAGTAAATCTGCTTAAAGGTCATTGATCACCAGCATCCCCGGCAATCAGCTGCATGGAAGACTGGCTGCTCTGGTAAGTGCTGCACAGCGCCAGACATTTCACTGTGGCTGAGTGCGGTACTGCAACTTACTTTAGCTAAGTCCAGGGATGGGGACCCTTCGGTCCTCCAACTACAATTCCCATCAAACCTTTGTCTGTCCAGATATAATGGGAATTGTAGTTCTGCAACTGCTGCTTGGTTTAGTCCCATTAAAGACCGGTTAAGCAGGACAATATACTGTAATTGCTGGAACGGCAAATGGCATATTTGGATGAACCATCATTGTGCTATTGGGAGTGCCTGGTCCCTGGGACCCCAGTAACAGAACTGTAATACTCTGTTGAGAGTTGTTAATGCGATATATGGCCACCCAGTGGTCGTGGTGGGAATTACAGTCTGTGTTTCTAGCATGTGATGATATGTTGAATTTTTCTGGTTCAATGTTTTGATCACTATATTATCCAGGAAGTGACATCACTTTCTTGCTTGTTTTGCTTGTAATAATAGGTAAGAGGCTGCTGAAAAGTGATCTGTATATCATTACAGCTAAAGGTGATGCCAGTAGATGCGGAGACAATAGATGAAGCTCACAGCTCAGCCTCCCCCTCCCTATGGAATGACTTAGGTCACAGAGGTCACAGAGCATGGTTACAAATGTGGCCTATAGGAATAATGATGTTCATTGTATCTATGTCCATTAAACTTGCCATAAATCATATCACTAAATGCTGTCAAATCAGCTCAAGCAAGATGGCAGCCCCCATAACAATGTAATAAAAAAAAAATAGAAAGAAATACAAGGAGAAAATAGAAACAGATTAGGAAAAGAAAAAAAATGGATGAAATCAGTAAAAATAAAAATCCCTTTAAGTCCCATTTATATCTCTGGGTCTTCTAGGCAGTCAGGTAAAATCAAATCAATGGAGATTTTTTTTTTTTTTCAGTATCAACATTGCCAATCTGGTATTACCCAAGTCTGGGAATAATATATCTTTCTTTAATTAAATTATATGGACAAAAAATATCATCTCACTAACCATAAAAGTATTTTTTAATATATTTTTTAGAATTATAGACTCTTAGAAACCTTTTCATTTTCCTGTACAAAAAAAAAATAAAATAAAAAAGTAACCTCATTACATTGGATTAATAACATTTTGCTGGGAAGAGCGGCGCTCAGAAGATCTATCTGCGGAGTAAATGGGATAGGGACGCTCTACGTTCCATTACTCTCTGCTCTGCGGATACATTTGGGCTGAGAAGATGTTTTCTGCTTTCTATGGGCGAAAAAAAAAATAATTAAAGCGGCTTTAGAATTATCCCGGGAAGGTAAATATTTTCCTACATTTCAAAAGCGAAAACGAACGCTGATAAAGAAAAAATAGAAATAAATAAAAAAAAAAAAAAAAACTTATTTTAATTTGTTTTTTAAAATAATTACAATTGACTCGTTTGATGTATTGCGAGCGGCGTCTTATCGCCTTATACGTTATGAATTGTCATCGCTTACAGAAGGGGCCGGGAAAATTCAAAGAAATGTAATTTAAATATTGCAGCTGTTGTATTTTTATACAAAGGAGCCGGCTGGATCGAGGACGGGCGCTGGGAAGAGATTTTCTCTGGGACTCTGAATCTAAGCCGGGATTGAAGAACTCGAATTTTCCCTTTTTTTCATTATTAGAAATTTGCTTCATCAGCTTTTACTTTAACTAAAATAAACTTTCCGTGCCTGCAGTAAAGCAATCTACAAATATGTTAAACTTCACCATATATGGTCAGCCGGGTCGGTAAGGACTCGTGGGTGGGGTTTTCGGCAAGCAATATACCCACCAAACCCCCAACCCCCCCCCCCCCCCCCCGTTCCTTCTTTACCTTGTTTGTAAGGGGCACACTGCAGGCACTATTATAGAGGGCACACTGCAGGCACTATTATAGGGGGCACACTGCAGGCACTATTATAGGGGGCACACTGCAGGCACTATTATAGGGGGCACACTGCAGGCACTATTATAGGGGGCACACTGCAGGCACTATTATAGGGGGCACACTGCAGACACTATTATAGGGGGCACACTGCAGGCACTATTATAGAAGGCACACTGCAGGCACTATTATAGGGGGCACACTGCTGGCACTATTATAGAGGGCACACTGCAGGCACTATTATAGGGGGCACACTGCAGGCACTATTATAGGGGGCACACTGCAGGCACTATTAGTTATAGGGGGCACACTGCAGGCACTATTATAGGGGGCACACTGCAGGCACTATTATAGGGGGCACACTGCAGGCACTATTATAGGGGGCACACTGCTGGCACTATTAGTTATAGGGGGCCCACTGCTGGCACTATTAGTTGTAGGGGGCACACTGCAGGCACTATTAGTTATAGGGGGCACACTGCAGGCACTATTATAGGGGGCACACTGCAGGCACTATTATAGAGGGCACACTGCAGGCACTATTATAGGGGGCACACTGCTGGCACTATTATAGGGGGCACACTGCAGGCACTATTAGTTATAGGGGGCACAATTCAGGCACTATTAAAGGGGGCACACTGCTGGCACTATTAGTTATAGGGGGCACACTGCTGGCACTATTATAGGGGGCACACTGCAGGCACTATTATAGGGGGCACAATTCAGGCACTATTAAAGGGGGCACACTGCTGGCACTATTAGTTATAGGGGGCACACTGCTGGCACTATTAGTTATAGGGGGCACACTGCTGGCACTATTAGTTATAGGGGGCACACTGCAGGCACTATTAGTTATAGGGGCACACTGCAGGCACTATTATAGGGGCCACACTGCTGGCACTATTAGTTATAGGGGGCACACTGCTGGCACTATTAGTTATAGGGGGCACACTGCAGGCACTATTAGTTATAGGGGGCACACTGCTGGCACTATTAGTTATAGGGGGCACACTGCAGGCACTATTAGTTATAGGGGCACACTGCAGGCACTATTATAGGGGCCACACTGCTGGCACTATTAGTTATAGGGGGCACACTGCTGGCACTATTAGTTATAGGGGGAACACTGCTGGCACTATTAGTTATAGGGGGCACACTGCTGGCACTATTATAGGGGGCACACTGCAGGCACTATTAGCTATAAGGGGCACACTGCTGGCACTATTATAGGGGGCACACTGCAGGCACTATTATAGGGGCACACTGCAGGCACTATTAGTTATAGGGGGTACACTGCTGGCACTATTAGTTATAGGGGGCACACTGCAGGCATTATTAGTTATAGGGGGCAAACTGCAGGCACTATTATAGGGGGCACACTGCTGGCACTATTATAGGGGGCACACTGCTGGCACTATTAGTTATAAGGGGCACACTGCAGGCACTATTAGTTATAGGGGGTACAATGCTGGCACTATTAGTTATAGGGGGCACACTGCAGGCACTATTGTTTATAGGGGGCACACTGCTGGCACTATTGGTTATACAGGACAATGTGCACTGTTCTTTATAGGAGAAATCCTTTATACAATGATGGAATTACTGGAGACACCTTGGCTTTTACTATATGATTTTTTTGTTAAGAGTTTGGGCATCTCCCCCCCCCAGCACTCCACCCCCGCCCACCCCCCAACACCCCCACAGCATCCTGGGTGGGTGTAATTCAGCAGAGAACAGTCATTCGGCAGGTCCATCCATACATCTCCAGGTGACATCTCCAATGTCAGAGCATTTCCGCCTCTCGTTTAGGAATCAGACACGAGGATGGCGGAGAGCGACTACAAGCAGGGGCACAACTTCTCCGAGCGGCTTAGAAGATAACACATTACATGGGAGTAAATATCTGCAGGGTTTATGGTTTTAATGAAATCTCTGTCCTGTGAATTTTTCCTGGAGTGACATTAGCGCCTTCCTGTCATCTCCAGATTACCGCTCTCTTCTGGAGTCTGAGCGTCAGGGGCTGAAACGGCAATTCTTTATTATTATTATTATTATTATTATTATGGAAAATGTGGCAACAAATGTTGAAATAAAGAGACTGTTAGATATAGGGGCTAATGTCCCAAAATTACAACTTTATTTTATGTTTTTTTTATACAAATCAACTGGTACCAGAAAGTTATACAGATTTGTAATTTATTTCTATATAAAAATCTCCAGTCTTCCAGTACTTATCAGCTGCTGTATGTCCTACAGGAAATGGTGTATTCGCTCCAGTCTAACACAGTGCTCTCTGCTGCCACCTCTGTCCATGTCAGGAACTGTCCAGAGCAGGAGAGGTTTTCTATGGGGTTTTACCACAGCATGCATGCCTCTTCCCTCCCTGTTGTAAATCCTGTACATCAATTAGTCAAGACAGGGAGAGGTGGGGGAGGAGGTGTGCATGCTGCGGCTCAGCATCACTTCTGTGGCACTTCAGCTTTTAGGGGTAAATGGAATTTTATAACTGCAAATGGCCATCACCAAAGACTAAGGCATCATGTGTTTTATCTCCCTATCACCTATATACCTGGTACAGACCTGACAGATTCCCTTTAATGATAATCCATCAGTAATATTTTATAAGGATACAAGTTATAGAAGGAGCATTATTTAAATGCGCTGTCCCTTTAAATGTTAACACTGTAGCGGAAACAAGCAGAGAAGCGGCAATGTCTAGCAGGTTGCATGTGTAAATATTTGCCGGCGTTTCCTTATGATATATGACAAAGTGCAAATGACGGCTCTCAGGATGTGTACTACGTATTACGCTTTCATCTTTCTGCACTTTCTCACAATCATAAATCAATCAACTCAAAAGCAAATCGAGAAAATAGGCCAAGCAACAGGAAATCAGATTAAAAATGATGAAAAAATTGTGCTCCAGATTACGGGAAATTAATCTGATCTGCTTACTTCAGGCAGGGGGCAAATACTTGCTTGAAATAACAGTTTCCAATTTGGTTGCTGTCATGTTTTTACTTAAACGGATTTAATCCTTTTGTACATGTTCTGCTGTTACGGCGGAGGCGCGGGGTTATGGCGGCCCCCGCTCCGCGCTAAGCTCGTTCTAAGAACTAAATTAAACTGCGAGGAGTTTTGAATAAAGCAGAAGAGTCGATAAGGCGAGATCATGATGAGGGCAGCTGGTGGGACCCGAACTGTCATCCACCCATACTGCCATACTGTCACCCACCGATATCGTCATACTGTCACCCACCGATACCGTCATACTGTCACCCACCGATACCGTCATACTGTCACCCACCGATACTGTGATACTTTTACCCACCGATACCGTCATACTGTCACCCACCAATACTGTGATACTGTCACCCACTGATACTGTGATACCCACACCCACCGATACCATCATACTGTTACCCACCGATACCAAGATACTATCACCCACTGATACTGTGATACTATCACCCACTGATACCGTGATAATGTCACCCACCGATACTGTGATACTGTTACCCCCCAATACTGTCACCCACCGATACTATACCCCACTGATACTGTTACCCACTGATTCCATCATACTATGACCCACAGATACTGTCCCCCACCGATACTGTGATATAATCACCTACTGATACTATGACCCACTGATACTTTCACCAACCTATACCGTAATACTATGACCTACCAATACTGCCACCCACCGATACCAAGATATTATTACCTACCGATACTGCCACCCACCGATACTATGATACTATTACCTACCGATACTGCCACCCACCGATACTATGATACTATTACCTACCAATACTGCCACCCACCGATACCAAGATATTATTACCTACCGATACTGCCACCCACCGATACTATGATACTATTACCTACCGATACTGCCACCCACCGATACTATGATACTATTACCTACCAATACTGCCACCCACCGATACTATGATACTATTACCTACCGATACTGCCACCCACCGATACTATGATACTATTACCTACCGATACTGCCACCCACCGATACTATGATACTATTACCTACCAATACTGCCACCCACCGATACTATGATACTATTACCTACCGACACTGCCACCCACCGATACTATGATACTATTACCTACCGATACTGCCACCCACCGATACTATGATACTATTACCTACCAATACTGCCACCCACCGATACTATGATACTATTACCTACCGATACTGCCACCCACCGATACTATGATACTATTACCTACCAATACTGCCACCCACTGATACTATGATACTATCACCTACCGACACTGCCACCCACCGATACTATGATACTATTACCTACCAATACTGCCACCCACCGATACTATGATACTATTACCTACCGATACTGCCACCCACCGATACTATGATACTATTACCTACCGATACTGCCACCCACCGATACTATGATACTATTACCTACCGACACTGCCACCCACCGATACTATGATACTATTACCTACCGACACTGCCACCCACCGATACTATGATACTATTACCTACCAATACTGCCACCCACCGATACTATGATACTATTACCTACCAATACTGCTACCCACCAATATCGTGATACTATTACCTACCGATACTGCCACCCACTGATACCGTCATACTGTCACACACCAATACTATCCACCATATACTGTCAACCACCAATACCATGATACCATAACCTACGATACTGTCACCCACCGATACTGCCAAGCACGGATACTGTCACCAACCAATAGTGTGATACTGTCACCCATCAATTTAATCCACCATATACTGCCATGCACGATATCATGATACTGTAACCCACTGATACTGTCATCTACTGATACTGTCACCCACCAATACTGTTACCCACTGATACTGTCACTCACTAAAGCTCTATTTTCTCTACTTTGAAAAAACACATAAAAAACCCTGTTTTCGACAAAAATTGCATGTCTAGGATATATGTCATATATAACTTAAGAATGTCCCTTTAACCCTTAAAAGGGAATCTGTCAGCAGCCGGGCCCTACCTGAGGTGCTGGCAGTGTGCTGTAGCTGGCAGTCCCCTAGTGAGCATGGTGACTTTTGGTAATATGTCCATGCAGTGGATTATATGCAATCTCAGGTCTCCTACTGTAATAAAGAGTCAGAGAGGAGTTGTGGCTCACCATTCCTCCCTTTTCCCTCTTCTTCATGAATAATTAAGTATAAGTGAATAAGTCAGTATCTGCCAACAGAGGACTGGAACAGAAGGTCGGGTATCATTGATAATCCATGAGGAAGAGAGAGGAGGAAGCAGTGGTGAGGCTGGCACAGTGCGGCACAAACATTGAGCCACAACTCCTCTTTGACTCTTCATTACAGTAGGAGACCGGAGATTGTGTATAATTCACTCTACAGACAAATTACGAAAATGTACCATGCTCACTAGGGGACTGCCAGCTACAGCACACTGTCAGCACCTCAGGTAGGGCCCAGGAGCTGACAGCTGTCCTTTAAGGACATCAGTGATTTTAGTCTTATTTTTTTCTTAATTAAATTTATATATTTTTTGTACAGTCACAGCAAAGCTTGATGGCAGAGCGGCCCAAGGTCACTCCACCACAACAGAAGTCAACAGCATTAGAAATGGTGAAGTCCCTGGTTCAGATTATGTATCGGGCCCAAGAGCTTGAAGCTACATATCTGACCTTCTTCATGAGCTCCTTTGAAGTCCCTAATACTCCCTCTATACCCAGTGTACCCTTGGGATCCAATAACCTTGGGATGCTTGTTTATTACAGAAAGCTTTGTATCCGAGGATGTATGTCCAAGAACAAATATATGCCCGACGCATTTGAAAAATTCTAAAATGATAAAAAAAAAAAAAGAATAAACCTCTAAAAAAAACTAAAAGAATAAAGGATGGATTCAGGAAGGCACAACAAAGCTATAAATATGTGTTGTGTTAAGGTCTACGACCTTCTCCGGGAGTGAAAGTTTACAAATACAAAGTATAATTCTACCAAGAAACATCTGAAAATTTAAAGGGATTTGTAGATAGAATTATCCAGAGCTGGTCAGTACGAAAAGCGAATCCAAAGTGTTTGATGTAATGGAGAAAATGATGCTCGGTCACCTGGTGCTTGGATGTCTCCACAAGATCTGACGGCATAGGTAAGATTCCCACTCCAAACACAGAGATCTATCATTCTGCATTCACTATTCATACAGATGTCTTGTTTCAAAAAAGTTTTTTCCTCCTCGCATAATATTTGGAAATCACAGCACAATAAATCTTTAAGGGGCGGCCGCACAACCCTGCAAAGGAATCATCGTCTTCACCATCGGACTGTGGGAGATCTCTTGCATTATTTAAGAGTAAATAGAGAATCTAAACACCGTAAAAATATGGTAAAAAATATAAAAGAAGCAACATACAATAAACCTTAAACTAGAAAAACAAAGTATACATTGCAATATCTATATAAAAAAGTATATAGAAAAAGTATACATTACAATATCTATATAAAAAAGTATATAAAAAAAGTATACATTACAATATCTATATAACAATAAGTATAAAAAACAAAGTATACATTACAATATCTATACAAAACATATAAAAAACAAAGTATACATTACAATATCTATATAACAATAAGTATAAAAAACAAAGTATACATTACAATATCTATATAAAAAATGATAAAAAAGTATACATTACAATATCTATATAACAATAAGTATAAAAACATATACATTACAATATCTATATAAAAAATTAGTATAAAAAAATACTCCAGCTGCCTTGGAAGTTGGACCGCCATCGGTTATGAAGGTGATTATGTGCTGAGATCTCGTTTAGATCGATCCCATGTGAACATAGCCTTAGATCTGTGCGCTTCATACAGAGTAGGTAAGCAGGTAAGCAAGAATGAGGTCATGGGCTCACACACGGCCGTTGTCTGTCATTAAATGATGGCTGTCCAATAAAAACGGCCATGGTTTTGATGGTGTGTGAACATAGCCTTAAAGGGGTAATTTTACATGAATAATTAGAAACTATGTTCACAAACCGTCCTGTTTTGGCCACTGGCCAAACGTCTCTTAGGACGACCATTATTTTATAAATAACGGCCATGGTTACGAAACAACACCCATTATTTGGCTTTAAAATGACGGCCATCCTAAAATCTATAGGGCACAGGCTGTAGTCATGATTTCCAGGACACCCTACGGCGGCATCCAACTTCTCCAGATGCTGAGAGTCAAATGACAAACATTCGGGTGCAGAGTACATTGCCAAAACCAGCAGGCAGGGGCGGAGTGGGGGGGCCATAATAACAAACCACTACTTAGCTCTCCAAGCCCCCGCAAAGGGCTGGGCGGCAGCCCCGGGACCCCCCTGGAAGGCATTTTCCCCCAAGTCACGATGTCCCGGTTGATGGACAGCCTGCTCAGCCAAACAGTGACTGAATCTTTGTCCCGCCCCAGTTACTGACTGGCTGCACAGGCTGTCCGTCAACCGGATTGTGTCATCAGCTCAGAAGAGATCCAGGAGCCCTGCGGGAGTCCCGTAGCGGCAATCCGGTGCTGGAGAGGCATAGGGACAGGTGAGTAATGATAGTTTATTATGTTCCTCCTATGACTCTTGCCTTTTTCTCCTTTAACACTAATTCCTTCGCCTTTAGAGCCCAGCACAAACACTACATACCTGTCCGGTAAGCAGCCACCTTGTATGCATCGCTGCTTACTCTCTGGCCACACTAAGGTGGGCAGCCACTTACACTCCTTATATTTGTTGGGTTGGAAGCTCCAGATGCAGAATGACAAAAACTGCAGCTACCTCCTCCCAAAAACAGCGCCACCCCTGCCCTCAGGCTGTGCGTGGTATTACAATTCATCTCCATTGACATCGATGGCACTCGGCTCTGCTGCCTCTGATAATGTCAGCGTGCTATACCTGAGGATTTATTGCGCCCGACCTGTACACATCTCCCCATCTGTAATCATTGAGTCAGTGTGTCTGAGTCCGTGGTCTGAATCGGAGCCTATTAAAGGTAATTCAGTCTGATTCTTCCCACCGGCCGCCATTGATCGCAGCACATAAGTATATGTGTCACCAAAGGAAAACAAAAGAATCGGTTTCTGTTTGGTACAATCTCGGTTTCGGCGCAGGTATTTGATGTACGGTCGCGCTATAATAAATGCCGTGTTGTGAAACACAACGTCATCCTTCATAAATCATAGACGCTCGATAATAAAACACGCCGCGCGAAAGGCAAAAGTGAACCTTTTCAGCAGATAGTCCTCGCCGGTCAGGAATCAATGTAATCGGAGTTCCATGTGTGAGCCGGATCAGGGCAGAAGACACAGCCGCATCTACTCCTCATAGCCCATTATAGGAGAAGAAAGGGGGGAAGGGGCCGAAAGCATCGATAGCGCTAGAAATCTGGGGGTGCAAGAATAGATGCCGCATCAGTGTCTAGATGCTAAAAATTATATATATATATTTATTTTTTTAAAATTTTTGTCTTGGATAAGGGGTGACATGGCCTCTCTGCTGCCACCAATGGTTGTGTTAGGAACTTCAGGGTTGCACAAGTCTTGGTCCCAGCACAGCTACATATTGCTAGTGCTGCTGTATACAGATATTGAGCCTCCTCTATAATAATACATTTTACAATTAGTACACACATGTTACACTGGGGGGAGCTGTCTGTGTCACTAGTGCTGCAGCCTCCTCTGAAGTCTCTATATTACTTGTTACCATTAGAATGAATATTACAGTGGGGGAAGCTGTCTGTGTCACTAGTGCTGCAGCCTCTCCTCATGTCTATATATAGGCATAGCATGTAATATATAGACATTAGGGAGGCTGCAGCACTAGTGTCACAGACAGCTTCCCCCAGTGCAATTTCTATTCTAATGGTAACATGTATTATATAGACATCAGGGGAGGCTGCAGCACTAGTGACACAGACAGCTTCCCCCAGTGTATTGTCTATTCTAATAGTAACATGTATTATATAGACATCAGGGGAGGCTGCAGCACTAGTGACATAGACAGCTCCCCCCTGTGTAATGTCTATTCTAATAGTAACATGTAATATATAGACATGACGGGGGCTGCAGCACTAGTGACACAGACAGCTCCCCCCAGTGTAATGTCTCTTCTAATGGTAACATGTAATATATAGACATCAGGGGAGGCTGCAGCACTAGTGACATAGACAGCTCCCCCAGTGTAATGTCTATTCTAATAGTAACATGTAATATATAGACATGACGGGGGCTGCAGCACTAGTCACTAGTGACTTTACAAAAGTCAGTGGGACCTTCTGTCTATGTTTACACAACATACTATTTTAGAAAAGAACAGACGTTGTTTTTCATTAAAGTAACGGCCTTCCTTTTCACACTGGCACTATTTTTGGCACTCAAAACAACGGCCATTGTTCAATACATTGTGTGAAAACAATGGCCATAGTTGCATTTATTTCAATGCATATCATTGGAGTATTTTTAATGGAAAAAGACAACCGTTCATTTAGAAAAATTGTACGTTGTGTGAACATAGTCTAAAATAGTCAAAGATTTTGGAAACCCCGCCCACAAATGAGGTTGATTGATGGTATAATTTTCAGATGTAACGAGAAAGAATCTACAGCCGAATATAAAGTCACACAAGAAAAGTTTTCAGGTCGACTTCTGAGCCAAAAACAAAAATAAAACGCCGATTGTGCAGCTTCCCCCTTAAAACGACGGCGGTCGGAGAGACACAGTGGGAAATAATTGTCTGGTGAATGGCTGCGAGCGCTCTGTAATTTATTCCGCATCCATTCCTCCGCCAGTGACACTGTTCTACCGCTATCTGCAGGTATTTCAGCTTCTGTGAAGAAGAGAAGAAATATAGCAGGTGCTACTTATATTATCACCGCACATCTGTACAGACGGATGGATCTGTACCGCAGAGGGGAAACTCAGCCAAACACTTCTCTGACTAATGTTATCTATCCTCCATGCCGATACACAGCCTGTGCCAGAACTTTAGCAGACTAACACAGACTCTCATTTGGAGAAGTAACAATAAAAGTAATTAGAATAATAACGTATCACACAATGTATAAATAACAAAGAGTCAGGTATTTAATGTAACAATAATATAATGGATCCTAATAACAAGAACAACAGCAACACAGTAGTAGTAATAGTAGTTGTAGTAATAGTAGTAATAGTAGTAGCAGCAGTAGTAGTAGTTGTAGTAATAATAATAGTAGTAGTAGCAGCAGTAGTAATAGTAGTAGTTGTAGTAATAATAATAGTAATAGTAGTAGTTGTTGTAGTGGTAATAGTTGTTGTTGTTGTTGTAGTAGTTGTAATAGTAATAGTAGTAGTAGTTGTAGTAGTTGTAGTAATAGTAGTAGTTGTAGTAATAATAATAGTAGTAGTAGTAGTTGTTGTTGTTGTAGTGGTAATAGTTGTTGTTGTTGTTGTTGTAGTTGTAGTAGTAGTTGTTGTAGTAGTTGTAGTAATAGCAGTAGTAATAGTAGTAGTAGTTGTTGTTGTAGTTGTAGTAGTAGTTGTTATTGTTGTAGTAGTTGTTGTTGTTGTAGTAGTAGTAGTAATAGTAGTAGTTGTACTAATAGTAGTAGTAGTTGTTGTTGTTGTAGTAGTTATAGTAATAGTAGTAGTAGTTGTAGTAATAGTAGTTGTTGTAGTAGTTGTTGTTGTAGTAGTTGTAGCAATAGTAGTAGTAATAGTAGTAGTAGTAGTAATAGTAGTAGTAGTAGTTGTAGTAATAGTAGTAGTAATAGTAGTAATAGTAGTAGTTGTAGTAATAGTAGTAGTATGGAAGCCATTGTTACATGTACGGAAGCCATTGTTACATGTACGGATGCTATTGTTACATGTACGGAGGCCATTGTTACATGTACGGATGCCATTGTTATATGTAAGGATGCTATTGTTACATGTACGGATGCTATTGTTACATGTACGGATGCCATTGTTACATGTACGGATGCCATTGTTACATGTACGGATGCCATTGTTATATGTAAGGATGCTATTGTTACATGTACGGATGCTATTGTTACATGTACGGAGGCCATTGTTACATGTACGGATGCCATTGTTATATGTAAGGATGCTATTGTTACATGTACGGATGCTATTGTTACATGTACGGAGGCCATTGTTACATGTACGGATGCCATTGTTATATGTAAGGATGCTATTGTTACATGTACGGATGCTATTGTTACATGTACGGATGCCATTGTTACATGTACGGATGCCATTGTTACATGTACGGATGCCATTGTTACATGTACGGATGCCATTGTTATATGTAAGGATGCTATTGTTACATGTACGGATGCTATTGTTACATGTACGGATGCCATTGTTACATGTACGGATACATTGTTACATGTACGGATGCCATTGTTACATGTACGGATGCCATTGTTACATGTACGGATGCCATTGTTACATGTACGGATGCCATTGTTATATGCAAGGATGCTATTGTTACATGTATGGATGCCATTGTTATATGTAAGGATGCTATTGTTACATGTACGGATGCCATTGTTACATGTACCGATGCCATTGTTACATGTACCGATGCCATTGTTACATGTATGGATGCCATTGTTATATGTAAGGATGCTATTGTTACATGTATGGATGCCATTGTTACATGTACCGATGCCATTGTTACATGTACCGATGCCATTGTTACATGTACCGATGCCATTGTTACATGTACTGAAAATGTAAACAGAAAAAATACAAACAGAAAAAATACAAGGCAGAGCGCCTCATAGCGTGACACCGTACATGAAAGTGGCGATAAGGCCTATAACGAACACACAGGTTTAAGCTCACCTGGTGTAGTTGTGATAAGCCACAACTACTATACAGCGTGTCAAGGAGATCGGTAGGATGGTCGCTGCTGAGGACTCTCAACCGCAAACTCTAGGTGTGCGTAATCATATGC
The DNA here is from genome assembly GCF_027789765.1 of Dendropsophus ebraccatus. NCBI lineage: Eukaryota > Metazoa > Chordata > Amphibia > Anura > Hylidae > Dendropsophus > Dendropsophus ebraccatus. The sequence continues at coordinate 214,590,825 of NC_091455.1, read as the reverse complement.
AAAATCCAAAAGGGCAAAAAGGAGATAATGTCCTCGCGCAGACCATAAGAACAATTTCTGGTTTAATTGGTACATAAATATCCACAGGTAACGCGTTTCGAGAGCCCTATGCTCTCTTTATCAAACCTCCAGGATGATACGGATGCCATTCTTACATGTACGGATGCCATTGTTACATGTAAGGATGCCATTGTTACATGTACGGAAGCCATTGTTACATGTACGGATGCTATTGTTACATGTACGGATGCCATTGTTACATGTACCGATGCCATTGTTACATGTACGAATGCCATTGTTACATATAAGGATGCCATTGTTACATGTACGGATGCCATTGTTACATATAAGGATGCCATTCTTACATGTACGGATGCCATTCTTACATGTACGGATGCCATTGTTACATATAAGGATGCCATTGTTACATGTACGGATACTATTGTTACATGTACGGATGCCATTGTTACATGTACGGATGCTATTGTTACATGTACGGATGCCATTGTTACATGTACGGAGGCCATTGTTATATGTAAGTATGCCATTGTTACATGTACGGATGCCATTGTTATATGTAAGGATGCCATTGTTACATGTACGGATGCCATTGTTACATGTACGGATGCTATTGTTACATGTACGGATGCCATTGTTACATGTACGGAGGCCATTGTTACATGTACGGATGCCAATGTTACATGTACGGATGCTATTGTTACATGTACGGATGCCATTGTTACATGTACGGATGCCATTGTTACATGTACGGATGCCATTGTTACATGTACGGATGCCATTCTTACATGTACGGAAGCCATTGTTACATGTACGGAGGCCATTGTTACATGTACGGAAGCCATTGTTACATGTAAGGATGCTATTGTTACATGTACGGAAGCCATTGTTACATGTACGGATACATTGTTACATGTACGGATACATTGTTACATGTACGGATGCCATTGTTACATGTACCGATGCCATTGTTACAGCCAGATACTGTAATATTCTTCACACACAATCATTGGCTTTGAAGTCTCTACAGACAGAGAGCACAGAGGAGGGGAGGGCTGAGGGATATGATTGATGGCTCATTGCCCCCACAGGTTACCTAGCTTCCCCTTTGCCACCTGTCCGCCATCACTCATGCGGGATAGCCTCTTATCCTGACCTATTTTTAGGGACCATGACACCGAGATGTCATTAAGCTGAAAACAAACAAAGAATCTCTGCAAAGTGGCCACAAAGCACCGAGGATGCAAACAGCTGTCCCCATAGGAACTACTACTGTCCTGTGCATTATATACGGTATTATACATGTTACCTGGAAAGTAGGCCAACCTGATCTATCTATTATCTCTATCTATCTATCTATCTATCTATCTATCTATCTATCTATCTATCTATCTATCTCCTATCTATCTATCTCCTATCTATCTATCTATCTATCTATCTATTTATCTATCTCCTATCTATCTATCTATCTATCTATCTATCTATTTATCTCCTATCTATCTATCTATCTATTATCTATCTATCTCCTATCTATCTATCTATCTATCTATCTATCTATCTATCTATCTATTATCTATCTCCTATCTATCTATCTATCTATCTATCTATCTATCTATCTATCTCCTATCTATCTATCTATCTATCTATCTATCTATCTATCTATCTATCTATCTCCTATCTATCTATCTCCTATCTATCTATCTATCTCCTATCTATCTCCTATCTATCTATCTCCTATCTATCTATCTATCTATCTATCATCTATCTATCTATCTATCTCCTATCTATCTCCTATCTATCTCCTATCTATCTATCTATCTATCTATCTCCTATCTATCTCCTATCTATCTCCTATCTATCTCCTATCTATCTATCTATCTATCTATCTATCTATCTATCTATCTATCTATCTCCTATCTATCTATCATCTATCTATCTATCTATCTATCTCCTATCTATCTATCTCCTATCTATCTATCTAGTACGCCAGGGGGGCGAAAAGGGGGCGTGTAGTGGGCGGTTCCGCCCAAATATACAGCGAAAACCTACTCCAGTCCTCAGCTGCCGTAGGTTTTTCGGCGGTGCGCACCGGCGCGAACGGGATTTATGTAGAGGCAGTCCGCCTCTACATAAATCTCCGTAGCGCCGGAGCTGCGGGGGCATTTTTAAGTCCGGCGTAAAAAACGCCGGACTTAATAAATGCCCCCCTAAAGCTATATATCATTATAAGTATATCCTAAATAAAGAATCCTTGTAGTAGACGCTCTGTGCTCCGCACTTACTGAGACGCTTTGCGATGGGTTTTGGTGAAACTATTCCATTACCTCCCGAACATAACTCAGAATAATGAGAAGCACGTGGAGCGCGGTCTCCGGGGACGCACAGCTTTCATTACCATTCACACTGATCTGAGGTAAGGGTAGGGATTCTCTATGGTAAAAGCTTTATGTATGACATCATCTCCCCCACTACTGCGCCCGCGGTGACATCACAGGACTGATGGTGGCGGTGTAGTTTACGGCTTCACCTGGTCAGGTGCTCTTAGTGCACCAGCTGCGCTTCGTTACTCCGGATATCACTAACTGATCTTTATTGGTTTTATTGATTTTGCTTAAACACAAGCGGCGATGTTCACTTAGCGCCGGGGAATTAACACTAATGGAACGAGCGCTTGGTGGACGGTTTAATATGCGTCTCAATTTGTCGCCGCTATAAAGTGCAGGTGTCTATCTATTACTACTAATCTTAACGGTAGTCGTTGCATCGATAGGAAAACACATAAACCGTTTAGATATGATTATATAAAGAAATGATTGGAAATTAGGTGAAGCCTCCTCTCATTAAACGGTAATTGGAAATCCGGAAAAAAAAAACGCATTAAGAAATTACCAGGAATAGATAGGAATCCCAGAAAATGTAGGTTAATAGAAAAATAAGGGCTAAATATGGTGATTTATGGATTCAATAAGGAATTTAACCCTTAAAACGATTGCACTGCACTAATCTGCATGAGCAGTAGCTGCAGAGGAGACTCCGGCCTGCATATATCATGTGTAATAGAGCGTGCGGGATAGGAAAATAAAGCTCTAGCTATACCGCCCCATTGCATTCTGTACTGTGATAAGCTGCATTCTGACCCATTCTGAATGGAAAGAAAAACTGTTTCTAAAAAAAAAAAAAAAAAAATTGAAAAAAATATAAATGTATATTGTAAATAATGAATCTGGGGGCGCTGTTGCATTGATATCTATGGGAAATAATTCCTAATCTTCAAGTGGTGAAAGGTGGTACTGCAAGTAAAAATGTTGCTAAAAAGAAGTGATAAATGCCTCATTCGGATCACTCCAAGGAAGTGTTTTATATCTAGTAACATAAAGTGTTACTATCATTTAAATAAACACTTATAATATGTTATAGAGTCAAAAGTTTTGATCAATTGCTGTCTAGGTGCTGAGACCCTCGAATAAGAAGTAAATAGTAAACAGTTTGAACAACATAAGCTAAAACTGATTGGCCATTGAGGTTTACGAGAGCAGCTTTGATAACTGACGCCCCTCAGACGGGGCTCTTAACCACTGAGTCACTTCTTCTCCTTTTTCTTCTTCTTTTTCTTCTTCTTCTTCGTTAACACAAACGAATTACAGACTCATTTACTTGATTTTTTTTACAGCTTCATCTCAGTGATTAATTAAATCCAGTTGCTCACCTACGGCACGCCATGTCTACGTGGGTAGGTGAGGAGCCGGCATGGAGATAATTGGGGCTCGTGGAAACACCTTCATTTATTCATAGATCCTGTGAGAAGCGATGAAGTGGTAGAGAAGGTAAATGAGAGAATTGTCTTCTTGATACAAAAAAAAGAAGAAATATATATATTTTTTTTTAAAAAGCAAGCAAACACATTTTTGAAAAATTTCCCCAAAAATATTATTTTAAAAAATATTTTTTTTAAAAGAAGAAAAATATTAAGGAAAAGAAGAAAAATATTAAAGAAAAGAAGAAAAATTATCCCAAAAAAAAGGAAAAGGAAAAAAAAGCAAAAATATTCCAAAAAAAGTAAAATATTTAAAAAAAGCCAAAAAAAAGCAAAAATATTCCAAAAAAGTAAAATATTTAAAAAAAAAAAAAGGTAAAAAAAAAAAGCAAAAATATTCCAAAAAAAGAATAATTTTTTTTAAAGCAAAAATATAAAAATGAAGCAAAAATATTCAAATAAGGCAGAGAATCTGAAAGTGTATGGTGGAGTGGGCATGGCGGAGATGTTACACGCAGCGCCGTGAGCAGATTGCAGAATTGCAGATACATTTTTCTTACAAAACCGGAGAATATTTCATACCTTGCTTAACCTCCGAGCCAACAACACAGTAGATTATGTCATGGCGCACGGGCGGCTCGGCGCTCCCCGCCCTGTGACAGTTACATGATTACTAATGCAGCACTCGCTCCAGTTATTGTACCGCTATATCATCTGACTACACGGGGAAGCATTGATTGAATTGTCATATATTAAAGTCTTCCTTGGATAAGGTCCACCTCAGAGTCAATCAATTTATGTTTTTTTTTAATGCGAGTTGTTCATAAGATAATTGCCTGACAAGAGAAATTACTCAAGCATTCGCCATGCTTTTAACTATACCTTTTGTATGACAGCGCTCGCTACGCCGCAATATATTACTGGGGAGATTAAAAAGCAGCGGGATATCGCTATAGATGAGAACAGGCACCGGGCAGAGAGTCCACGCGTTTTCTGCTCTTATACAACCTGCAAAGTGGGGGTCATCTTGACTATTGAGGAAGAGGACGGACTGTAATTTAGGTAAGAGAGCTGACACCTGGTACCCTTCATATATCTGTCTGTGCTTCCACAATGTAGAAAAATGCTTTTATTTTCCAGTGCAAAGAGTCAGAGAGGCGTTCCAGAGATGCTGACCTGCTACAAGCTGTAATGCTCCCTCACTCCCCCTCCCATCCCTGACCCTACTTAATCTTAGGAGCGCCTCTTTGCCTCTTTGACTTTTTCTTATCATATAGAAGCACAGACACTATATGAAAGGTACCATGTGTCTCTTTGATCTAACAGCTATCTAACAGTGTCAGTAGTATGGAACATGAATTGCAGCTGACAGATTCACTTTAAATATCTCCAGTCTTCCAGTACTTATCAGCTGCTGTATGTCCTACAGGAAGTGGTGTATTCTCTCCAGTCTGACACAGTGCTCTCTGCTGCCACCTGTGTCCATGTCAGGAACTGTCTAGAGCCATAGCAATTCCTAATAGAAAACCTCTCCTGCTCTGGGCACAAGAACTAGTTCACTAAAAGATGTTTATCTCGGTTGTGCAGAATGCATGGATGAAGGTTGTATTACATGCCACGTTATAAGTGACCTTTATCTGTGATTGTCTCTCATTTATAGACCCTACGACATTGCCTGATGATTGTGCAGCCAGGCTCTCAATAAATCTATCGCATCATGCTCCAATGTTCTCTCCATGAAGCCGATGTTCTCGCTGTCTCTTCGTGAAGCCGATGTTCTCTCCGTGAAGCCTATGTTCTTTCCTTATAGCCGTGAAGCCAATGTTCTCTCCGTGAAGCCGATGTTCTCGCTGTCTCTCCGTGAAGCCGATGTTCTCCCCTTGAAGCCAATGTTCTCTACATGAAGCCAATGTTCTCTCCATGAAGCCAATGTTCTCTCCATGAAGCCAATGTTCTCTCCATGAAGCCGATGTTCTCGCGGTCTCTCTGTGAAGCCAATGTTCTCTCCATGAAGCCAATGTTCTCCCCTTGAAGCCAATGTTCTCTCCATGAAGCCAATGTTCTCCCCTTGAAGCCAATGTTCTCTCCATGAAGCCAATGTTCTCTCCATGAAGCCGATGTTCTCTCCATGAAGCCGATGTTCTCCCCTTGAAGCCGATGTTCTCTCTGTCTCTCCGTGAAGCCGATGTTCTCTCCACGATTCCAGTCTCTTGTACATTTACCCTCGTTCTCTATACATTTTGCTCAGGTAGCCTCCTCTGTATCATTAATGCCTCCCCCGCCTCATTCAGACATCGATAATTCACTATAAATGTATAGAATATATTACGCTCTCTGTAGAATTCTGCATATTATAAGGATACAATAGTCATTCTCTTGGTGGTATCATTGGGGATTACGTAGCAGAAAGACTGTAATAAAAGTGAAGGCAATAAAAATAAAATCGTCGTTCAAGACTTAATTAGCCTTAAATTATTCAGTGTCAACCAACAATCCCGGTCACTCCTCATCTAGTTTTATGGGAGATTCAGCTGACATCAGCGCCGTAGTGACCCCCACCCCCGCTGAGTGCATTAGGACATCCGTCATCATTGTTTTCTTATCCTCCCCTGGATGCCGTCCTCCTCTTATATTTACCATTCCTATGACTGATCCATATATTGGTATATTGACCCTGCATTTATTCCCTTTATCTAAATTGTCTGCTTTCACCAATATTTCCCCATTAGACGATATATGTAAAACTGTTATTCATTTGGGGATTATAAAGCAGCTGTTACGTAGCCAGCAATAAGCAATCCCTTACAAGAAGGCTTCAGATATCATTGTCTCTAGAGAAAATGCTTCAGAATAACGTCTTCACTTGCTTTACGGCAGCTGCCTGACATTGAGCCGTGCTGACCTCTCCTTTGTTTTACAATTATAAGATAACAGCCGTGTAATCTATATATTGGTAGATTGATCTCATATTTATTCACTTTATCGAAATCATCTACTTTGTCCATAGCAACATAGTAGACTGTCAGCAGAAAAAGACCCCCAGACCCAACCCCCTACCCTCCTCCTTCCGGCTCCATCTAGTCTCCTCTATTAGTATTTCCCTTCTTATTATCTTAGGATAGATATATGTATATACCGGGCAGGTTACATTCTGTTATTGTAGATTTACAAACCACATCTGCTGGAAGTTTGTTCCAAGCATCTACTATTCTTTCAGTGAAGTAATATTTTGTCATGTTGCTTTACAGCAGCTTCCTGGCATTGTGCGTCACTGACCTTTCAGTTGTTTTACCCTCAAGTCCCTCAGTCCTGTAATCTATACATTGTCATATCCTTCTTGTCTTTATTCACGTTACAATATTCCTTTATGTATCTTATGTAGCTTATACCGCTGTAATACTTTACTAGCAATAAGTATCAATAAAAAAATATATATTTACCTACAATGAAACCTCTATGAGAAGACCGCCCAAAGTGGTATTGCAAAGCAGGTTTCTACCGTGTCTCCCCGAAAATAAGACAGTGCCAGAGCGGTGTGACGTGCGGCGGGTCAGTGGTGGGTGACGTGCGGCGGGTCAGCGGTGGGTGACGTATGGCGGCGGGTCAGCGGTGGGTGACGTATGGCGGCGTCATGTGTCCGGACGTGCAGAGGACCTGGGGGCCATGGACCAGGCTGCCTGCGGTGCCAGTTTTGAAGGTCCATGAGGGGATTAGGTGAGTTCAGGGTGGTGGCCTTACTTTTGGGGGGTGCCCTAGTTTAGAGTAGGGGGTGCCTTATTATTTGGGGGGGACACTTACTTTAGACTAGAGGGTAGAGTAGCTGGGGTGTCTTGTTTTCTCAGGTTCATTTGCCTTTGTGTATAATATAATTCCTTTTATTTATACGCACTGTTGTTGTGTACTTTCTTTGCTGACCGTCCCCTAGAATTTACATGGGAATATTATTATTGCTCAGTATTGGTATGCATTAATATTAATATTGACAATAATCATATTTCTTACACTAATGGCCCCAATGTATAATGTAACTGTACGGTAGACTAAAATCCATCACACGACGTCTGGTCTGGATGGAGGGGGGGGGGGGGGGTGGGGGGGGGGGGGGGGGTCTTCTTAAGAAGGAGATTTTTTTGGCAGATATTTCATTGTAAACAGAAAATACAACTATCTCCCTAGAAATCATTAAATCTATTAGCACCAATGTTTTCCCTGGCTTTCCAGCAGCTGCCTGACACTGAGACTTCCTGACATTTCCTTTGTTTTAGTAGGAAGCTTCTTCCATAACATCCTACAATCCATAGAATAGTTTATTGATCTTGTATTATCTGGATTGTCGGCTTTCTCCAACATTTTCCCATATATCCAAATCAATCTTTAATTGTGGATTACTAAATAGCTGTATATACCAGTGTATTACCTCAATGGCAACACAACCAGTTCTGAAAATAAAAAGTGTAATATATATATATATATATATATATATACATACAGCATATATATATATATATATATATATATATATATATATATATATAAAATATCATTGTCTGGAAGTCCTTAAATCCTTTAACAATATTATCACTTGCTTTCCAGCTTCTTTCCTCTGTTTTACACTTTAAAGCCTCTTCTGTAGACGTCCTATATTATGACCCATTGTTTTGTTGTATTATGACCCATTGTTTTGTTGTATTATGACCCATTGTTTTGCTTCTGGTATCATTTAGTGTGAATATATATTCATACACCGCATTGGAATAATTGGGGGGGGGAGGGGGGGGACCGTGTTTATGATTCTCGTCTCTTGGTCCCGATGGAAAGTAGTTACAGATACTGAGGACCTGTCCGATCCTGAGTTACATAGACAACACATTGATGTGTAATGCTTAGCTTCACCTGTGGTGGCGCTGTAGTGATATAAAACACTTATTACCTTGTTTACCCACAGGTTACAGTGGATGCTGGGGACCCCTACAGGAAGATACTTATTGGAGACTTATTGAATAGTTTGTGTGGCCAATAAAATAATCGCTATCGGCCACACATGGAAGTGTCTGAACGGGATGTAATATATGACCAATAGGAAAGAATTTACAATGGCCGAAACAAACCATTCCATGATTGTTCGTGCTACCCGACCACACTACTGGTTGTAGGGCCGTGTTCACACATAAGTTGCTGCATTATTTCATTGCAGTAATTTCAGTCGTCCTTCATTGCTTCCCTGTAATGAAACTCCAACCTGCGGGAACATACCCTAAAGGCTTTGCAGACAAACGCCGAGCATGCTCGCTATCAGTGCTGGCTATCAGTGCTGGCTATCAGTGCTCGTTATCAGTGCTCGCTATCAGTGCTCGCTATCAGTGCTCGCTATCAGTGCTCGTTATCAGTGCTCGCTATCAGTGCTCGTTATCAGTGCTCGTTATCAGTGCTGGCCATCAGTGCTCGTTATCAGTGCTCGTTATCAGTGCTGGCTATCAGTGCTCGCTATCAGTGCTCGTTATCAGTGCTCGCTATCAGTGCTCACTATCAGTGCTCGCTATCAGTGCTCGTTATCAGTGCTCGTTATCAGTGCTGGCTATCAGTGCTCGTTATCAGTGCTCGTTATCAGTGCTGGCCATTAGTGCTCGTTATCAGTGCTCGTTATCAGTGCTCGTTATCAGTGCTGGCCATCAGTGCTCGCTATCAGTGCTCGTTATCAGTGCTCATTGTCAGTGCTCGTTATCAGTGCTCGTTATCAGTGCTGGCCATCAGTGCTTGTTATCAGTGCTTGTTATCAGTGCTGGCCATCAGTGCTCGCTATCAGTGCTCGTTATCAGTGCTCGTTATCAGTGCTCGCTATCAGTGCTCGTTATCAGTGCTCGTTATCAGTGCTCGCTATCAGTGCTCGTTATCAGTGCTGGCCATCAGTGCTCGTTATCAGTGCTCGTTATCAGTGCTGGCCATCAGTGCTCGTTATCAGTACTCGTTATTAGTGCTGGCCATCAGTGCTCGTTATCAGTGCTGGCTATCAGTGCTCGCTATCAGTGCTCGTTATCAGTGCTGGCCATCAGTGCTGGCCATCAGTGCTCGTTATCAGTGCTGGCTATCAGTGCTGGCTATCAGTGCTCGCTATCAGTGCTTGTTATCAGTGCTCGCTATCAGTGCTGGCCATCAGTGCTCGTTATCAGTGCTCGCTATCAGTGCTGGCTATCAGTGCTGGCTATCAGTGCTGGCTATCAGTGCTCGTTATCAGTGCTGGCTATCAGTGCTGGCCATCAGTGCTCGTTATCAGTGCTCGCTATCAGTGCTGGCTATCAGTGCTGGCTATCAGTGCTGGCTATCAGTGCTCGTTATCAGTGCTGGCTATCAGTGCTGGCTATCAGTGCTGGCTATCAGTGCTCGTTATCAGTGCTGGCTATCAGTGCTGGCTATCAGTGCTGGCTATCAGTGCTGGCTATCAGTGCTCGTTATCAGTGCTCGCTATCTTTGCCGTCATGGCCCATATAAAAGGCCTCTAAGAAATAAGGATTGTCCAAAGCAGAGAATGACTTTATACGACAACCCTATTGACCAGACTATTACATCGCACAAGTTATTACAAGCTCCTCACTTCATTACAACCCACAACAAGGGAAACATAAGAGGAAAAGATGCAAAGAACTTGGATACAAAGAATCTAATATAAGGAACTTATTATATTCCACAAATTCATCCAGAAGGAGCTGAGATAATGTGGTGCCCAGCATGAACCCCCTTTGTGCCCTCCTGGAACCTTGGTGACTGGGAGACTATTTCCCCAAGTAGGGAGATACTTGAATATATTATGTCTAGAATCCATTATGTCGAAGATTGGTCTCCCTCTACGAAAACGAGAAAACCTCCCCTGATAACTAACGACATGGCGGGCCGACGGATTTACTCACCGCAAGCCGAATGTTACACAATGAGGTCGGAACTATTGGAACAGAATATATTTCCTCTTTTCAATCAAACTAATTTCATTGCTTTCCTTACACAGAATAGGATTTATCCTCTGCTTATAATCATATTTTACAAAATAAGACCAATTGAACTCGCTTCTCGGCAGCACGGAGAAAATCACCCTATCAGTCTAACAGCGGGAATCCTCCCTACTTAAGGAAGACAGCCGATGACATTCGTGTTAAGGATTTAGCTGACACAATTGAATTCTGAGCTTTCATACCGAACAAAAATGATCACGGCATAGCTGAAAATTGCAAAACTTATTTGAATACACAAAAGATTCTGACAAAAACAAGACCTTAATCTGACGATTTCCCCAGAACAATGTATCTGTGCATTAGAGAGAGAGAGAAATGCTGGCGTAAGAAGCTTAGAGGAAGCCCAGAAATGTAGACACAAGAGCAAACTTTAAACCATATTACATTAACCCCTTCCCGAGATCTGATGAACATCCAAATGTTGGGGTCAAGGAGTTTGTTGCCTCCATAGACAGTAGGTGCCAGCTGTCAGTGATCAGGGATAACTATCATCTATAACCCCTTAGATGCCACAGTCAATAGCAATCACGGCATCTAGGTGGTTAGACTATGAGAATTATTATTATCACTTTTCAGAATAAAGTTAACATGTCATTTATACCGTACAATGAAATTCTACAAAAACACTCAAAATGTATTTATTTAATTTTATTCTATTTTATTTCATTCTACCCCACAATTTTTTTTTATGTTTCTCAATACATTGCATGGTATATTTAATGGCAACACTAAAAAATATAACTTGTCTAGCAAAAAAACCTTTTATGGGTCTATGTGGGTAGAAAGATAAAACGTGAAAAAAAGTTGTCACCAATAATTGGAGCATTAGAAATGGTTAATTTAAGTGTAAACTTTTTGAATGGTGAGACTCATTAAAAAGTCTTTTTTGGCCATTTGACGGCTGTCTTTTAGGATGTGCGATTTTTTGAGAGATGTTTGCGTACTCACGGACACCGTTATAAAATGACGGCTGGTATTTAACCTCCTAAAGAGGATGTGTGAACGTGGCCTAAAGGTGTTATCTGAGAATCCAACCACTGGGACCTCCACTGATAATTAGAATAAAGGTCTCTTGGCCCGCTTGTGAACGGAGTTGCAGGGTTCCTGCTGTGCTCAAATGTCTTTGAAAAAATGATTTTGAAAATCCAGCAGTCAGCAAGGGCAGGGGGAAATTTGTTAGCGACTAGACACTTACCTCACCCCGTGCCCTCGGTGAGAAGCAGAACCGGCCTTGGGACCCCCGCCAGAAGTCATGTTCCCCAGTTTGTGCTGACGTCATGCCTGTCCCAGCTGATGGACTGGCCACTGAGTCAATCAATGACTGGAGCAGTGCCCTCTTCCAGTCACTGATTGGCTGAGCAGCCAGTCCATCAGCCGGGTCGTGACGTGTACACCTCGGAGATCCCAGAGCCTGGTGGGGGTCCTGAGGTCGGTCCTGCCGCTCACCACAGTCATGGAGAGAGGTAAGTTCATACCTGTTATCAAATTCCCCCCTGCCCCTGCCAGCTGCACAAGTTTTCAGAATCCCTGGGCTTCTTCTTTAAATATGGAAGAGGGTGTGCAGCCAAGTATTATGATGTCAATAGGGCGCACAATTGATTGAGCCTTGTGAAGCTTGATAAAGCTCTAAAAAGGAGCATTGATCTCGCACTGATCAGCATTAATGGTCTTATAAGATGGACCAAGCTGCTGTGTGAACAAGTGCTTGTGTTATAGATTGCCTCTTATTTATAGAGCTTAATACATGGCTCAGTAATCATATGTGGAGGGCCAAATGAGCAATGGCCAGATGGTTCTTGTGGCCCTTTGCTGTGTTATCACTCATCCGCTGTGTATCTCCATTACGAGAGGTGATGTCCCGCCGACATGCGATGAGTTTTTGATGGGTCAGAATGACCCTATAATCTTTGCTCACCGGCTGATCTCTGGCCCTATTACCCCAATCGATATCGTCCCTATGTAATATACAAAGAACTTTGCAATGTCAGAATCTTACATGGAAATCTCACAGCTTTGCGTCTTTCTAAATGGTAGCAAGAACTATCAGGGGAAATTTGGTCTCACTAACAGAATTTTTTTTTTTTTATAACTTTTATCGACCTAAATCAGTTTCCAAAAATACTCAATTCACTATAAGACCTCAATGTATTGGCCGAACATCCCTCTGCAACAGCCAACTTGAGGCACTTCCACCTCTCTAGCTGCCAATAACGTCCATTACATCAGGAGCCGCATCCTCTCTATCGAAGAACGAGCATTACCAGTCTGAAGACCCAGGATGAGAGAATAAAGTGAGAGTAATAAAAAAAGCCTATGATTAAATTCCTGCAGACTCAATACAGAAAGACAATTCATGGGGAGAGAGAAAACCGACAAATCAGTGGTGAGTCATGGTTACGGCATCGTGGGCCTCTCTCTTCCATCTCATTACTGTTGTAGTCCTTGTCTGCGGCCTCAGCGGTGATTTGGAACACAATCTATTTCTCCTAGCTAGAAAATCCTTCTGAAATGATTTCAATCCAATGGTTCAGCATTAGTTTCATCAGTCAGAAACAACGAGTAAACGATATAATTCACCGAAGAAGTCAACAATTCCATGTAGTTATAGGAACACAGACACGCATGGGCTCCAACCTTATTTCACGTTTGTTTTATCAAAAATATTAAAGGAGCATTGTCTGGAGAAGGGATACATTGTATAACGCTTGGAGCAAGGCCTCATGGGATCAAAAAACACCAACAAGAGAATCCCTGTGTCGTGCATTGCCCCCGACTTGGTATTAGTATTGAGCGGAGAAGCTAAATGACCTTTGTGGAAAACCCCTTTAAGAGTATAATCACATCTAAAATTATCCCTAAATGTGTGGTATACATCAGTAACCGAACTAGTCACTGGTAGACTTTTCTTCTGTCCATTGAGCTAAATAGTCCTGCTATGGTTCACCACTGTATACGTTGGCATACCACAATGCCGTTAGGTCAAGGTATAAAACCAACCTAGAGTGATTTTTATCTTATTAATTTTTTGTACTTAAAGGGGCATTCCAGAAAACATGGATAGCTATCAATAGTTGATGGGTAGAGCACCCCTAACAATCATCTGTTTGGCACCCACTCTACACCAAGAATGGATCTAGAAGCAGCTGGCTCCAATCATCGTCTAGTGATGGAACAATATCAATAGTTCTTGCCTTGAAAACCCCTTTAATTCTGCTCCCTGTCCATCATGGCAAGAACATCTGGCTCCCTGGACGTTGCACACATCGTTGTGGACCTTCGGTCCCTTTAAATCCTACGTTGCCGTCGGCCCTGAACAATGTGCCGTGCCGTCACCCATCGGCTTTCTTATACTATAAGGATGGAGAGTGTTTGATACGATTTTGTAGAACCCCTGATTACACTTTTTTCTAAGATTTATCTGCGGTTGGTATTTTGGCCGGCGCTTGAGTAAAACATTCTGCACAAATTGAAAGACCCGGAGGTCTATAAATCAAAAACAAATTATGGCAAATCCATCAGGAAGGTTACAGTATTCTCAACTCTCATTTCTTTGTGGCAAAGAGTCAGGCTACCGAAAGTGATCCTGAAATGACACCTGCGTGAGTGTGTCTGTGTGCGGCCAATACAAAATCTCTCTTCCCGGAGTAACATCAGCACATCGCTCTTTATCCTGATGCTTTTGTCTGTTGTATATATTAGGCTTCTTCATGTAACTATTATTGCGTTTGTTATCATTTTGCTTTTATCAAAAATATTAAAGGAGTATTCCCTAGAGAAGTGATACATTGTATAATGCTTGGAGCAAGGCCTCATGGGATCCAAAAACACCAATAAGAGCAATAATAAGTTATCGAACTGTTCGGGTTCCATCCAACTTCTCCAAATTTTTAACGTTTGGGTTTGGAGAACATTGCCAAACCTGAACTGGGGCTATGCATGGAGCAAACCTTAAAGAAGCCGGGTCATGCCATTCTTCTTACACAGCCCATCACTGCTTGGAGTGCAAATGACTTGAGGACTCCAAGGACTCTGCTTAATTAGAACGGCAGGAGGACTCAGCATCACTTCAGATGACAATAGGAACTATATATATAGATATATTAGAGAAATTGATTTTCCTTTATATTAAGTTTAAATACAAAGTAAATTAATAATATAATATAAACTAATATTTGAATATAGTGCAGAAATAGGGAACGGTCAAAGTAGTCCTTATAAAAAAGGTCCTACTATTCTGCTGGTGTAGAGCGGGGATGGGGAACCTGCCGCCCTCCAACTGTTGCAAAACTACAATTCCCATCTTGCCTGGGCAGCCAAAGCTTTAGGTTGTAGAGTGTATGAAACTCTTGTACACAGCTGCAGGCCCGAACTAACCATTTGGTGCACTGGTTAAAGGCCCGGCGGGCCGCCCAGATTGTTAGTTAGGGTCCCAGAATGGTAGGGAAACCTATCTATCACCTGTGTGTGCCTTTAAGACGTACACACGCCAATGAAGGATAGCAGCTGCAGGGGATATCTCAACGCAAACCACAAAAGCACAAGCAGAGAAGCTTAGCTGTGGAACGTATCCCCAACGGTACCATGTATTTGAGCAGGGATACATTCCACTAAGCAGCTTCACCGTCAGTGCTTCTGTGGTTCACAGACACGTGTGAATGCCCCCTTAGTAAATTAAATGACTTTCCAATAAGCCGCATTTAGAATGTTTGCAGTAATGAGGTGTTGCAAGTGATCATCCTATTCAGGGTCAGATGAAATTAATAATAATATTGGCTCTCTGGAGCTTGGGGTGTGACTAGTTGATTTTAAGGATGATCTAATATGGGGCTAATAATTATACTAGTATTTTAATAACATATCATATATAAAGACAATTTTTTGTTAAAACAGCCTATTCAGGGGAGGGGCTAAATCTTGGTGGTGTATTCAAGGGAGGGGCTAAATCTTGGTGGTTTATTCAGGGGAGAGGCTAAATCTTGGTTGTTTATTCAGGGCAGATGCTAAATCTTGGTGGTTTATTTAGGGGAGGGGCTAAATCTTGGTGGTTTATTTAGGGGAGGTGCTAAATCTTTTTTGTTTATTCAAGGGAGGGGCTACATCTTGGTGGTTTATTCAGGGGAGGGGCTTACAATATTACAAGTTTATTCTATATATGGACAGTTTTGAATGTGATTTTTATATTTTCAAGGTCACACTATTCATCTATACTTTACAGTTTTATGTTTTTTCACGGAATCACAGCAATATAGCAACTTCCTGCAGCGATGTGTGACTAAAGCCGTGATCCCATCCATTGTGTGAGCTACTGTGTGAACCTTTAATCAGTAATTAATGATCTAAGAGACATAATAAAACACCTATGGAAGCTTCAGCAGCAGGACGGGAGGCTTCTTGGCAGCGTCATAGGCTTCTCCTTGAATAATTACACTTCCATGGTGGAAGGTTTGGGCTCCTGCGCAGTTTATTTGTGCTCTGGCTTCTCCTAAGCAGTTGTTTTACTGCCTTCCTTTAGGAAAACTATTAAACACACTTTATCCGCTTAATCTTATTGTACAGGCAGCGGCTTGTCTAATTATCTAAGTTCCTCTATTCACACTCAAATGACTTCAATAATTCAGAGCCGCTGCTGACGTTCCGTTCTGCCGACGCTGAGGCTGCAGCACCTGACTTTTCCCATAATAAACCATCAGCGCAATATCTCATCGCAACATTCCGCTTCCTGCTTTAACTTATCCTCTTCAATAAACCGATTCTCTGAATGTTACTTAGTTTTTTTTTCTACTGAATAGCACAAAAAAAAAAAATTAAGCGTGTTTTCTTAGCAGCTCATTTTGCAAGATTAGGAAAGAAAAAAAATAAACAAACAGCAAGAAAGCAGCAAGTTTACAATAACTCTACAGCGCCACCACAGGAGTAATGAAGTAATACACAGTTCTTATCGTTCTTAGTACACAGAGCACCCTGGCTACTAAACAAGGGTCTGCAGTGTGATGCATTCAGTGCTGCTGCGTATACTTACAGCATTGGATCGACTGGGTCCGTGCTCCTGTACAAATCAAAATTGATCTTCAAATTTAAATAGAATAAAATAAAAAAAAATGTGGGAGGTTTGCTCAGCTCTAGTTTGGACTTTTATAGGCTAGTTTCACTCGTTGTCTTTTTTTGGCTGTTCAACGGACATCCTTTTGGACGTCTTTGAGGGCCGTTATTTTGAAATGACGTCCATGATTTCAAAATAACGAACGTTATTTTGACCCCTAAAGACGTCCAAAAAGACAGCCATCAAACAGTTGAGAAACGACGGTGTGTGAACCTAGCCACAGACATGAAGATAATAATGATGTTTATTTTTTTATAGTTTGTATTATATTAATCAAGACAAAACATTTGTTTTTATTTTACTTTTTTATTTATTTATTTTTTACATTTTATTAAATGCTGTTTTGTTTTTTAATCCCATTAGGAGACGTCACCCGGTAACGGATTCGTTGGTTGTATAATACATTACATTATTATTGGGGACAGTAATCAGGGTGTTGCCCCTTTTTTTGTGGCCATTTTTTGGACCAAGTTCCATTTATGAACCAGTATTCGAGGGAAAATATAATTCAGATGTGAATCGTTCTTAATCTTCCTGTTCTTATTTTTTTTGGCTCACAATTTGCTTAATTCCAGAATTATCGCCCAATATTTCATGTGCGCCATTAAAAAAAAAAAACAACGCAAAAACTGTCACAGGCCTGAGACTGGTCAAAAGCAGGCGAATATTTTTGTGCCTTTTTTGCACCTATTTATACAATTTTTATTTTTATTCGAAAATGTATGAATTTTTGTTAAATTAGCTGGATGACAAAGAAACAAATACTCTGTAGAAAAATTGCACGTTTAGTAAAGCTCAGCCATTGTGTCCGATGTTATTCTCGTATCATGCCCGACCTCTCACAGAATCTAATAGGAGAACAGTGATGACTAAAGAGCCGCGTCAACTCATCAGCATCTACCGACTGGGCGACAGAGGGAGCCACCTACTCCTGTCCATTCACTTAGATACAGTGGTTGCCATTGACTGAGATCAGAGTTATTATCCTCTATCCTGCCCATTGCAGCACTATATACTATATACCCACTGCCTATGGATGGGTAAGCTTCTGAACCTACTCCATGCAATCCTTGCACCTCCCATCATAACTATACAGCAGATGGTGCTAAGTAGCTTATTATTGTAATATTATTATTATTATTATTATTATTATTATTATTATTATTGTTATTGTTATTATTCTCATTGTATTATGAATCCTGATGCATTGAGCTCCCTCTAGTGGTGGCTACAGGCGCACAAATTTTCTCCTATAACTCTATGGTTATACAGATAAGTTGGTTCACTGACCTCCAAAATTCTAATTTTAAATGCAGCACAAGTCAATTGATCATTGTTGAGCACCAATTTACCTAAAATCTGAGTCTTTTATGATATTCTGAGCTTACACAGTGTTTGTTTCCATCATTATCAGACAATACAGACTTGACGGTATATCAGAATCCTGCAACAATGTATCACATCTGTATGTCTTTCTGGCTACTTCCACTTCCCCTTATTATTTCATGGTTTTCTCTCAGCTAGAACACAGGGGACTTTAAAGCGATTGTGTCTTGTTGCGCTGTCAGCGCGATCTGACTGGGGGAGCCGGGGAACAGGCTGTAAATTGAAGGGGAATATGGATTTCCATTTTGTACTCGGTTTAATGTAAAGTGGATGGGAAGAAAAGGCATTGGCTGAAGACGAGGGGCATGAGGAACTGTGCCGGCTGCCACATTAAGGGGAATATTAAATGGGATTTAAAGTCCTTGGAAAGCGATGGTTCATGTGCAGCCTGGTCTGCGAGCTGCGGACGTCACTGGTCCCTGGCGGCCGACGACATGGAATGGAACCTTCCACATCTGACTGTAAGATTGGTCAGAAGAGGAACAATATCCCTCCACAGCCCAATGCACACAGCAAAGCGTTCACAAGGCTGCAGAGAGTCCCACAGCTCCTCCGTGTGCCGCCATATGGCGCCTCCACAACATATTCTTTCCTAGAAACAATGCAACTGTAACAATTCTCTTTAACCCCTTCATGTTCTCATATCCTCACTTAAAAAGTGACAGTGGGTTCAAAGCCAATAGGTTGCATCCATCAGCCTAGACAGCACACTCTCATGAAAATGGCCGAGATGGGAGCTAACTCTGATCCCAACTATTTAAAGGGGTTCTCCAAAGGGGGGGATGTAATCGACTAGTGTCAGAAAGTTGTATAGATTTCTATTTAAAAATGTCCAGTCTTCCAATACTTATCAGCTGCTGTATGTCCTGCAGGAAGTGGTGTATTCTCTCCAGTCTGACACAGTGCTCTCTGCTGCCACCTCTGTCCATGTCAGGAACTGTCCAGAGCAGCAGCAAATCCCCATAGAAAACCTCTCCTGCTCTGGACAGTTCCTGACATGGACAGAGGTGGCAGCAGAGAGCACTGTGTCAGACTGGAGAGAATACACCACTTTCTGTAGGACATACAGCAGCTGATAAGTACTGGAAGACTGGAAATTTTTAAATAGAAGTAAATTACAAATCTATACAACTTTCTGACATCAGTTGATCTGAATGTTTTTTTTTTCCTCTTTAATCTCACTTGGTAGTGATAAGAGTTCTGTCATAAGCATTGCATATGGTGCTGTTGTGTGAATTGTCCATTAAGAGTTAAACTTATGGCTACTAAGAGTCCAGTATGGAGCCCCCACAGAAATGCTGACGTGACAGAGAAAGCTGCCAGACAACACATGGCTCCTCGGGGATCGCGTCCTTTTATAAATGGAGAGGTGAAGAGAGAAGAAAAGAAAAAACATAAAACACTGAATAAAATAAATGTAGGACTTAGAGGTGAGTAAACAGAGGACGTCCAGCAATAAAAACACAACATGAGAGGCAATTTGCTATAAAAATCCATACCGGGAGCAGCGTCCACCACTAAGAGCCGGCTCCATTATATCGCCAACTCCGCAATCACAACCGGGACGGAAACGCAACATAAGAGGAACAAATATCTATAGAAAATACAGACAGGTAATTGCCGGCTCAGGAACGTGGGTCTGAGAGTCTGTACAATGTACTGGGGGAGATAGAGATGTATCCACAGTGGGGGCACCGCTCCTACCTCACACCCACCACCAGGGAGAAAGGGATGTATCCACAGCGGGGGCACCGCTCCTACCTCACACCCTCCGCCAGGGAGAAAGGGATGTATCCACAGCGGGGGCACCGCTCCTACCTCACACCCACCGCCAGGGAGAAAGGGATGTATCCACAGCGGGGGCACCGCTCCTACCTCACACCCACCGCCAGGGATAAAGGGATGTATCCACAGCATGGGCACCGCTCCTACCTCACACCCACCGCCAGGGATAAAGGGATGTATCCACAGCGTGGGCACCACTCCTACCTCACACCCACCGCCAGGGAGAAAGGGATGTATCCACAGCGGGGGCACTGCTCCTACCTCACACCCACCGCCAGGGAGAAAGGGATGTATCCACAGCGGGGGCACCGCTCCTACCTCACACCCACCGCCAGGGAGAAAGGGATGTATCCACAGCGGGGGCACCGCTCCTACCTCACACCCACCGCCAGGGAGAAAGGGATGTATCCACAGCGGGGGCACCGCTCCTACCTCACACCTACCGCCAGGGAGAAAGGGATGTATCCACAGTGGGGGCACCGCTCCTACCTCACACCCACCGCCAGGGAGAAAGGGATGTATCCACAGCGGGGGCACCGCTCCTACCTTACACCCACCGCCAGGGAGAAAGGGATGTATCCACAGCGGGGGCACCGCTCCTACCTCACACCCACCGCCAGGGAGAAAGGGATGTATCCACAGCGGGGGCACCGCTCCTACCTCACACCCACCGCCAGGGATAAAGGGATGTATCCACAGCATGGGCACCGCTCCTACCTCACACCCACCGCCAGGGATAAAGGGATGTATCCACAGCGTGGGCACCACTCCTACCTCACACCCACCGCCAGGGAGAAAGGGATGTATCCACAGCGGGGGCACTGCTCCTACCTCACACCCACCGCCAGGGAGAAAGGGATGTATCCACAGCGGGGGCACCGCTCCTACCTCACACCCACCGCCAGGGAGAAAGGGATGTATCCACAGCGGGGGCACCGCTCCTACCTCACACCCACCGCCAGGGAGAAAGGGATGTATCCACAGCGGGGGCACCGCTCCTACCTCACACCTACCGCCAGGGAGAAAGGGATGTATCCACAGTGGGGGCACCGCTCCTACCTCACACCCACCGCCAGGGAGAAAGGGATGTATCCACAGCGGGGGCACCGCTCCTACCTCACACCCACCGCCAGGGAGAAAGGGATGTATCCACAGCGGGGGCACCGCTCCTACCTCACACCCACCGCCAGGGAGAAAGGGATGTATCCACAGCGGGGGCACCGCTCCTACCTCACACCTACCGCCAGGGAGAAAGGGATGTATCCACAGCGGGGGCACCGCTCCTACCTCACACCCACCGCAAGGTGCAGGGAAGGAGGGGGTTAATATATCATTGAATGGTCCCATAATACTTCATGAGATGCCAAAAAGAAGCCCAAAGAACCAAGAACTCTGTGATGATTCATCTAGTTTTCTATGGGTGTTTTAATAATGCAGAACACTATTACTGAGAAGTGCTAAACTTAATAGAGACGTATATCCATCAGACTAAGCAACTTACTCAGTTATTGTATTTATTCACATATGACCAGATTAGATAGATAGATAGATAGATAGATAGATAGATAGATAGATAGATAGGAGATAGATAGGAGATAGATAGATAGATAGATAGATAGATAGATAGATAGATAGATAGATAGATAGATAGGAGATAGATAGGAGATAGATAGATAGAAGATAGATAGGAGATAGATAGATAGATAGATAGATAGATAGATAGATAGATAGATAATAGATAGATAGGAGATAGATAGATAGATAGATAGATAGAAGATAGATAGGAGATAGATAGATAGATAGATAGATAGATAGATAGATAGATAGATAGATAGATAATAGATAGATAGATAGATAGGAGATAGATAGATAGATAGATAGATAGATAGATAGATAGGAGATAGATAGATAGATAGATAGGAGATAGATAGGAGATAGATAGATAGATAGGAGATAGATAGATAGATAGGAGATAGATAGGAGATAGATAGATAGATAGATAGATAGAAGATAGATAGATAGGAGATAGATAGATAGATAGGAGATAGATAGATAGATAGGAGATAGATAGATAGATAGATAGATAGATAGATAGATAGATAGATAGGAGATAGATAGATAGATAGATAGATAGATAGATAGATAGATAGATAGATAGGAGATAGATAGGAGATAGATAGATAGGAGATAGATAGGAGATAGATAGATAGATAGATAGATAGATAGATAGATAGATAGATAGAAGATAGATAGGAGATAGATAGATAGATAGATAGATAGATAGATAGGAGATAGATAGATAGATAGATAGATAGGAGATAGATAGATAGATAGATAGATAGATAGGAGATAGATAGATAGGAGATAGATGATAGATAGATGATAGATAGATAGATAGATAGATAGATAGATAGATAGATAGATAGATAGAAGATAGATAGATAGGAGATAGATGATAGATAGATGATAGATAGATAGATAGATAGATAGATAGATAGATAGATAGATAGATAGATAGGAGATAGATAGATAGGAGATAGATAGATAGATAGGAGATAGATAGATAGGAGATAGATAGGAGATAGATAGATAGATAGATAGATAGGTAGATAGATAGGAGATAGATAGATATTAGATAGATAGATAGATAGATAGGAGATAGATAGATAGATAGATAGATAGATAGATAGATAGATAGATAGGAGATAATAGATAGATAGATAGATAGATAGATAGGAGATAGATAGATAGATAGATAGATAGATAGATAGATAGATAGATAGGAGATAGATAGATAGATAGATAGATAGATAATAGATAGATAGATAGATAGATAGATAGGAGATAGATAATAGATAGATAGATAGGAGATAGATAGATAGATAGATAGATAGATAGATAGATAGATAGATAGATAGGAGATAGATAGATAGATAGATAGATAGATAGATAGATAGATAGGAGATAGATAGATAGATGATAGATAGATAAAACATAGGTAATAATAATAATAATAATAATCATATCTAGCGGCCATATATATCTGCATATCACCCTCCCTCCTCGTGGCACTCGTGTCTATGATTCTTGGATAGATATAAATTATATATTGTAATTTATTTATTGTTCCCGCTTTGCAATTAGAGAACTGGGAACTTTCCATGGATGTCTATAAATCTCGCTATGATTGACAGCCCCGACACTCCAGAGTTCAGCCAAGCCATTTCAATTGTGCCTCCAAATGGCATATTGATTAGAAGGGAGTGCGATTCCGGGTAATTATAAATCAGCCGAAGATTGTGAAGACTGGAGACTGGAGTGGAGTAAAATGTCGGCTCGAGGCTTCTGTAGCGGCTTTTTCTATAGACAGGTAAAGCTCCGAATCTCAAGCAACACTGAGCATGATGTCTGGAGCCCTAAATGATTGTGCTGAATAATTCAGAGGCACCTGAAGGCAATCAATTAATTATCCTGACTGCTTCCGCTGGGCATACCTCGGCTCACGGGAAGAGCAACAGGAAAGTTCTGTGCCAGGAGACTGGGAAGGCGCACCCAGGGATTTCACACTGACATGATATACAGTTTAGTGCAACAAACCAACAAATACAGATCTGCAAGCTTGGTGACCTTACCGAGACGCGTGCACTGGGTGACATACAAAGCTATCATGGCTGTATGCTCAGTATCTTACGCGACTCAATAAAAGGAGAAATACGAGGAAAGGGACCCTTACTCCTTAAATAGTAGTAGAAAATATTGCCGAGACTTTGCACAGCACCTTATGCAGACGGTCATGGAAGGATGAGATCATATCCCCGTCCGAGGAGACCATGGTCAAAGAGACTAGAGATGATCGAACATCGGGAATTTTCAATTTGGATCGAACTCAAACCTTCTTGAACCTTCGTCATTTGATTCCCGATGCCTTCCCGTTCCATGGGGAAGGTAGAGGGCTGTCTCCACCTTCCCCACGGAACGGGAAGGCATCGGGAATCAAATGACGAAGGTTCAAAAAGGTTCGAGTTCGATCCAAATTGAAAATTCCCGATGTTCGATGTTGAAATTCCGCCTGTCCCATTGATTCAATGGGATTTCTCACGCGCCTCCACTCTCCGCCCAAAGAATTGTCAATTGTGGAGGCTCACGAGAAATCCCATTGAAAAAATAGTCCAGCTCAGTGTGAACAGGCCCTAATTCTCCTCAGGGAAAGTCCATCATAAAGACACGTGCAGACTTAGGAAATAATCGTTTCATGTAAATGCAGACAACGATCAAATGACCAACGAGAAATCGTCCATGCGTCGTAAGATCATTGATTTAATCGTTCAGTGTAATTCCACATTGTTCCTTCATTTGCTGAGATCAGATGGAGTAAATAATCAAAGTAATGATCGTAACTTAGGACCATTGTTCCGTGTAATGTGGTGAACGATATCAAGTAACTTTAGTTTACAATTGTTTATCGTTAATCATTAAAAAAAGTTTTGTCTAATAGGACCCTTAAAGGCCATTCCTGCTCCACTGGGTATTCTGGGTAGAAAGGATATGCAAAATAGCTCTCACACTCCTTCAAGCCAGTGTTTTACTCCATCTTGAAATCTTAGAACATCGACTGGGGATCTATGTCAAGCCACCCTGAAACAGCAGGTGGGAAGTCTTTCCTTTTGGAGAAATTTTTTGCATAGATCCCTAGTCGATGTTCTAAGACTCTTAGATGGAGTAAAACACAGACTGACTGGCGATCTATGCCAAGCCAAAAAATCTCCGAAAGGTAAGACTTCCCATCTGCACACAGCTGTTTCAGGGTGAGGTGACATAGATCCTCAATCAATGTTCTAAGACTCCTAAATGGAGAAACACACTGACTTGAAGGGAAACCACATTGTGGCAGCACAAATGTCCAAACACTATTCCATTTAACCCAAGAGAACATTGAACCCCTATTATTGTGATCAATGGGGGTGCCAACTAGGGTTGATGGAATCTCGGGAAATCCTAGGTTCGATCGAACGATCAAGAGTGCCCAGGGACCGCCTGGAATTCTGGGATTTAGCCTAGGTAATAGGCTGAATTCCAGAATTCCAGGCGGTACCCGGGCACGCTCCACCTTCCCCGCGGATCGGGAAGGCTTCAGCAATCAAATGCGGCAGGTTCGTGAATGTTCAAGTTCGATAGAACCCAGGATTTCCCGAGGTTTGATCAACTCTAGTTCCAACAGTTGGGCCCCCACCAATCAGATGCTCATATCCCGTGGATAGATAATGAGAGTCCTTCATGGGAAGACTACTTTATTCTAAAGGCCACTGCTAAAAAAAAAAAAAAAAAACTACAAAGGAAGCCGACCCTTAAGTGTTCAGAGCCCCTCTCATCAACTGGGGGGCCTACAATCTCTATTGCTTGGAGCCAGTCCCAATAGCATCATCACTGTGAATTTCTGTAAAGGAGGAGTTCCCTTTGTTCATGCCACGTCCACTCTTCTTTAAGGGTCCCTTAATGCCAAGTCAACAGCTATCCCTCCCGATCTCCATACATACGAACACTAGGTTTGACCAAGCATTTCATTAGGGGTAATGGAGAAAGCTGCCAGACACCTCTAGTGGCGGCAAATCTCCAGAGAGAACAACAGGATCAGTCGGAAGGTTCCACACATACCCCATAGTCAGCCAGCCCTACGGCGATAGGTGGGTTCAGACAATAGTCTTGGGTTATTGTTTCAGTGATTTATTCTAATCGCCATATTTAGAGTCCTTCCGCTTTTATTTGCTAGTATTGAGCATTTGGCATCTGGCTAATAGGTTTTTACCTTCCTCTGGATCAACGCGGTAGGGTTATAAGTTGATCCAGAGCAGGAGAGGTTTTCTATGGGGATTTGCTGCTGCTCTGGACAGTTCCTGACATGGACAGAGGTGGCAGCAGAGAGCACTGTGTCAGACTGGCTAGAATATATTGTCAAGAAAATAAACCAGCATCTAAAAAAAAAAAACCCCGAACATTATAAACTCAACACAAATGCTGACTCCGACCTCTTTGTGTTTTCTTCCGGAGAACGTAGAGATTTTACTAAACAGCCGTGAGCTCGACCGCATCTCATCTGTATAAATAGAATCAAGTGAATGGAAAATCATGTCTCTAAAATTTGGCCTCCGCTTTTCGATAAAAAAATAAAAAATGAAAATATTCCGTCTGCCCAGTGCGGATCCAGCCGAGAGGTGCGTTTGGTGATTTTAGAATCCATTGAAGGCGGCAGCTATTCCTGGACACCCCACAGATTGCGCTTACTGATGATAATAACATACTGATGATGATGAAGATGATGATGATAATAACATGTTTTATAGAGGAGGCAAAGAAAGCGCGTCTTACGGTTTTACATTTACACAGATGTGTCATGCCTAGCCGCACAGTAACAGAAACTCTAGTCGCTGTGCAACGACCATCCGGAGACATCTGCTTCATGAATAAAGTCCCAGAGCCGTGGTGGGAAGGGAGGCTCAGGCAGGCTGAGGAGGTAATGTCAGGCTATATGACATGATAGGGTATTGATGCTATACAGAGTCTCAGGGCTCATGTCATGTCATGGGCTCCGGCATGCTCATATGGCATCTTCATGTGGCGCCATATCATAAAGACTCCCATAATACAGCTCAGGTGTCAAAGCTACGGCCCTCCAGCTGTTGCACAACTACAATTTCCATCATGTCTGGGCAGCTTAAGCTTTAGAGACTGCAATCTGAATGTGGCCTTCTGCATGCTCCGGTTCATGTTGGGATGGTAAAATTCCTGTCCTTAAAGGCGTTTTCCAATGTAAACTTTGTTGTACTCTATCCACAGTATAGTATAAGATCATGGGGGGGGGGGGGTCAGACCTCTGTGCCCCCTGGGTATCACTAGATCAATGCCCCAGCTCCTTTGTTTTGATTAGAGACGTGGGTCAGTTTGTGACCCACAGCACCTTTTATTCTATATGGAGCCACCAGAGATAGTCGAGTCCAGTGTGCAGAAAAATGGAGCTGCAGATTACACACTGACCTGCATCTCTAATCAAAACAAAGGACCCGGGGCATCAATTTAGAGATCCCTGGGGGTCACGGAGGCTGGACCCCCCACAATCTCATACTTGATCAGAAAACTTTTAACTTATCTAAGGGAAAGGTAAGACTGGACACATCTGTAAGTTGTATATGGTAGATCACTCGTCATAGCACTCATTTTGGATTTCGTTTTATTTGTATGTTCTGTTTTTCTTTTTTTTTAAAGGGAAACTATCCTCAGGTTAGAAGCAATTAGCCCCCCGATCCCTGCCACATCCCATTCATGTCCCCAAAGGACAAAGGTAAAGATGATGCAGAAAACTTCTCCTAATAAATCTTAGCTGCATCCTGTTGCTTCTTTCTTTATTTGAGTTTCAAGCAAACCTTAATATTCTAAAATGTATCAACTACCAATGACCCCGGTGGTAGAAGTCGCCCAATATTTCATTACTTATATCTGTTTAATTAAAATTCTGTCATTGCAATAAATGAATATTCAATTATACCTGCAGGAACTGCTACCTACTGCTATATAATTACACTACCGCCACTCGGGTGATGGAAAGACCTCTGCAATGTGAAGAACACTGAGGCGCTATCTATGCGGAAAGGCGGATAAAAATGTCATAGTCAAACTGCTGCCGAAACAAAGAACATATTACCCAGAAACAATAACATTGCTCATTGTGTTTGATCTACGGAGAAAAGCTGCCCCCTTCTGCGACGCGTAGTGGAGCCATTAACATGCTAGCCTATCAGTGTACCGAGAAAAATGGATTTCAAGGGCATTTGTCTTCAGAGTCAGCCCGGCCTAATAGCAAATGAAACATGATTCTGCCCTAGGGAGTTCCGGAAAACATGGATACAGCAACAGGACATAGGTTGTATATAAGTTTATCTGGCAGCCCTAGGTTGGCACCCAACTTCCTCGCCTGGAGTCAAGTGCTAAACGATCGAGTTTGAAGAATGTTGCTGAACCCAAAAAGTTCTGTAAGTCAGCTCAACACTAGTCATCAGAGTCACCATAGAGTCTCAGAAGATCTTCCCCCTTTTGCTCTTCCTTCTTCTCTGCTCTCAGATGGACATTCCACCATAAATTTTTGTGGAAACTAGAAACGAGCAATTCGATTTTCAACAAAACTTGCGTACTTCGCAAACCAAACCTTAACAAATCTATAATTACCAGTCCATGCTCCCCCGTTGTCCTTTTCCTTGTCTTCAGTCGCCTCCAACCCACTCAGGAAATCGCTGAGGGACAGTGCCGCGGCCATTGATTGGCTGAGAAGGCTGTCACTCTTGAGACACAAAAGTGAAAGTCTACACAGGCAATCACTTGCTGCGATGCTATCACTTCTCAGTCAGTCAGTGATTGGGCTGTCACTCTTGTGTCTCTATAGTGATTTCCTGAGTAGGCTGGAGGCCCCTGAACACACTGAAGAGGGCACCGGGGGAGGGCGGACAGGTGAAAAAACTTTTTTTTTTTACCATAGTGGTGGAAACCTTACAACCGCTCAGACTCCCATACAGATGGCCCTCGCCTATGAGGATGTAGTCTCTCAGACTCCAACAGAGCAGCCACTTTTTCCGACCTTCAGTCTTCCCCAGAGCTTTCGTATTCACCCACAAAAGTTCTTGTTCTTGTACCAGCAACATGGCAAGTGGGGTGGCTAATGACTGTTGCCATGTTGTCTGGGCATAACCAACCACCAGTGCACATCATAGGTTTAGCACAAAAATAAACAGTAGTCATCTCATTAGTTAAAGAAGTTTAGAAGTTGTTTATAGCTTGATATAACTTATGACTTAAACACAAAATAAGTGATCGGTATCGGATCTGATCAGTGGGACCCCGAACGATCACTGGAAAATTGGTCACTTCCTCCCATTTTTTATGGAGTCGCAGTGCACAAGCTTGACCACCACTCCGTTCACTCACTATGGGACTGGCAAAGACAACTCATATACATGGACAGGTGTGGTGGGATTTCTTTATATCCTGAAAACATTCAAAAGTTTTGAAGACCAACTTTTGGGAGAATCTGCATCTTCAACTTGTACAATTTATTCACACAGCAAAAACTTTTGTGTAATCGTGAAATTAAAATTTTTGTACATTTCATCTCCAGGATTTATCAGACCGTTTGTCTATACAGACACAACAAATCCCGTATTTAGTGGATCTCACATGTTAATCTTGTTGCAGCCGCTTGGACATTATTGCCTGTAATGAAACCGTCTATTATAATCAAACCGACCATTCTTTCCTGGTAGCGTCTGAAGGGAAACTATAGGGTTTATGACAGTGTTTTCATGCCGAGTCTATAATTGTACTGTATACTGTAATAAGGTATTATCAGTGCCATTAAACACTGGAAGAATGGCTGTAAATTGTCCCTTCACATCTTCCGAGCCGCCCCGTAATAAAACAATTTGCATATTTCATATTGTAAAAAAAAATTTCATTACAACAAGTTCATTACAACAAATGTGATAAAGTGAGGAGAAATGCTGCAGGTGCTTCTTCTTAAAAATTAAGAAGCGCTTCCCTGCTTATTACATTAGTTTCGCCTTTTATTACATCAAGAAGTGAAGACTTTGGGCCAATTTCCAGCATCAACGTTTTGATTTGAAATTAAAGCCGTTCTTTTTAGAGCGGAATATTAATGTTGGCGCGCCGCACAGTTTTTCATATACTTTCCGCCAATTTTTGGGGGATAAAGGGCAATAACTGGATTAATGACGTTCAAATGAGAAGGAACAACCGTTGTCTGGTTTGGAGAACCGACTTTTACGCTGCCATTTCTGAGATAATGAAGGAAATTCCCTAAGTTGGAGCCGCATTCACATTCTTAACAAGAGGGGTTCCCTACTTGGCTGACAAGGATGCACGAGCGGGATCCCTGCAGTGAAAAGCATCATAGAATATTATTCCCAAGTAGAATAATTCAAATTCCAAGTATACTTTACAGGAAGGCTCCAAGATTATTAGGATGAGAAGCAAGCTCAGACCATGAATGCAGTTACAAGAACTAAGCTTAATACAGATATGCAGCACCAGAACCTACTCAGTACTTAAATACAGCACCAGAACCAAGCTCAGTACATATAAACAGTACCAGAACAAAGCTCAGTACATATACACAGTACCAGAACCAAGCTCAGTACATATAAACAGTACCAGAACCAAGCTCAATACATGGATACAGTACCAGAACCAAGCTCAGTACATAGATACAGTACCAGAACCAAACTCAGTACATATAAACAGTACCAGAACCAAGCTCAATACATAGATACAGTACCAGAACCAAGCTCACTACAGAGATACAGTACCAGAACCAAACTCAGTACATATATAAAATACCAGAACAAGGTCAGTACTTAGATACAGTACCAGAACCAAGCTATGTACATATATAAAGTACCAGAACCAAGCTCAGCACATAGATACAGAACCAAAACCAAGTTCCTTACATATATACAGCACCAGAACAAACCTCACTGCAACGATACAGTACCAGAACCAAGCTCAGTACATGTATACAGTACAACAACCCAGCTTATTACATATATACAGTACAACAACCAAGCTCAGTACATATATATAAAGTACCAGAAGCTAGCTCAGTACATATATACAGCAACAGAACCAAGCTCAATACATATACAGTATACAGCACCAGAGCCAAGCTCAATACATATACAGTATACAGCACCAGAACCACACTCAGAACTTATATAGAGCACCAGAACAACACTCAGTACTTATATAGAGCACCAGAACCACAGCAAGCTTAATCTATATATAAAGCACTAGAACCTAGCTCAGTACATATATACAGTGCCATAACCAAGCTTACTACATATATATATATATATATATATATATATATATATATATATATAGTGCCAGAATCTAGCTCAGTAAATATATACAGTACCAGAAGTGAGCACAGTACACATATACAATACCAGAACCAAGCTTAGCCCATATATACATTACCAAAACCAATATATAGTAAAATATATGAGAGTATATAGGTTCAAATATGAAAGTAATTATTGATGACCTATCCACAGAATCGGGCATCACCCCCTCATATCTGCAGATTACCAGAGCTGTGGATCCGGCATATACAGAAAAAACAGAACCAGAAGCATACAGTGCCGTACATTGTATTGTGGTCATGCTGGGTTACTGCAGCTCAGCTCCCATTAAAGTAAATTGTGACGCTCTCATTCTAATGGTCTGGAAAGTGCCTGATTGCTGGAATACTACGCTCATACATTATAGAATGCTTAGTTGTAGTTTGGTCTTTTAGTTAGCGGACAAGGTATTAGGTAGATGGATGGCAGGACTGCACACAATGGATATGTTTGTACATATAGACGTCATTGAAAACTAATGAAGACATTTGATAATGGCGGGGTCAAGTAACAGAGGACAGTGGACGGACCCTGTGGGACAGTAATAATGTTATTGGAGTCGCTGGGTAAGAGGAAAGTCATGACACAGCTGTGTCACAGAGACAAATAGACTGCAGGTCGGGCAGGAGAGAGCCATTCATCAATAGCTACAAAGACAACAAGGGGATCAATAAGGTTCAATCACTCCATACTGGTGACGGTGCGGCCGTTACTGTACAATATAAGGAGCATACGCCATGTAAGATATCATATACAATCAGACTATAGAGCCTTCAAGGATTTACACCAACACGGGGCTGATGTCCTGTGACCATCCTTGTTATCTGGCATACCCTAACTACATAGAATGGGGGGGGTCTGTATACCAGGACGGACATGGAATGGTGCAGAATAGGGTCTGGATCAGTTTTAGAACATAAGTAAGTTACATATTAAAGGGGTTATCCAGCGCTCCAAAAACATGTCCACTTTTGCCCCACTTTTGTCTCCAGATTGGGTGAAGTTTGAAACTCAGTTTGATTGAAGTAAATGCAACTGGAGACAAGAGTGGGGCAAAAGTGGCCATGCTTTTGGAGCGCTGGATAACCCCTTTAATAAATTACCTTTCCCCATGCCCCTGAATCGCCAGGTCACAGGGGTCCCAGAGAGGCAATCCAGCCCTGCAAAGGCACGGGATAGGTAAGAAGAAGAGATGAGCGAAGCTGCCGAGGTTCGGATTCGTATGAACCTGAACTCTTGGCGTCTGATTCTCGCTGTCTGCAGCCTCCATGGAGAGGGTGGATACAGCCTGAGGACCGCCTGGAAAACTGGAATACAGCCTATGGCTATGGCTGTATCCCAGTTTTCTAGGCGGTCCTCCGGCTGTATCCACCCTCTCCATGGAGCGGGCAGATAGCGGGAATCAGAAGCCAATAGTTCAGGTTCATACAAACCCGAACCTCGGCAGGTTCGCTCTTCTCTAGTAAGAAGTCATTGTTATGCCCCCCTCCCCTGCTGGGTGAAAATTTTTTACAATAGTCATTACAAGCTAATTAGATGTGTAAACCTATCAAGCTTGACTCCCCCGCTACAAGCTTGACTCCGCCACTACACTTACACTGATCCACCATTGTACCTACATCTTCTTCGCATCTCTATGAGGTTTAATTCCTTTTAACACTCTGACAGGTCATTGGCATTTTTTAAAGTCAATCAATCAACACAACTCGACAATCAAATGATTGTATCGACCCGTCTATTGTAAGACTGCGGTTCTATGGTGACACACGATTGTTTCCAAGTAGTGTTGAGCAGATCTGTTAAAATGTTGGTGTTCTGAACGGCATGGATACTGGCATAGTCCATAGGCTGTATCCATGTTTTTCTGGCAACCCTAGGGTGGCATCCAACTTCTGCGGATGTTCAGGTTTGTGAAAAGTTGCTGAACCCCAATTTTGATAGATGGGCTGAACACTACTTCAGATGGGAATTGATGTTTTCCTAAATATAAAAAAGTTGCGGTCAACCCATTGCAAAAACTCTGATCATGGATGGTCCCAAGGTCACCATCAAGGACACCGATGACACTTTGTAGTAGTTTTCCGCTTTTGTTCTGACCCCTGGGTGACTTTGTTCTACTATGGTGCTGTAGATGACACCCAAGCTACTGAGTTGTAAGCACGTACATATAACCGTCCTGTGCACACTAACCCTCTAAAATTGTTTGACCACCAAGATACCGAGACCTATGACTACCGATTCAAATATTAACCGGAATTTCTGTATCTTTTATTTGCTATATTTTTGAATTCCAGATCCAAAACGAGATGATTTTCAGTAGACTCTTAATGGCCATTGACCATGTAAAGAACAGAACTTGAGGACTAGGTGTCAGAGTAAAGAGTACTTTGCTTTGTACTCTATAAATACCTATTTGATCTGCACCATAATCACACTGCCATTCACCTATACAATAAAAAATGGAGCTGAGTGCCGAAAAATCCATTTGGAGGGGAGTTCAATTCTTATCGCCGGCTGGAGTGCATGCCAGCTGTCAAGTAAAATTAAAGGTAGCTCGCACTTGTGTAGCAGCCTATTGGCATGGATAATTCACCTTTAATTATAAAGAATAAGATGTTGTGAAGCACGAGTGGAAAGCAAATAGCAGTAATAGGAGACGGCAGGATGAATGAGGGCCGAGAAATCGCTCTGTCTAATCCGTGTTGGAGATCAGTCTTCTGTGTTACTTCAGGCTCCTGGAAATGCTATGATCTCCCACATCACGCTTCATTTGTATTTTTGGTTTGTTTTGTGTCATTTTTACGGTTGTAGTCATTTATCACGGGCTGCATTGTCTCCGGCTTACGCCTGACATTTCCAGAATATCGGCTTTGATTTAATTATCCTGAAAAATGTTTTTGAAGGTTTTATGATGCAGAAGCGCAAAGTAAATAATATTTATTTTTTCTGAAGTAGTAATAAAAACAAGTATTGTGTGTGGAAAGAGAACGAATAAGATGGGGGGGGGGGGTTACGGGAACTGGTATATGGTGCGTTAGAACAGGGCAGATTATGGGGGATAACTATAAGAGTGTGTGCCAAAAATTTGATTGACGTTACATATTGTTAGACGGGGTTTAGGTTTGGGCCATGCTCAACAATGGGTGTGGTTTAGA
Organism: Dendropsophus ebraccatus; assembly: GCF_027789765.1. Classification (NCBI taxonomy): domain Eukaryota; kingdom Metazoa; phylum Chordata; class Amphibia; order Anura; family Hylidae; genus Dendropsophus; species Dendropsophus ebraccatus. Next base: position 214,556,668 of record NC_091455.1, on the reverse strand, counting down.
GAAATGTGGGTGTGGTTTAGAAAAAGATGTATGTGATTTAGAGAAAAGTGGGTGTGGTTTAGAGAACGATGGGTGTGGTTTAGGTTAAAGGGGATGGGGCTTACATATACTAAAAACATGCAATTTTTTGGTGCACATTGGCTATCCACAGGATAGGTCATCAATAGAGATGAGCAAACCTGGAGCATGCTCGAGTCAATCCGAACCCGAACGTTCGGCATGTGATTAGCGGTGGCTGCTGAAGTTGGATAAAGCCCTAAGGCTATGTGGGAATCATAGATATAGTCATTGGCTGTACCCATGTTTTCCAGACAACCTTAGAGCTTTATCCAAGTTCAGCAGCCCCCGCTAATCAAATGCCGAACGTTCGGGTTCGGATGGACTCAAACCCCAACCCGGTTCACTCATCTCTAGTCATCAATCATTGACTGGTGAGGTGCCAACACCTTGGATTGCCACGATCAGCTAGTTGGCGCCTGCACCAGGTAAGCAGTTGTCTCAGTTCACTGTGTAGTGGTCGGACCTGGTTACTGCAGTTTTGCTGCCGTTCACTTGACAAGGAGCTGAGTTATAGTTACTAGTGTTCAGCAAGCGCTTAAATGCTCGAGTGCTCGACTTGAGTAACAAACCAGATTGCATTTAATCATGTGCCCCTTGCTTGGCAGAGTGGAGGGTGTCTGGATTGGTTGTTTGGCCTTCAGTTATTAAAGGTGTATGGCCACAGTTACCTGAGCACCACAAGGTACTTGATGCACTATGCTCAACTAAGCATGCTCGTTCCACTAGTTACCCATCGCCACCACTACACAGTGAATGCCAGACGGCACATCTTTCCTATGACACTGGGAGTTGTTTTCAAACAGCTACAGGTTGGAGAGGCCTGCCCTATATTACATTGGTTGAGATGTGTCCACCCTTACCTTTCCCTTAGTTCCAATTTCTCATGAAACCAGTTAAACATAACTTGCTATAAAAACGCCCAGTGGGCTTCATTAACATAACAATCCTTAACATAGTCAATACTACAGTATCTATTATAAATCGTTTATTATATTAGGACTCAGCATAACACATGTATCTTTCCCTTGGCACCCACGAACTTCCATAATTCTTCATTATCGGTATCATATTTATTATAATTGATTCAACATCTGTGCAGACTTAACTTCTGCGAGCTACGACCTCCCCGTCCCCCTACACCCACCTTCCCCACCATATGGGCGTACTGTACCTTTAAAATCCTTTAGTCACCCATAATTCCCTGGCACATTTTTGGCAGATCTAATTTACTCCCGGTTATTACCGTACCCTAATAACCGCGACGCTCACCACCTGCTGCCCCTTAGTAAACTATTACCATCGTTGGTTTTTTTCGTCCTTCGAGCCGATACAACCTCCTAGGCCTTTTTTTTTTTTTTTCGCTAACTCAGCACGGGGAAAGAGAGAAATTAAATTAATAATGGATGGGAAAAATGTTGAATAAACAATGCCTGCGAGCGCATTATTATAGATTCCCAGGCATTAAAATCCTCCCTGTTTAATCAGCTGCATGAATATAAAATGTCTGGCAACTAGTAGCAGCTTGTCATCTGCCCACACACAAAAAGTGATTCATTTGCAGAGAGTGGATTCTTCCTTTAAGGCCAATGATTACTATTTTCCATTCAGCCTCTCTCATACGTGGGACTTTTTTCAGTGCAGAAGTTGTAAAACACGCGGCGACGGTTCCCGGACTGTAACATCTCCGCCGCTCTAATCTACATCATGCAGAATGCCGCAATCCAATCGGCCACTTCTTCTCATCCATATATATATATATATTTTTTCAGATTTGTTTAAAGCCGCCGCTCGGCTAATCCATATACATTACGGGCAGATCTATAACAAACGCCGAAACGCGATGACAACGAGCAAAGCGCAACCAGGAGTAAAAAGAAAATGCAGAGCGGGCAAAATAAAAATATCAGGTGAATATATTAGAGTTATAAATCCATAATGTGCGATTCTGCCGCCTCCGAGGTTTAATTCAACCTTTAGATTTGGATGCAAAGCAGGCGAGGGGGGGGGGGGGGATATTGAATGGCTGGGGACGCGGGATAGGCTGCTTTGTTTTCCCTTACACAACAGAAAAAAAATATTGCATCTATCTGCATACTGCGCCGGCCCTTGCTTCCCCCCGGGGACTAGTTAAATGGAAAGTGGCGTCTGAGTAATTCAATGTAATTCAGGGAAACGAGACGGACGTCTATCAAAGTTACTTTTGAACAGCAATAAAGGGATTGAACGCTGCGGGGAAAAGTGATTCAGTAGATTATATAGTGGAGGACCTCAGGGGCGGGGCAGAAATACGGATATTTGGGGATTTGTGAATAGCCCCGCCCCTGCTTACCAGGAGTGTTACTTCAAATGTCCTTCAGATTGTTTTTGCCTTATTGTTTGTTCCAGATCAAAATCAAATATGAATAAGGCCCAATGGGAGAGATTTATGGCGCTGTCCTATAATAAGTGTGTCTTGGTTGCCCAGAGCAACCAATCACAGCTCAGCTTTTATTTTACCAGAGCAGTGTGAGAAGTAAAAGCTAAGCTGTAATTGGTTGCTATGGGAGCTGTGATTGGTCGCTACGGAAGCTGTGATTGGTTGCTAGGGGCAACAAGGAGAACCTTACTATAAGGCAGCGCCATGAATCTCCCCAATAGTAGTAACACTGAATCTAAACATTTCAGGGGAGATTTATCAATACGTCTTACAGTAAGACAGCTCTTTGTTGTCCATAGCAACCAATCACGGCTCCCATAGCGACCAATCACAGTTTCCATAGCAACCAATGACAGTTCCCATAGCAACCAATCACAGCTCCCATAGCAACCAATCACAACTCAGCGTATATTTCTCACATTGCTCTGGTGAAATGAAAGCTCAGCTGTAATTGGTTGCTATGGGCAATAAAGAGCATCTCATTATAAGACAGCGCCATAAATCTCCCCCTAGATGTCTCTCTATAGCAGCGATGGGAAACCTTCGACTACAATTCCCATCATGCCTGGATGGAATCTGTCAACTGCTCTCCTGCTCTGGACAGTTCCTGACATGGCCAAAGGTGGCAGCAGAGAGTCGGAAATTATACATCACTTCCTACAGGACATACAGCAACTGATAAGTACTGGAAGACTGGAGATTTTTTATACAGAAGTAAATTACAAATCTATATGTAATAGACACCAGTTGAGTTGAGTTCCCCTTTATGGTGGAAATACAGTCACAGGTTAAAATGCTTCTTTACTGCTCAGAGCACCAGGGAAAGGCAGGACAGAACTTGTCATTTGTCCCTTTAACCCTTAAAGTCAATGAATCCAAGTAAAAAAAAAATCTACCCACAACACTGCTAAAAATATATTTTACAACAAGAACATATGATATTATTAGGATATTATGTCACTGCTACTACTGTAAGTGCGGATTGTGTCCTACATGTTGGTGGTTATGGAACGTGCTGCACAGCCCACAGGCCCAAACCAAGGCCCAAAAATGACATCTGTTGTGTGATCCCACCTACATATATCTGCTATTTATAATGCTGGGGTCTTCTTAGGTGGTCTGTATGTGCGTAATATCTATCTATCTATCTATCTATTTATCTATCTCCTATCTATCTATCTATCTATCTATCTATCTATCTATCTCCTATCTATTTATCTCCTATCTATCTATGTATCTATCTACCTATCTATCTCCTATCTATCTATCTCCTATCTATCTATCTATCTATCTATCTATCTATCTATCTATCTATCTCCTATCTATCTCCTATCTATCTATCTCCTATCTATCTATCTTCTATCTATCTATCTTCTATCTATCTATCTATCTATCTATCTATCTATCTATCTCCTATCTATCTATCTATCTATCTATCTATCTTCTATCTATCTATCTTCTATCTATCTATCTATCTATCTATCTCCTATCTATCTATCTATCTATCTATCTCCTATCTATCTATCTATCTATCTATCTATCTATGTCCTATCTATCTATCTATCTATCTATCTATCTATCTATCTATCTCCTATCTATCTATCATCTATCTCCTATCTATCTCCTATCTATCTATCTATCTATCTATCTATCTATCTATGTCCTATCTATCTATCTATCTATCTTCTATCTATCTCCTATCTATCTCCTATCTATCTCCTATCTATCTCCTATCTATCTATCTATCTATCTATCTATCTATCTATCTATCTATCTATCTATCTATTATGTATATATCTATCTATCTTCTATCTATCTATCTATCTATCTATCTATTATGTATATATCTATCTATCTTCTATCTATCTATCTATCTATCTATCTATCTATCTTTATCCCTATGTTAGTCTATGTGAGGATACCTAATTGAGTCCCTTGATAACATGTTGGGGTATTGCACTTAAATTCCTTTCCATAACTTGTTGAAGAGAAGGGTAAGGATGGACGCCTCTGTATTATACATACACACAGGGTTACAGATAGGCGAGTGTCCGCTCTGTACATACAGATCCATTCTTATTCCTTGTCTTATAATTGGAGTCTTCATGGTTCCTCTGTCTGATAAGGACTCCTCCATCCCCCGCTGTCACCATCACAGCTCAGACTCCTGTGACTCCTCTTATCACAGAGCTGACAGCAGGCAGCATCTTGTATATTACACATATGTTGTACATACGGCTCCGGATAACGCTCCGCTCTATTTTTCCTATTTTCGTTGTCTTGAAATGTTGTTTTGCTAATTTCAAACCGCAGTGACAGATTATCGGACTCTCGATGCTTCATCCACCGCTGGTAAACAAATGCGGGAGTCCCGGGAAGGTCTGATCGCACAATGATGGGAACAATTGGTGATTAACCTTTCTCTGCAGCTCATAAGTACAAGAGCCTCTCTGCTGGGTGTGAGTGATGGATGCCGGAGCAGACAACCCGGCCATGAGACATCAGGCCTACACATGACCCGGCCGCCCAACAACTATCTTCCTTGCCCGGTCCAATTCATACATATATACAGTGTCTAAAGACAGCACAAAAGTGGCAACCAAAACTGCTACATGATGTTGATGTAGGGAAGGGTCAGACATGTTGGATTTCAAATGCTTGGTCCTTTTGTTCTCAGAGATATAAGTCACCATCAGTGGTGTCTGGCAGCGGCTTACCCTTAGTCTCCCCACCGTGATCACATGAATGTTTCTCTGAACCTGCAGTGACAACACCTATTAAAGCTTCTGTAAGTAACCAGGAATTTTCCCATTAACTGCCAGCAAGCAGAGATCTTAATAGGGTACTCCGGAAAAAAAAATCAACTAGTATTTTACTTCTTTTTAAAAATCTCCAGTTGTCCAGTACTTATCAGCTACTGTATGACCTGCAGGAAGTGGTGTATTCTCTCCAGTCTTACACAGCGCTCTCTGCTGCCACCTCTGTCCATGTCAGGAACTGTCCAGAGAAGCAGCAAATCCCCACAGAAAACCTCTCCTGCTTCCTGACATGGACAGAGGTGGCAGCAGAGATAATACACCACTTCCTGCAGGACATACAGCAGTTGATAAGTACTGGAAGGCTTGAGATTTATAAACAGAGGCAAATTACAAATCTGTATCCTTTCTGATACCTGTCGGTTGGATTGCTACAATGTACTTATAATGTATCAGAGTTTCTGGATGATAAACTGACAGAACATTGCGTAGAATAAGTAATATTTTCAGAACCTATATATATATATATATATATATATATATCTGAGCAGCCATTGAATAATACAGTGACCCCATGTGATAGTGACCCGGTGTGCCCGGAGCCCCCTACTCCCCAGTATCGGTCGCTGTTATTGATCATCTCCTTGCACCGCGTCCTCGTTACGTTTCTGGCCGTGATGCGGGAACAATGGCTGCATAGATGCCACTATGGAGAATAATACAGCAGATTGCCATTATTGTACACTCCATTTAACATAGTGCGAGGCCGACTCTGGATACAATTACAGTGTGGGTGGGTGTGTGCGCACACACACACACACACACATTACACACACACACACACACACACATCACAAGTAAATATTTGCATAATGGAAGCAACAACACAAGAAAAGCATTACTGGATGAAAGGAGCAGCGAGTACTGAAAGATGTCATGTAATGTATGCAACACTGGGGGAGGGAAGACTGCAGGGACTGAGAGGGGCCGGAGCCAGGACTCCATCCCAGGAAGCATAGGGATACAGTCTGACCATTCAGGAGAGTGATGGAGCCCACTGGGGGGGGGGGGAGGGGGCAGCAAACGTGCTAGAAACTCCATGATAGATAGATAGATAGATAGATAGATAGATAGATAGATAGATAGATAGGAGATAGATAGATAGATAGATAGATAGGAGATAGATAGATAGATAGATAGGAGATAGATAGATAGATAGATAGGAGATAGATAGATAGATAGGAGATAGATAGATAGATAGATAGATAGATAGATAGGAGATAGATAGGAGATAGGAGATAGATAAATAGATAGATAGATAGGAGATAGATAGATAGATAGATAGATAGATAGATAGGAGATAGATAAATAGATAGATAGATAGGAGATAGATAGATAGATAGATAGATAGATAGATAGATAGGAGATAGATAGATAGATAGATAGATAGATAGATAGTTAGATAGATAGGAGATAGATAGATAGATAGATAGATAGATAGATAGATAGATAGGAGATAGATAGATGATAGATAGATAGATAGATAGATAGATAGATAGATAGATAGATAGAAGATAGATAGATAGATAGAAAATAGATAGATAGATAGATAGATAGGAGATAGATAGATAGATAGGAGATAGATAGATAGATAGATAGGAGATAGATAGATAAATAGGAGATAGATAGATAGATAGATAGATAGATAGATAGATAGATAGATAGATAGGAGATAGATAGATAGATAGATAGATAGGAGATAGATAGATAGATAGATAGATAGATAGATAGATAGATAGGAGATAGATAGATAGATAGATAGATAGATAGGAGATAGATAGATAGATAGATAGATAGATAGATAGGAGATAGATAGATAAATAGGAGATAGATAGATAGATAGATAGATAGATAGATAGATAGATAGGAGATAGATAGATAGGAGATAGATAGATAGATAGATAGATAGATAGATAGATAGATAGATAGGAGATAGATAGATAGGAGATAGATAGATAGGAGATAGATAGATAGGAGATAGATAGATAGATAGATAGATAGATAGATAGATAGGAGATAGGAGATAGATAGATAGATAGATAGATAGATAGATAGATAGATAGGAGATAGATAGATAGATAGGAGATAGATAGGAGATAGATAGATAGGAGATAGATAGATAAATAGATAGATAAATAGATAAATAGATAGATAGATAGATAGATAGATAGATAGATAGATAGATAGATAGGAGATAGATAGATAGATAGATAGGAGGTAGATAGATAGATAATAGATAGAGTAAGTATATACAGTAGATAGAGGACACTAGGCCCATGTTACAGTCACTTACTGCAATTGCTATGTCATCTGTGATGTTTTGCGGCCTGCAGGGAGCTGTAGTGAAGGATATTGATTACCAGTCTAGTCTGTTCGTTTAATAAATCACTCACCAATGGCCGATCGCTGGATGAAGCATTTACATTTCCATCACAATCCCCCATTTTACTATTACCGCTGACCTATGTTAACAGGAATCCATTTAGTGACAGCCGGGGCCTGCCAGTGACATCTCACTCCTCGCTTACTTCCAGGATCTGACAGATAGGAATATTCGGAGCTACATGAGTCTTATATATAATATATACAATATATATCTCCATATAACCTGCAGGACTACCATTACATGGCTGGAGGGGTGGCGGCTTATCATTCTGCTCCACGCTCATCCCGGTGGCCATTAGTGGTACTGCACTTTGTTTCTCTTCTACCTGTAATATCCTTTTCCACTTCTGGATGAGAGTGACCATTTTCCTATTGAAGCTCCATCCTACCGCCTGGCACTCACCTGCTATAACACCGCTTACCTCCCTCCATTACTGCGTATAATACCCGGCAGCGTATTTCCGTGTACACTTCTGCCATGAGAAGTCTGTTTGCAGCTGTCAGCTAAGTGAAGAGCTCTCGTATCTCTTGTATTTCACTATTTTTCAAGGTTAAAGCAACATTTGCTTTTGAAGAAAAAAAAATGTTTTATTTTTTTCACTTTCGATTTTTCTTTGGATAAAAACTAAGCTCCTAAAATGGCTTTTTTCCCCTCTTTCGGCTGTCAGGGCATGCTGGGGGTTGTAGTTTCCCAATTCCTGGAGAGCACCAGGTTGGGGATCACTAGCTTTTATTTTGTAATTCCATGGAGAGAAAACCCCCTCCTGATGTTAGTAGTATATATATAATGCTGAGAAGCAGATGGTCGGTGATAAGTTTATGGATGTGCTACCTTGTCTGCTTTTCTCCCCACATAATTACATAGTATATTCTCTCTTTTTTGCCTTGGATCAGCACTCCTCCCCCACCCAGGTGTTTTTTATTAGTAAGTCTACGTAGGGTCAGAGCCTTGTGCACAGGGTAAGGTGTCTGCTTTTCCTTTTGTGGTGCAGTTCCCTGCGGCGGCCATTGCTATGGCGTCACCGTGTCTGCATGTGATGTGGGCGAGAGCCCAGGGGGGCTATGTCTAGCGGCATTGGGGTGCTGGGCGACTGGGTCATTCCTCCTCTTGCGCTTACACTCTCTGATCGAACTCTAAGGGTGGGTTCAAAGTGTGGAATTCTCGCGGATAAATTCTGCAAAATTCCGTCGCCTGTACGCGCTCACGGCTGCGCGCCTTCCCGACAGCTTCATAGACACCATTCTATGGGCCGACTGATTCCGCATTCCGCCGAAAGAATTGACGTGACAATTCTTTCGGCAGAATTTATCCGCGAGAATTGCGTAGTCTGAACCCATCCTAACTCCTGATGTTAGTAGTGTATAGACCTGAGAAGCAGATGGTCGGTCATAAGTTTATGGATGGGCTACCTTGTCTGTCTTTCTCTCCATAGAATTACCTCTTTTCCTTTTGGATTGTGACATCATAGGAATCGTACCTTAAAAATTGCATAAATTACAGAAAACATTAGATTTTTTTTTTCCAATATTATGGAGCATGAACTATAACGAGGGGACTAAACTCGGCTGAATGCCAATTTTCTGGTCAAATATTTTGAGCAAGCCGTATATACTGCTAATACATTGCAACTTTTTTCATATTTATGCCAAAGTGGGCGGAGCTAGAGGGGACGACGTGGCCTCCCACTTCCTGGAGAACTACAATCAAATGTAAAAACCACTAGGGAAGGCAGGGGGGTATGGGAGCATAATAAAGAAGACTGGCAGGTGACAGTGAGCAGTGGCATTGTGCTGTGCGGGCACCAGGATGGGTAAGTATCACTTCTTTATTATGTTCACAGAGACATAGCGGATTTATTTCAAAAACAGCGCCACTCAGTTTGTGTGCGGTATTGCAGCTCAGTTCCATTAAAGTGAACAGAGACAAGTTGTAATACTACAAACAACCTAAAGTGGCGCTGTTTCTGGAGAAAACAACTATGTTTTTCTAATCCTGGATAACCCCTTTAAATTCACCGAAATTGTGCTTTAAATGTGTATATAGGGTTAGTTTGTTGGTATATACAGAATATGTCTTTGTGATAAGAGGTGTAGACTTTGCCCTTTGTTATATCGGTCGGGGAGAATACAAACTGACAGCCTGTGTGATGTACTTCCAGCTACCACATAGTGTGAATGTCGCCAGAAGGCGCACGCAATGACTTCTACAGGAGATTTGTGACTACAGATTTTTTTTTTTTTCCATTTTATTTTTTCATTTTTTTTTCCCAACAAGGAGCAGCATCCAGACACAAATGGCCGGAGCTCGTGGTAAGTGGACGAGTTTGCTGTGTGAATTGTACAAGGCGAGGGATGAGTGAAGATCGGCTTTGGCAGGGAAGCTGTAAAAGGTAAATCACGGCCCAGCACAGCCCTGAGCCGCCAATTCTTCCCAGTGTTGTAGATATCCACAGCTGTCAGGCCCCGAATCGCTCATGCTAGGAAACAAGGGCTGCAAGAAGCCGTATTTAAACAATAAAGCTGGAGCACAGCAGAAGAGATGGCTCAGAAATCCGGCATATTCCAGCTAGAAGAACTAAAAAATGTGTGTTTTTTTAGGGAGAAAATTTGTTTAAAAATTTTTCTATTTTTTTTTTGTTTGTATATTATTTATATATAATTTTTATTTATATATAATATTATATTATTATTATTATTATTCGGTTATATTGCATATTATGTTATTTAATTTTCCATTTCATAGAACAAATGACTGTCAAAGATCGGTGCATCAGGTACATTGGCGACAATTTCTTTTTTCCCATTCAAATCAACTGGTGTCAGAAAATTATATAGATTTGTAATTTAATTTAAAAATCTCCAGTCTTCCAGTACTTATCAGCTACTGAATGTCCTACAGGAACTGTCTAGAGCAGGAGAGGTTTTCTATGGGGATTTGCTGCTGCTCTGGACAGTTCCTGACATGGACAGAGGTGGCAGCAGAGAGCACTGTGTCAGACTGGAGAGAATACAACACTAAATACCCCCGGATTAAGCATCCATCACCAAAACCTGCAGCAGCAAATCCCCATAGAAAACCTCTCCTGCTCTGGACAGTTCCTGACATGGACAGAGGTGGCAGCAGAGAGCACTGTGTCAGACTAGATAGAATACCTCACTTCCTGTAGGATATACAGCAGCTGATAAGTACTGGAAAACTGGAGATTTTTAAATAGAAGTAAATTACAAATCTATATACCTTTCTGACCCCAATTGATTTGAAATAAAAAAAAATGGTTCTGATTTTACAGACTATATCATGTCAGACCTAAATCTTGCTATACAATGTCAGACAACACAGCCATTCCCATGGATAGGAGATATCTTGGGATAACCCCTGTATATATAGAATATAGAGAATGAATACCGCTATACAATGCCGGGCAGCCATTGTGCATCTATATAACACCGCCATACAACGGCCACATAACACTGAACTCTTTCCACAGTCTTCAATCCGTGGGACCTCAAGCACATAGGAGACATCCAGCGCCTCCCATTCCCGGTCCCCGCACACCGTCGCCTCTTCTCCCTCTTCGCCACCTCTTCTCCCTCTTTGCCGCCTCTTCTCCCTCTTAGCCGCATCTTCTCCCTCTTAGCCGCCTCTTCTCCCTCTTTGCCGCCTCTTCTCCCTCTCCGCCACCTCTTCTCCCTCTTAGCCCCCTCTTCTCCCTCTTAGCCGCCTCTTTTCCCTCTTTGCCGCCTCTTCTCCCTCTCCGCCACCTCTTCTCCCTCTTCGCCGCCTCTTCTCCCTCTTTGCCGCCTCTTCTCCCTCTTCGCCGCCTCTTCTCCCTCTTTGCTGCCTCTTCTCCCTCTTTGCCGCCTCTTCTCCCGCTTTGCCACCTCTTCTCCCTCTTTGCCACCTCTTCTCCCCCTTAGCCGCCTCTTCTCCCTCTTTGCCGCCTCTTCTCCCTCTCCGCCACCTCTTCTCCCTCTTAGCCGCCTCTTCTCCCTCTTAGCCGCCTCTTCTCCCTCTTTGCCGCCTCTTCTCCCTCTCCGCCACCTCTTCTCCCTCTTCGCCGCCTCTTCTCCCTCTTCGCCGCCTCTTCTCCCTTTTCGCCGCCTCTTCTCCCAGGCTTCGCGGCCTCCTTTATCACTTATTATAATCCAATGGTTCAGCTGGTAACAAAAGAAACTAGTGCGGGTAATTAAAGTCGAATTCATTTGCCGGACGACGTTCATATGAAAGGAGATTACAGTATGGAAGACGTGGAGCCATAATAAAATACAGGAGAAAAAGGTAGACTAAGTAGTCGGCGACTAACAGGGAAACAATAGTACAGCCCATTAGGATGCTGATAGGCTGGGGGTAATTATACATTTGCTATTTTGACTGCTTCTTCATGCGGACTAATCTCCTAATCTCCTCCACCGATTCTTCAGACATATTTATCCCCAGTCGCTCTCTATGATGGTAATTAAATCACATTATCACTTTTATTAACTCACCGTACAGAACCTTCATTTTAAAATTACCTGATCGCATGCCCAGCGCAGCACGCTTCCCGGACTCCACGGTCATAATCACGTAAAAAAAAAAAATAATAATGCACAAGAATCTTATTATTATGCGGAAAATAAAAGGGACATTAACTAAATAATTAGGCCTATTCAATTAGAGGAAATAATGGCGCTTTCTTCCAGATACAGAGGACCAGGCGAGGGAGCGTATGCGAGGGAGAGCGCGTGAGGGAGAGTGCGCGAGGGAGAGTGTGCGAGGGAGAGTGTGCGAGGGAGAGTGCGCGAGGGAGAGTGCGCGAGGGAGAGTGCGGAAGGGAGAGTGCGCGAGGGAGAGCGCGCGAGGGAGAGTGTGCGAGGGAGAGTGCGCGAGGGAGAGTGCGCGAGGGAGAGTGCGGAAGGGAGAGTGCGTGAGGGAGAGTGCGCGAGGGAGAGTGCGCGAGGGAGAGTGCGGAAGGGAGAGTGCGCGAGGGAGAGTGCGCGAGGGAGAGTGCGCGAGGGAGAGTGCGCGAGGGAGAGTGCGGAAGGGAGAGTGCGTGAGGGAGAGTGCGCGAGGGAGAGTGCGCGAGGGAGAGTGCGCGAGGGAGAGTGTGCGAGGGAGAGTGCGCGAGGGAGAGCGCGCGAGGGAGAGTGTGCGAGGGAGAGTGCGTGAGGGAGAGTGTGCAAGCTCCAGCAACATTGTGTTACATCAACTTCACCCATAAAATATCCAAAAAGATCCAGAAGCTTCTCCCTGCATGCCCGGCTCTTCTCTCATTTACAAATCCGGGAGAAATAGAGAACGAATTGTAGAATTTAGTATTTTTCTGCTGTAAGGCATCTGAGTTCTGCAGGAGCTCTCCCCCACCGCTCTGTCTGTAATGCTGAGCCTGGTGTACATATATAGGAAATCTTTTTCTATATTTGCTATATCTTTGCTATAACATCTTATACAGTGGTACCTTGGTTTAAGAGTAACTTGGTTTTAGGGTGCCTTCACACCTACCGACTCGCAGCGTTAATAACGCTGCAAGTCGGCTAGGTCCTGGCAGATCACTGTCAGTACATACACGCAGCGGTCTGAACGACCGCTGCGTGTATGTAAACCTGCCGGCTGCTTAACCCCTTCTGATGCCGCCTCCCGCTCAGCTCTGTATACATTACCTCCTCGCTCCAGGGGGTCCCGGCGTCCTGCTCTCCCGCCCGGCCAATCGGTGGCTGCAGCAGGGCAAAACACTGATTGGCCGGGCGGGAGAGCAGGAAGCCGGGACCCCGTGGAGCGAGGAGGTAATGTATACAGAGCTGAGTGGGAGGCGGCCGGCCGGCATCAGAAGGGGTTAAGCAGCCGGCAGATTTACATACACGCAGCAGTCGTTCAGACCGCTGCGTGTATGTACTGACAGTGATCTGCCAGGACCTAGCCGACTTGCAGCGTTATTAACGATGCGAGTCGGTAGGGGTGAAGGCACCCTAAGAGCGTTTTGCAAGAAGAGATCACAGTTTTTTTAAATTGTGACTTGGTGTAAGAGCATTGCTTTGGTGTAAGAGCTCCCTGTACTGGGTGGGAGGGGGAGCAGGGGAGGGGCATGGTCTGTATAGCGGGGTCTACAGCCCTGTACTCTGACCCAGGAAAACTGACACGCCTTCCAAATCATAGCAGATCCACTTCAGGCTGGGGCTAACCTCAGAGGACAGGACTGTGGAGGTAATCTCTCCATAGCTGTAACCTCTCTCTTCCCGGAAAGAGAGTGCTGCATGTATGTGGCCACATCTGTCCTGCTTATTCCTTCATGTTCCCTGCAGTCTCTGTCAGTCCTTGTGTTTCCCATCCTCTACATTCCTGCTATAATGTGCCTGCACTTACACTCAGCTATACACACTGCTGCTATAATGTGCCTGCACTCACACTCAGCTATACACACTGCTGCTATAATGTGCCTGCACTCACACTCAGCTATACACATTGCTGCTATAATGTGCCTGCACTTACACTCAGCTATACACACTGCTGCTATAATGTGCCTGCACTTACACTCAGCTATACACACTGCTGCTATAATAGGCCTGCGCTTTCACTCACCAATACACACTGCTGCTATAATGGGCCTGGACTCACACTCAGCTATACACACTGCTGTATAGAAAAGTTTCTATCACTGTCCTCCTGCACAGCTTTGTGATTCTCACTTCCTGATTGGTCTATGCTGAACACACACCCCTCCCCATTGCTGTCATGTGACCACACAGACCTCTGACAGCAGCCCTGCTTCTCTCTTCTAGCCTGTTGTACTACACTACTGCATTATGGGGATCTGCATCTCCATTCTGTATCTACAAGCTGCTGCAGTGTTATCAGGGTTATACAGTTACTATACATTATACACCACATGCTGCTATACTGTACAGTAACTTATATATCACATATCCAGCTGCTGTGTTATCAGGGTTATACAGTTACTATACATTATACACCACATGCTGCTATACAGTACAGTAACTTATATATCACATATCCAGCTGCTGTGCTATCAGGGTTATACAGTTACTATACATTATACACCACATGCTGCTATACAGTACAGTAACTTATATATCACATATCCAGCTGCTGTGTTATCAGGGTTATACAGTTACTATACATTATACACCACATGCTGATTGCTATACTGTACAGTAACTTATATATCACATATCCAGCTGCTGTGTTATCAGGGTTATACAGTTACTATACATTATATACCACATGCTGATTGCTATACTGTACAGTAACTTATATATCACATATCCAGCTGCTGTGTTATCAGGGTTATACAGTTACTATACATTATATACCACATGCTGATTGCTATACTGTACAGTAACTTATATATCACATATCCAGCTGCTGTGTTATCAGGGTTATACAGTTACTATACATTATACACCACATGCTGCTATACTGTACAGTAACTTATATATCACATATCCAGCTGCTGTGTTATCAGGGTTATACAGTTACTATACATTATATACCACATGCTGCTATACTGTGCAGTAACTTATATATCACATATCCAGCTGCTGTGTTATCAGGGTTATACAGTTACTATACATTATACACCACATGCTGCTATACTGTACAGTAACTTATATATCACATATCCAGCTGCAGTGTTATCAGGGTTATACAGTTACTATACATTATACACCACATGCTGATTGCTATACTGTACAGTAACTTAAAGTGTAATTGTCATTTCAGGGTCATTTTTTTGACAACATTAAATATCAATAGTACAAGCGATTTTAAGAAACTCTGTAATAGGTTTTATGTACTAAAAGAGTTTCCTTCTGTAGTGAAAAAGCAATCTCCAGCCTCCCCCCTCACATCAGATGAAGCAGGATTTCTGTCTCCATTATGTGGCTATGGAGAGGGGAGGGGCTGTTAGGAGTGAGTGAGCACGGAGGATTTCTGCACAGCACAACACCCTGCAATCTTCTCTCAGTAAGTTCATAGATAAGCACGGACCTTTCTGACACCTGAATTTAGCGTTTTAGGTGCCCAGAGAGTCTACAAACAGCTGACCTTTATGTCACCTCTTCCTGCTCCCTCATCTCCCTCAGCCCCTCCCCCCTTCATAGGATTACAATGGAGAGAGCAGAACCCGTCTTCACTGGCTTCTCTGTAATGAAGACGTGTTTGGCTGATAATGCACAGATAAGAAGTCAGGGGGGGAGGCTGGGAGATTGCTTCTTGAGTACAGAAGGAGGCTTTTTTGGCTGATAAAACCTATTACAGAGTTTCTTAAAATCGCTTATACTACTGATTTCTGCAATAAAAAAAAAACATGACAGTTACGCTTTAATAATAAACAGATTCTGTTGCTTCTCATTGTTTTATCTCTTCTACATGTTATTCAGAATAATAATCAGTATATTTGTCTGCAGATCATTGATTTCTTATGGGGAGATTTGCTTTGCTGTAAGAGTGGATTTGGATTACAAGCGCCGTACCGGAACAAATTATACTCCTAATCCAAGGCACCACTGTACATTTTATGGATTTATTGTCCCCTTGAAGTAAATGTATAATTCAAGATTTTTTTCTTTTTCTTTGGTTATAAACAATCCTGAAATCCTGCAGTTCCCATTCTGGCCACTACGAGTGATAATACCCTGACTGGTTTCAGCAGGCTCCTCCCTATCATCACTGACAGGATTACAGAGAATGGTGACATCAGTATATAGATCCAATAGCTGTGAATGATCTAATCTCTCCTGCACAATAAACTCTGGACAGGTCACCTCCTATAGAATTCAATAGGGTCCTCTCCAGTCTATTGTTCCTATATGCATGGAGATTGCTGTAAAGCATATCTCAGGTCACACAATAGTGCTGAACCTAAATTACCTAACAAAAAAAAATAACTAAACAATCAAAAAATAAAAACAGATAAGAAAAAAAGAACCTGCTTCATCTGATTCTCATATAAATTCTAGGTAACACAATACTAATAACCATTGGAACAATTACAGCATTGGGCTCTGGAGCACTTAGCACGACTCTGACGTACACGGACAACCCATTGGTTTCATTAGATACTGTGTAATTCATTATTTCACCTGGTGGTGGCACTGCAGGGAAATTGATTAATTGCTTCAATATTCACTTATTGATCACTGCTAAGCGTTTAAGGGTTTGAGGAACTGATTTCCATGTGGGCTCGTGTGTAGACGTTCTTCCCTGTGAGAGGGTCTTACCATGTGTATTGATCATGGGAAGGTATTGAGGGATCAGGGTTGACTTTAGGAGTACTATATGTATTATACATCCAACCCACTATCCAATATGATCATCTCAAACGGTTTCTCACTGATCAGCTGATCACTGGGCCTATTACACCTCTCATATGTGATAATATTAGAAAAGGTAAATTACTTCTATTTAAAAATCTCCAGTTTTCTAGTACTTATCAGCTGCTGTATGTCCTGCAGGAAGTGCTGTATTCTCTCCAGTTTGACACAGTGCTCTCTGCTGCCACCTCTGTCCATGTCAGGAACTGTCCAGAGCAGCAGCAAATCCCCATAGAAAACCTCTCCTGCTCTGGACAGTTCCTGACATGGACAGAGGTGGCAGCAGAGAGCACTGGAGAGTCAGACTGGAGAGAATACTTCCACTTCCTGCAGGACATACAGCAGCTGATAAGTACTGGAAGACTGGAGAGAATACAGTCCATACATTGATTATTCTAGCATTGCCCTTTTGAAAAGTTCACCTTGAATTTCTGTGATGTACATTCTATTAGGAGGAGGAAAAAAACGAGGACAAATTCATCTAATTGCCGAAAGTCTTCAAGTTGTCGCTTTTGTATTCCAGCTCACACGGACCTCTGCACCTTGGTACGTCTGGTAACAAAGCCGCCGCTCCCCCCCCGGGGATTAGTTATAATATATGGCGTCGGTTATTATAAAAGTGCGACTATTGTTTCAGAGCAAAAGAACAACAAACGATTCTGCATAAAAATCCGAAGAGGAGAGAAGAAGGGATTTCGTGAGATTGGGCCGGACTAGTCTAATAGCACACAGCCAAACAATGAGGAAACAATGGAGCTCATTATAGGTGACGGCCGGGCCGACTTAGAGGGAGCCAGGAGGAGAAACGTGACATTTACTAATACAGGGATCTGTTTTATCTGTCAGCCGAGGAGATGGGAGCGGCAGAGGATTTAGTCCAGAAGTAACTCCATAAAATCGATAGGAAAGATGTCACATTCTGTACAACCCAGCGCAACATTATCCCATTTATAATTAGCATATCCAATCAGAGTCCAAGCTTTGGAGCTGCAATTCCTGAGATCAACTCTTGGGGCAGCGTTTGAATATGGAGTATAATAGAAAGGCCGAGGCCGCTCACTCCATAGTGTGCACTGACATGGTTTTCTACGGCCGCTATTCAGTGAATAGTGGCCACAGAAAAGTGACATGTCAGTTCTTTGCGCCGCCGCCTTTTGCGAAATGGCCGATAATCAGCCGATAATCGCTTGGTGTAATGGGGCCTTCAGCCTGCAACCCTTTAAACAACTGCACAAATGACCCCCATTCTAATGATTGGTCGGACCCTCCCTCCCCTCATCAGCTGGGGCTAAGTCCTAAAGGCCCTAGTAAACGGGACGTTTATCGTGTGAAAAATCGTTAAATCGTTCAAATTTAACTGTGTAACTGCAGGCAATTATCAAAAAATTGTTAATGTGTCATTGATTATTGATTCAGATCTGAACCCAAAATCATCATTAACCATTCGCTGATCGTTCGCTGTAGTTCCGCGTTTGTTCCCCTCTCATTCAGTGTAATTGCACATTTTTTACTGTTTTGCTGGGATCAGAAGGAATAAACGATCATAGTAACAATCGCAATAACGATGGTAGTAATGATTGTCGCTAATGACCATCGTTCTGTGCCTTATGGTGAACTATTTCAGGTTAACGAAAAACAAGCTCGTTTGTGATCGTTTATCGTTAGTCAATAATCGCTAACAATTGCTCCGTGTAATAGAACCCTAAGTCATGATTTAGGTAAAGCCCCTTTAAATCTATACTGACTTTATCACAAAAGATTGCAATAAAAAAAATAAAAAAAAATACTGACATGATAAAAAACTTTCTTCTACCAAGATTTCCTGGTGATAGCCTTGATTTCCCCGAGCAGCGAGTGACTCAGGAGTAAGCCAAGCTCTTTGTTTCTTATCTCCAAATTCCATTACTTGAAATCTGACGATACTGAAACACAAAAGCGTCTTCGGGATTAGGTCCTCCGGAGGGGCGTCTATCTGTCCCTCATCTGGCATCAGCCGCCACCGATTGAATGACAGTCAACAGCGGATCAGGTAGAGATAACCTTCAGCGGCTGCACACAAACCTCTGGTATTTAGAGGAGCGCGCCGGAACGGTTAATGGCTGCGGCCCACATACAGATAGAGCGAGTGGAAGTGGCGGCAGGACGCACGCAGAGAGAATTACTCTAAATTTCCCTGGAAGCGTTACTAGAACTTTTATAATTAGAACAAAATACCCACGGTTTAGGTTAAATATGTTAAAATATGCGCTAATATGGAGAGAAAGTGCTGATGTTTGCAACACAAGCTAAATTGCATTAGGTTCTCGAAAATTACATTATCCTGAAACGTCTGAACGTTCCGGATTGGAAAAGACAGAAGTGGAGCAAAGCGGCTCATAAATAACTCTGCTTTCATGATGAGAAGAGCTGAGATATAGGAAGGACGGCCGCCTGGGGGTCTCCTCCGCCATGTGTGTGGGCCGGGGGCATGCACACAGAGCAGGGCACACTCTATGCATTGGATGCAGTGAGGGTTTTGGTGATGGATGCTTATTCAGGGGGTATTTAGTGGTAAGTTTAAAGGGGTTATCCAGCGTTACAAAAACATGGCCACTTTTTCCCCTCTCTTGTCTCCAATTCAAGCTCCATTTACTTCAATGGAACTGAGTTCCAAAGCCCACCCAATCTGGAGACAAGAGAGGGGGAAAAGTGGCCATGTTTTTGTAACGCTGGATAACCCCTTTAAAGAATACACTGTGTAGCGCTACTATTATATGGTTTGTGATGTAAAGTACAGTATTGGCATAGTATGGTATATTATGTATATATGTTGTATAGCAGGGATACTCTTTGTCTTCCAAATCAACTGGTTTCAGATATTTATACAGATTAGTAATTTACTTCTATTTAAAAATCTCCAGTCTTCCAGTACTTATCAGCTGCTTTATGTCCTGCAGTAAGTGATGTATTCTCTGCAGTCTGACACAGTGCTCTCTGCTGCCACCTCTGTCCATGTCAGGAATTGCCCAGAGCAGCAGCAAATCCCCATAGAAAACCTCTCCTGCTCTGGACAGTTCCTGACATGGACAGAGGTGGCAGCAGAGAGCACTGTGTCCAACTGGAGAGAATACATCACTTCCTGCAGGGCATACAGCAGCTGTTAAGTACTGGAAGCCTCCATATGTCTTTATGATGCGTCTCTCAAGGAGAAACATGACACCTTTCGGCCTCTCTGCAGCCGGCACTCTGCTCTGTACTCATGAGGGGCAATAACCCCATGCTTAATGCAGATAGGTATTCTTTCTTTCGAAAGAGGTATATGCCCCATCATGTTCTAAGGCTCCTAGTCAGAGTAAAATACTGACTTTAAGGGAAAGCTACCCCAATAGGTGACATCAGAGAGCTGCTTTGCATATCCTCCTTCCCAGAATTCCCAGTGCAGCATGAATGGCCTATAAGACTCCACAAACCAGCACTATCCCCTTTGGTCCCAGTACGGCCCCCTGTACTGGCCAATGTAGGGCTTTTACGGGGATGAGGAGTGGGTACACACCTATGTGGAACCCCATCCCCCCCCCCACACACACACACACACACACCCGAGAATTCAGAATCTGTGAGATGGCATCCACATATTGAGGTCTTCGTGATAAATTCCATATTATGCATGGAAGGCAACGTATACCCCTCACCAGAGTCAGAATGGGTTTCCCTATGTAAGTCTACAACACAACCCCCAAGATCAATACAAATAGAAGATGGGGATCATACAGAGTGTTTCAATCTCAAACCAGCCCCTGAAGAAGCTGGTAATAGGCCTCAAAACTCGCCATAACTCACATTTCCTCCCAAGCTCCTCAGTATTGCTACTGATACCACCCAAAGGAATATTTTGCCAATTCTCACTCCTTACATGATCAGGATCAACTCCATCAAATCTACTGAAAATTGATAATACACTGATGTGTTGGGGGGAGTTTTCCATTAAACAAATCGTATAGTATAGTACAGACTAGTACAGTATCACTAAAGGAAAGCAGTACGACCTCTTTTATCATCTCTAATGGGTCCCCTAAAGGCACTATTGTCTTAATAATTCACCTCTGTTTACAGATGCCGCACAGCTTCATTCTCAGCACTCCTCCGCCATCTAATGTCCTTATTATTTAGCCCCTATTAACTATACAGCACAGCGCTCGGGATCTGTACTGAAGAAGTGAAGCAGGGACTAGACGACAAGACTGGATGTAGTTCATAAAATATGAGAATGTGCATGGTCTCCCAGTGTTCTTGTTGATTCTTCCCACATTCCAAAAAAAATACTAATTAGAGGGAAGTTAAATCTGTTCAATCTATCAGCATCATGTAATAGAGCAGGAGGAGCTGAGAAGATTGATATAACACATACATTATATAGAGTATTATATTCATGCTCCAGTGGAGGATATGACTCAGAGATTGGCAGTTATTTCTGTTTTTAAATTCATATAGAAAAGGACGTCAGTTAGTGATGGGAACCGCCCACTGGACTCCTAAAGTCCAGAAGTCGCAGTACTTTAAATGAATAAATGACAAGTTCTGCTGAATCTTTTCCCACAAAACTATATATCAATCTGCTCAGCTCCTCCTGCTCTATAACATGGCGCTGGCAGATTGGGCTACATTTTCAATAGGATCTGTTCCGAGTCTTGTGTGTGTCTAGAATATGGGAATTAGAATTGTCACACCTAATGGACATATTGCATATTAAAAAACACCGCCGTATTTCATAACAACGGCCGTGTTTGCGCACACAACGGCCGTTATTTGCACAAACACGGACGTTGTTATGAAATACGGCCCTGTTTTTTACGTAGTGTGAACTTAGCCTTATAGTTATTTAGTAAAAATTTAAAAAATCTAGTCTTAATCTTGGTGTGAATGCATCCTTATTTATATACATTGCACTCAAGTCTACCGCGAGAGGCTGACTGACAGATTGAGCAACCACACGTTTTCAGCAAGGATTTTTTTTTTCTTCTTTCTATAAATGTCTCTTGAATGTGTCCTGTGACTAGCGGAGCTGGCTCTGCATACAGAAGAGGTAATTTATTGATTGCTCGCTAATCAGAGAGATCTATAAAGACAGGCAAGCCCGGCAGTCCTTTAAGAAAGGGGCGGACGTCTTTGTATTGCACAGAAAGATCCCGATACCGTCTCATTGTGTATGATCTGCGTGCCGCAAAATCAACATGTGTTTTATATTTATGCTAATATGGATTTTTTTCTACTGGCACAAATAACCCACGCGGGTCTCTGGAGGACTGAATAACACATACCCGCCAGTTTACTTACTCTGCTGCTATTTTTCGGGGGAAATAAAAGGCAGAAAATTCACGGCTAACACCGAGATTTTAGTAAAATAGAAGAAGAAATGTCGCTCATGTGACTAAAACAAATGGTGGACCGAAGAGGGAGGAGCATGTCGTGTGGAAGACCCTGGAACTGTGGGAATCCGGAGGAAAAACACTGGTGGACCTCACTGTACACTCAACACTGACCATGATAAGTCCACCAAACCTCTGCAGTCTGGAACAGCAAAGGGGGGTCCCAAGCATGGGTCTCCCCTCTATGACATCCATACCTGCCCTCTTGCTGTTCGGAGATAAACCTGAACATTATTTGATTGTTTTAGCGATTGACACATGAACAGCATATCCCAGGGCTGACAGCTCCTCACTGGACCAGGCACGGTTTCCTACAGACCTTAAAGGGGTATGCCACTCAGACATAACTTTTGATATGTTGCTGCCCATGATGAGACTAACAATTCCTTCCATACTTGTTATTACCTATTCAGTCTCCTTCCCCCAGTTCTCAGCTGCTGCTTTCTGCTAAAGACACAAAAATCTGTGTGTGAGCTTTTCTCTCTGTCTCCCCCTCCTCCCCCCTCCCTGATGTAAACAAGCTGGCTGTATCTGCAACATTGTAGCTTGTTAATCATAGTGACTTCATTAGCAACTTGACCTTAGATTTACCTTCCCAGCATTACAGAATAGCTACAATGTTGCAGAAACAGCCTACCAGGGACTTGTTTACAACAGCCGCCTTAGAAGGGAGGGGAGAGGAGAGGAGGGGGAGACAGAGAGAAAAGCTCACACACAGATTTTTGTGTCTTCAGCAGAAAGCAGCAGCTGAGAACTGGGGGAAGGAGACTGATTAGTAATAACAAGTATGGAAGGGATTGTTAGTCTCATCATGAGCAGCGACATATCAAAAGTTATGACAGCGGAATACCCCTTTAAATACTATTTTTATTGTGAAGGATTCGTGCCATGTCTGGTCCAGCTCTCCGCACATTCGAGTTTTCCATTTTGACGTAATGGAAAATAATTTCCAGTGCTATTTGTCTCCATTTCAAGCTTAATCTCTCATGTCCTTTATTTAATCAATCCCATTTCACTTACTTAAGAGCCATTTTTCAATAACCTCTCAGTGTATGGCATGGTCACTTTCAATTAACATATGGAATTGCGACAGGGAAGATGGAGAAATCACAGCTGTTACATTTCTCTCCCCGGCGAGGGGGGCGTCTCACCCAATGGCAGCTAATCGATGGAACCCGGACACCAGGTCGCAGCCGGCTGACCGAGCCAACCGCCGTTACTGAAGCGTGACTCCACGGACGTGTCGCCTAAACCTCCTCCATAGGCTCCGTCCCCTGTAGAGACTAATAGAGAGGAGCGTGAAACTGCCCATAAAATACAACGGGGAGCAATTATAAGTGAAATGTTCTTGTCCGTACAATCTAAAATTCGAGGCCGTTGTACACAGGAGGATCATTAGGAATATTCTCCATGGACCGGACAACCCAGACTATCTTCTCCTAAATACCATAGGGGCCACGGTCGCAACCAGCTAGGGACAAGGGGCCAGCCCTGGTTTCTTCCAATCCTGTTCGCCTATATACACCTCCCAGGAAGAAGTAAGAGGGGAGGAATCGGGCCCCTTCATTCCTATTTCTGTTGATAGTAGCCTTTGGGCCACCATAGACATGAGACTGATCCGGTTAATCTGAAAGTGTCAGTCTGGCAATGAGTTAACTCTCTGGGGAACAGACTGTGTTTTGTTGGTGGGGAGAGGAGCAGGAAAAGCATACTTACCACTCCAGTTTTCTGTCTGTCTTTACTTTTATCGTAGTCATCATAGAGGCAGGGTAGGCAGTTGCTATGGGGCCCCCTTAAATCCTAGCTACGCCCCTGTCTATCACCAATCAGTGACTGCAGTAGAGTCCCACCTTAATTGGCTGAGCAGCGATAGTGAAGACTGGAGAGGTAAGTATGCTTTTCCCGCTCCCCCCTTCCATGCCTGTCACATAAGGACCTTCCAGATCAGCGGCGAAATCCTCTGCTAATCCACAAGAGCATGCTCGTTCATCTCTAATCTTCTTGCGGGGAAGGCTCTAGGACCCAGATGTACCTACATCCCTTGGCCCTCTTATTATTAATAGTTTATACATTTGAGTTCCCGCGATGTTCCACTCCGAGATAACGAGAAATGACAATTATACCCGCACCGACAGATTATCGTTTTATTTCCTCTATACTCACAATCAAGCTCTTCTCGGCGGCCGTCTGATCTTTTAGATTACGGCATATTCTGGCACGTACGAGGTCCCGGCCATCTCAGATGGAATTTTCCTGCACTTGAGTACCGGTTATCTGTGGCGCCGCATCCCCCGTCATTCCCGGTAGTTAAACTCGTTGCCGTCACTTCCATCGCCATGCGCTTCCCTGCGGTTCTTTTCTAACAATTATATCTGACAGGATTTTCACCTCCTTTGACCAAGACGCGGTTCTGCCGCTCAGACTCCGCAGCCCGGCCTGACAGATTAAGCCTGCTGGATAGACCACAAGAAATCCATGCAGCCCGCTCGCTCAATTTGTCAAAAAAAAAAAAAAAATATATATATATATATTGTACAGAAACAGTGTTGGAAAAAAAAATTGTCTCACGCTTATAGTTGTTTATCTAGACCAGCTGTCAGGGCATGATGGGAGATGTAGTTGGGCAACGGCTAGAGAGACACAGAGAGGGTATTAAGAACACGAATCACCTGTGATAACCTGAACATAAACTGGTTGATCCCTGGTGATCGACTGGATTAACCAGCAGTAAATGTTTAATTCCGCTGCAGTGCCACCAGCAGGCCAAAAGCGGTATTACAAGGTCCCTGTTAAAGGGAGTCTATATTATAAAATAATCCTGATATCTTGCAGTTCTCATTCTCACCACCGGGGCTAAAACTAAGCTGAGACTTCCTGTTGTGTCTGTGGTGATAAGAGGAGGCTGCAGTAAAGTGACCTGTACAGCATTGCAGCGTCATGTGACACCGGTAGATAGAGGAGACAATAGCAGCTCGCTGTGGAATGACCTCTTCACAGGTCACAGAGCGCGCTCAGTAATGTCTCACATTCATCCCAAGAGGACAGAGTCTGTCTATTGTCATCTATGTCCATGAGTCTGGCTGTAAAGAATGTCACTAAATCCTGTTAAGAACAGCCCAGGCAATATGGCCGCCCCCATAACAATGTGCAAAAGAATTACAGTCAGAAAATAGAAACAGATTAGAATAAATGAAGAAGTTTTAGTATCTGACTCTAATCAGTAGCAGAAAATCTGGGTGACACAATCCCTTTAAATTCAAATAAAATGTTTAAATGTGTTGGTTCGTCCAGAGCTTTGCGGCTAGTCTCTACTTTGACTAGTACTTGAGACCAACCTCAAAAAATCTTGCAAATAGTTTTGATAAAAGTCTCCTAAAACTTTGGTCCCCATACACATTAGCTGTAAATTCTATCCATCACTATGTGTTTCCATGGTAACAGACTACAGAAATATTCTGTGTAGTCTGATCCTGTAGTCCCGATCCCTTAATCTAACAGATATGCGTGTGGTCATACCACTGCAGGATCAGCCAGCATAGGCTTTGCTTGGGGTCTGTAACCTTGGAGACACATAGATTTGCACTGTAGCTGCATACACCAAATGGTAGTATATTTTAAAAATAATGAATCATGTTTTATTTTTTATTTCATTTATTTTTTTATGCAATAACTGTCTAATAATGGCCATTTTGTACTGGAAAGGAATGGTGGTAACAGGGTAATCGGCATCTGCATCTGGACTGTACCACTGCAGCGGGGGAGGGGCCTGGTAACGTGACCTAGTAAGACACCTGAGACTAGTGGAATCCATCCAGGTTTAATCCATCAGCAGGAAGCGTAATGTTTTCAGGATATTAGGCATGCACGGCGTGTACGTGTCTGACCCCGGATACTTATCTCTCCCCGCGCTGCCGCGCTGGTGGAACTGGTTTTGCACACGACGTGTTTCATCTCTGAGGAAGTAATCCAGTATTGAATTCTGGATTAAATCACCTCGTTTTCCAACTTGTTGTGTTCACATTGGAAAACTAATCCTGCATTACACGTGGATTAGTCCTCCGTTTTCTTCACATAGACTGTTTGACTCCGGGATTTATCTCCGGCTCAGAAAAGAAACCGTCGTTGTATCGATTCTCTGTCCCCAAAACAGTATTTATCCTCCAATAGGAAAATAAGAGGGATGGGGGCCGCCTGCGTCTCCGCATTATGTCCGCTCATTGCCTGTGATCAGTGGCTTTGTATACAGCATAATACATGACAGGGGCGGGAGGCCTATACACTATGGGGGGAGGGGTGGCGGTATTATACAGAGAGCACTACCTATGGGGACAAGAAGGAACAATGGGAGAGGAAGATAAACTGTCCTAACTACATATCATTACCACCAATAGTGCCCATATAACAGTACCATCCATAGTGCCATATAACAGTACCATCCATAGTGCCCATATAACAGTACCATCCATAGTGCCTGTATAACAGTACCATCCATAGTGCCAGTATAACAGTACCATCCATAGTGCCTGTATAACAGTACCATCCATAGTGCCCATATAACAGTACCATCCATAGTGCCCATATAACAGTACCATCCATAGTGCCCATATAACAGTACCATCCATAGTGCCCATATAACAGTACCATCCATAGTGCCCATATAACAGTACCATCCATAGTGCCAGTATAACAGTACCATCCATAGTGCCCATATAACAGTACCATCCATAGGGCCCATATAACAGTACCATCCATAGTGCCCGTATAACAGTACCATCCATAGTGCCCGTATAACAGTACCATCCATAGTGCCCATATAACAGTACCATCCATAGTGCCTGTATAACAGTACCATTTATAGTGCCTGTATAACAGTACCATCCATAGTGCCCATATAACAGTACCATCCATAGTGCCCATATAACAGTACCATCCATAGTGCCCATATAACAGTACCATCCATAGTGCCTGTATACCAGTACCATCCATAGTGCCCATATAACAGTACCATCCATAGTGCCTGTATAACAGTACCATCCATAGTGCCGTATAACAGTACCATCTATAGTGCCCATATAACAGTACCATCCATAGTGCCGTATAACAGTACCATCTATAGTGCCAGTATAACAGTACCATCCATAGTGCCCATATAACAGTACCATCTATAGTGCCAGTATAACAGTACCATCCATAGTGCCCATATAACAGTACCATCCATAGTGCCTGTATAACAGTACCATCCATAGTGCCTGTATAACAGTACCATCCATAGTGCCTGAATAATAGTACCATCCATAGTGCCATATAACAGTACTATCCATAGTGCCATATAACAGTACCATCCATAGTGCCTGTATACCAGTACTATCCACAGTGCTGTATAACAGTACCATCCATAGTGCCTGTATAACAGTACTATCCATAGTGCCCGTATAACAGTACTATCCATAGTGCCCATATAACAGTACCATCCATAGTGCCTGTATAACAGTACTATCCATAGTGCCATATAACAGTACCATCTATAGTGCCAGTATAACAGTACCATCTATAGTGCCCATATAACAGTACCATCCATAGTGCCATATAACAGTACCATCCATAGTGCCATATAACAGTACCATCCATAGTGCCTGAATAACAGTACCATCCATAGTGCCCATATAACAGTACCATCCATAGTGCCCATATAACAGTACCATCCATAGTGCCATATAACAGTACCATCCATAGTGCCTGAATAACAGTACCATCCATAGTGCCCATATAACAGTACCATCCATAGTGCCATATAACAGTACCATCCATAGTGCCATATAACAGTACCATCTTTATCTGCACCCAGTGCTTCTTCAGGCCTGGATCCTTGCGGAGGTTTAATCTCGGCTCTTCGGCTCGTCCTCCCCGCCAAGGCGATGGCAGAATAATTAGCAGCAGAAATGATTGCTCTGTCTTATAGAGTAAATTTTATCATCTCGAAACATCATTTGATCCCCTTTAGTGTGCGAGCTGTCACCTTTAAGCGTTTTTATGGATTAAATATTCTATTTAATTACATAATTGAGATTTGATTTAATAGTTTACTTAAACCTGTCCCACTTTGTGGCGTCTCCGGCGCGGTGTCAAATAAAGCCATGTGATGTATCTTTACGGGGAAATTATTAAAACATTCTTGGCAAAGAATCAATGAGAGAGTCATGAATCAGACCCCGGCCTCTTCTCCCTTCTTATCCTGAGGACACAGTCCTCTTCTTACACTGTATCTCTGGACATACGAGACGCCTGGTTCGCCAACGTTTAATCCACACTCTGAAGAAGAACCCCACCCAGAAACTAAGACTTGTGGGAGTTTTAATTAATTTAGTTTTCTATCAATGTAGCTAAAGGATCTTTTCTACAAACCAAAGGAATCTGTTGTAATTTGTGGGGAAATCTGGTAATAAGTGCTCACTTTATCTGCAGCGCCACCACAGGGGAAACCGAGCATTACACGTTGTCTATTCATATCAATGGGTTGTCTGTGTAATGGAGGACAGGACAAGTCCTCCAGAGGAAGAGACGCTCTTTGTAACCACTATACACTTTGGACAAGTGAAAACAGTGGTAAATGGAAAATATCACATAGATTTCTTCTTCTTCTTCTTCTTTTTTTTTTTTTTTTTTTTTTTACTAATAAGAGACAGGTACACGAAAACATGTTCCTTTTTTGAAACATTCGTTTCTTTTACTCATTTAATTTTTAGTAAATTATTATGGGGGTGACCGTTTTGCTTTAGTCATTTTAGCAGCATTTAGAGGCCTGCTTTACAGCAAGCTCCTGGGATAGAACCGTGCCCATTCAGAAGAATGAGGAAAGGCTTCTGGGCATGCTCAATGACCTTTATAGAGGTCATTCTACAGGGAGGGGGAGGCTGAGCTGTGAGCAACAGCTATTGTGTGCACCTCTGTATATCTATATACTGGTGTCACCTGTCACTGTTGATAAAGAGAATACTCATACTAAGTCTCAGCTTAGTTTTAGGACTAGTGGCCGGACTGGAAACTGCAAGGTTTTAATTATTTTTTTTAAACAATATAGATAGTAGAGGGGGGGGGGGGGGGACAAAAAATTCTTTAAAAAAAAATTATTTAAATATTAGGTTGGATTTAACTCCATTCACACGTGGCATGTGGTAATAATATGAAATTATGGAGGGGTTATTCATGCTTAAAAAAAAAAAAGCATGGCCGATTTTTCCCACAAAGAGCGCCCCTCCTGTTCTCAGGTTGGGTGTGACTAGCTAAATAGTGCCATTGAAGTGAATAGAGCTGATTGGCAATACCACACACGACCTGAGCACAGGGTGGCGCTATTCTTGTAGTGTTGGATCACCCCCTTTATGTTATCATGCAGTTACAATCCTATCACCTCCACCTGTGCCGCCAGACAGCGCATTTTATCCTCTTTTTTCCCCGCCGTTCTCCTGGACAGCGCCCGGCGGCCGATGAATGACATCTGATAACGCGTAATGCCGTCCATATAATTTTAAAGCTTGTCTGGCAGAGGTAATTGGATATTATCGAGCCTGAGAAAAAAAATTGGCAAATATCAAAGCTGCGGCGGCTCCATGGCCGAAGCGAATCTCTGACTTCTAGCGGAGCGCGGCCGGTTCCTAATCAATAACATCGCTCCAGCGTTCCAGCGTTCCATTCTCCTTTCCTGTTTCGTTGCAATTTGAAATGGAAATCGTATTGACAGGCCGTCAGATTCCGGCTGCCCTCATAGCGTCTCAGTTACACGCGAGCAGCGAATGAGGAGGCACCCGGGTCCATCTGGCCACCAAATTACCATCTGCCAAGCAATTTAAGATGGGAGGATTACTGTAGGTTTAATCACTTCTCCTGATCAGACTCCATGTGTACGAGCGGGCCTGGCAGCAGCCGCCATGTCAGCGCCGGCCCCTCCGGACAGCCACCCTCCACCTACACCCTCCTCTGGCTTCTCCTTAGCATTAGCACTTCTTTCCGGTAACGTCACCTATATCTCCCAATATTCTATATTTAGGCCTTTAACGCTAATCTGATGTCTCAGCAGAATTTGTGCAATTTCCAATTATAATAAAAGCTGCTGCAGCATTTCTGCTCAAATTTTTACTCTTATTCCTGTAATAGGATTCTGCACAGTCCAAGAAAGGAACCGTCCTGTCACTGCTGCCAAGTGTCCTATCCCCGGCCAGGACCGGAGATAGATAGATACAGGGCCGGCTCCAGGTTTTGGTGGGCCCTTGGGCGACACAGCCTCAGCGGGCCCCTTTGTATAGTAAATCATGTGGCATCACTTTTAGAGGGTCTCTATCTCTGCATTCTGTGGAGGTATACAACTGTGTATTATATACTTATATATACACACACATACAGGAGGATAATATCTCCATTCTGTGTAGGTATACAGCAGTGTATTATATACACACTCATACAGGAGGCGGGATAATAAGTATATAATACACTGCTGTATACCTACACAGAATGGAGAGATATATACACTCATACAGGAGGCGGGATAATAAGTATATAATACACTGCTGTATACCTACACAGAATGGAGAGATATATACACACTCATACAGGAGGGGGATAATAAGTATATGTCTCTCCATTCTGTGTAGGTATACAGCAGTGTATTATATACTTATTATCCCCCCTGTATGAGTATATATATCTCCATTTTGTGTAGGTGATCAGCAGTGTATTATATACTTATTATAATACACTGCTGATCACCTACACTAAATGGAGAGTAAAAAAAATAGCAATACAACAGTGGATTTATTGCATATTGTGACTCCCCCATGGAAAGTAAAGGGGAAAATCTGCAATAAATCCACTGCAGCAGATATGCCACAGGTGACCCTACCTTCCTACTCCCAGCACACACAGACTGATACTCATACACAACACCTGCATAGACTTACACACACAGCACACATATGCATGTATACTCAGTCACACATACACTCACCTCTGTATCTGGCAGTCCTGTTACACTCACCTCTGTATCTGGCAGTCCTGTTACATCTTCTCCCTCTGCCCGGCCGCTGTGGAGGTCAGGAGACCCATGAATACAGGAGGGGGCAGGGAAGCACAGCACAGGCAGCACTGTGAGGAGGCTTCTGGGCCCTGACCTGCTGTTTGGCCTCTACAGGCTGCCGTGCAGTGAGCCCCACCCCCCTCTCCTCTGGTCCGACGCTGAGAGACTGAGGCCTGGAGGAGCCACAATATGCTTTCAGTGGCTCACCAGCGCCCCCCTCATCCCTGCGCCCGGCTCATCCCCCCTCCCCCCACAGCCTCAGGTAATGATGTGTGCGCTCACCACCTGCACACAGTGCGATGTGTGTCAGTGTGTGAGCGCAGTGAGAGGGGAGGGAGAGGGAGAGGGAAAGAAATGGCCTGGGCAAGTGCAGGGGGGCCCCTTGAGGCACTGTGGGCCCCGGCACTTGCCCGAGTATGCCTGGTGCTGACGCCGGCCTTGGATAGATAGATAGATAGATAGATAGATAGATAGATAGATAGGAGATAGATAGGAGATAGATAGATAGATAGGAGATAGATAGATAGATAGATAGATAGATAGATAGATAGATAGGAGATAGATAGATAGATAGGAGATAGATAGGAGATAGATAGGAGATAGATAGATAGGAGATAGATAGATAGATAGATAGGAGATAGATAGGAGATAGATAGGAGATAGATAGATAGGAGATAGATAGATAGGAGATAGATAGATAGATAGATAGATAGATAGGAGATAGATAGATAGATAGGAGATAGATAGGAGATAGATAGATAGATAGATAGGAGATAGATAGATAGGAGATAGATAGATAGATAGATAGATAGATAGATAGATAGATAGATAGATAGGAGATAGATAGATAGGAGATAGATAGATAGATAGATAGATAGATAGATAGGAGATAGATAGATAGATAGATAGATAGATAGATAGATAGGAGATAGATAGATAGATAGATAGATAGATAGATAGGAGATAAATAGGAGATAGATAGATAGATAGGAGATAGATAGATAGATAGATAGATAGATAGATAGATAGATAGATAGATAGATAGATAGATAGGAGATAGATAGATAGGAGATATATAGGAGATAGATAGATAGATAGATAGATAGATAGATAGATAGATAGATAGATAGGAGATAGATAGATAGATAGGAGATAGATAGATAGATAGATAGATAGATAGATAGGAGATAGATAGATAGATAGATAGATAGGAGATAAATAGGAGATAGATAGATAGATAGGAGATAGATAGATAGATAGATAGATAGATAGATAGATAGATAGATAGATAGGAGATAGATAGATAGATAGATAGATAGATAGATAGGAGATAGATAGAAGATAGATAGATAGATAGATAGATAGATAGATAGATAGATAGATAGATAGATAGGAGATAGATAGATGATAGATAGATAGATATAGATAGATAGATAGATAGATAGATAGATAGATAGATAGGAGATAGATAGATAGATAGATAGATAGATAGATAGATAGATAGAAGATAGATAGATGATAGATAGATATAGATAGATAGATAGATAGATAGATAGATAGATAGGAGATAGATAGATAGATAGATAGATAGATAGATAGATAGATAGGAGATAGATAGATAGATAGATAGATAGATAGATAGATAGAAGATAGATAGATAGATAGATAGATAGATAGATAGATAGGAGATAGATAGATAGATAGATAGAGTCCCGCCCAGCAGTCCAGGAGTAAGCAGCACTGAACATGAGCTCCTGAGTTTTCATCACTTTATACCTTGTAATGAGCAAATTCTAAGACGAAACCTGGGAAATACAAACTCCATGGGATACAGAAGCGAGCAGCACTAAAGCTCTTCATAAAAAGGAAAAACTTTTTTTGGATTTAAAGGACAAAACAAGAATCTTGCTTTGAGGACAGCCAACAATCATCAAGACAGACCACAAGGCTACAAGGACCAACCTCAAGAGTCCAAAGATCCTCAGCAGCCACAGGTAAGAGCTCCTGCTCCAACACCAACCCCTACACCCTCACCAGAAACTGCTAGAGACCAAACTCCATAGAAATAAGGATAATATTTAAAACATGCAAAATCACAATTTAGACCACGTAAAGTCCAGCAACATAGATGAGCAGAGGAGCCAGGCAGCCTCAGCCAGCAGGGGGTCAGACATCCTGGAGATAACATACTCAGAAGGGCTGCGGAGCATTCAGGCAAGGAAAGCCATAAAAGATGCCACCATCAGACAGAATCCAGAGACCCTCTATGCTGACTTTACTTATAAAGAGCCAATTAGGAGGAAAACGGATGTGGTCTTCTTCACCGAGCAGCCCAATGCCTGGAACAAAGCCTTCTGCAACTATTATGAAAACATCTCAAAGGGCGGCATCAACCGGGGCCGGCAGATCAGGGTAAAGGAAACTGGGGATGAGGAGGACACAGTACTCACCATAAACATCTATAACACTGGCACCATCATGGTACAAGGAACTGAGGATAACCTCACTCAGTTTGAAAGAACATTTCCTGATATTAAAAACGAAGCTCAAAAACACAAGCAAGAGCAAAAACCAGAGACAGTCCCCAAGGACCCCCCTGTGTCTGTAGGTGAGGATGCTTCCCACCCAACACCCAACATTCTCAGAGACTGCTTATCTCAATTGGAGAGAGACTTTGTACAGTTCAAGGAGGAACTTCAAAGAAACCAAAGTGACAAAAATGCAAACGACAAAGCACTTAATGAAATAAACAAACTGAAATGTGAATTCACAGCAGCTCTAGGAGAAATGCAATGTAAAGTACAAGCCCTCCAACAAGAAAACATCAAGCTACAACATGAGATAACAGATCTAAAGAGACAAATCCAGAACCAGGACGGGGGCCCAGGGGGGAGCACAGGCACAATGGCAGCCAGCATCCAGGACTTTATATCAGAGATCCGGAACAGACCAACAACACCAGAAATAAATGTGACCATACCAACCAACGGCGGACTGATCCAGATGGAGACAGAGCCAACAACTATCAGAGCCGCTAGCACAGACCAGCACAAAGACCCAGCAACACAACCAAGTGGCACCCAGGAAACCATACAGCAAGCAGCCCGTAAGCCCCAACGCGGGGACACTGATACCGTACTAATCATAGACTCTAATGGGAAATACCTTAACATGAGGCGACTTTTCCCCAAAATTAGGGTTAAGAAAATTAATTGTGCAACCATTGAACAAGTCACAGCAGTTATCAATGAACCACACTTTACCAACCCAACCAATCTAGTCATACATACAGGTACAAACAATCTCCAAGACCAGCAGCAACAAATTGCTGAACAGCTGACCCAGCTGGCAAAAACTGCACAAAAGAAGTTCCCGACCAGTAAAATAATAGTGTCCACCCTGCTGCCTAGAAAGGATGTGGCCAGCGATACCATCCAGACCATTAACAACGACCTAGCAGCTAAGATCAGCTCAGTGCCAAACATCACCCTGGCACAACACCCCAACATCAACCACCACCACCTATACGACAGCAAACACCTCAACAAGCAAGGGGTCAGTCTCCTGGCCAAAGAAATAAAGGACATTGTACTAAACAGAATCCCCCGTCCTAGACCCCACACAGGCCAAACCAGAGACAACAGGGAAACGCCACCAACAACCCAAACACCTCAAGCATCATGTGCCACACCACAAACTGGAAACATGGCCCCATACCCCAAATCAGACCACCAAAGGCAAAAACCATGGAGAAAACCACCTGCCTCACACCGAGAAATAAAGAGCAGAGACCTAGACGAGATAAAGACCCTGCTCAGAACCCTTAGTAGGATACTCATGTGACTGGACAACACAAGCCTTGTCTACCATGCCAGAACCAGTCAGACCCCCAGACCGTCCTACACATCCAGCTCATTACAAGGTATACAGACCCCCTATGACATCCTTTATTATCAGCAGTTGGAACATCCAAGGTCTGAACGCTTCAGCCTTTGGATGTAAAGTAAACGATCCGGACTTCACCCAGAGTCTGGAAAATAGTGACATCCAAATCCTCCTAGAAACCTGGACTAAAGCAGAGAGTGAGTCCCTGGTGCCCACTGGATACAGGGAAATCTTTGTCCCGGCCCTGAAAAACAAAACCACCAAACTAGGCCGCTGTTCAGGAGGAATACTAGCGTGGTACAAAGCGGAGTTCCATCAGCAGATCAGACCGGTGAAGCGAGGAGACAGCCACATCTGGATTAGAATAGACCGCTCCATCCTCACCGCCCAATCTGACATCTACCTATGCGCTGCCTACATATCACCGCCAGAGTCCCCTTACCACAACCCTGAAACCTTCGAAATCCTGCAAAGGGAAGCCGCCCACTATCAAACCCGCGGAAAAGTCCTCATAATTGGAGATCTCAATGCCAGAACAGGTAGGGAAAGAGACTACCTGACCGCAGACGGAAACATCTATATATATGGGGCAGAGACTGAATGTGATAGCTCAGTACACATGGAGAGGAACAGCTATGACAGCACAGTGAACAAGAGCGGCAAAAAATTGTTGAATCTCTGCCGAAGTTTGGGGCTTCACATCCTCAATGGTCGCACCAAGGGAGACTCCCTAGGAAGGACTACCTTAAACTCCCATGTGGGCAGCAGTGTAGTGGACTACGCCATCACAGATATGGACCATTCAGACATTGGGGCCTTCATAGTCAATCCACAATCACACCTGTCGGACCATAACCAGATAGTCCTTTATATTAAGTCCACAAACAAACCACCGGGACAAAAACCCCATCAGGCCGGACTTTTCCCATTACATCCATCCTACAAGTGGTCCAAGATGTCGTCTCTCAAGTATAAAGAGATACACACTGAACCAAAAATCCAAGGGATGCTCAACAACTTTAACAACAAGGTGTACCAGAGTAACCCAGAAGGAGTGGACCAAGCGGTAAGGGATCTTAATAATATATTCTACACCATGGCAGAAATGGCTGACCTGCAAAAGAGTAGCCACAAGAAGACAAAAGAAAAAAATCCTAGCGCTTGGTTTGATAAGGAGTGCAAAGGTGTACGGAAGACCCTAAGATCGGCCTCAAATAAAAAGCACAGGGACCCCAACAACACCAAACTGCGGGAGGCCTATGACACAATACAAAGGCAATACAAAACCCTTCTCAGAAGGAAAAAACAGGAGTACACCTTAACCAAGCTCACCCAGCTCCAAGACGCCCTCCAAGAAAACTCCTTCTGGGAACTATGGAACCACCTGGGCACAAAGGGGAAGAAAAACACCCTCCACATTCAGAGCGGCAACATCTGGCTCCAATATTTCAAAAACCTCTATGGAGACATCCCGAAAGAGGAACGGAACCCGGACCAAGAACAAATTATATCAAAACTGAAGACCATGGAGGAGATACTGAAGGACTTCCAAAACCCTCTGGATTTACCTATAACACCGCAGGAGATTTCTGAGAGACTATCAACTATAAGGTGTAAGAAAGCCAGCGGTACTGACGGCATCCCCCCCGAAATGATCAAGTACAGCCCACCAGCAATACAGGTGGCCATAGCAAAACTGTACAACATTGTGCTGAGCTCTGGCTACTTCCCTCGTGCCTGGAACCAAGGTGTCATAACCCCAATACACAAGAGCGGGGACAGGTACGACCCGGCCAACTATCGGGGGGTATGTGTCAGCAGCAACCTGGGGAAACTCTTCAACAACATCCTGAACCAGAGAATCCTCAGCTTCCTCACCCAGCACAATATCCTCAGCAAAAGCCAAGCAGGGTTCATGCCGAACCACCGCACCACGGACCATGTCTATACCCTGCACCGCCTCATCCAGAGCCACGTCCACAACACAAAGAAAGGAAAAATATACGCCTGTTTTGTGGACTTCAAAAAGGCTTTCGATTCGGTGTGGCACCCAGGATTGCTTCTAAAATTGCTGGAGAGTGGAATAGGGGGAAAGACCTATGATGTTATCAAAAGTTCCTACACTGGGAACCAATGCTGCGTGAAGGTAAATGGGAAGAGAACGGCTTATTTCCAGCAGAGCCGAGGAGTCAGGCAGGGCTGCTGCCTCAGCCCAACACTCTTCAACATTTATATCAATGAGCTAGCAGTAGCCCTGGAGTCCTCCCCAACACCAGGTCTCACCCTCCATGACACCGAGGTGAAATTCCTTCTGTATGCGGATGACCTTCTCCTCCTATCATCATCTGAGAAAGGTCTCCAAGACAAACTAGCCATCCTGGAGAAGTTCAGCACCACATGGGCTCTACCCATCAACCTCAAAAAGACCAACACTGTGGTGTTCCAGAGAAGGAAAACAAAGTCAGCCGGGTCCCCCACCTTCACGCTACACAACCAGCCCCTTACAGCCACCAGCAGCTACACCTACCTGGGCCTGATAATAGAACAGACGGGGAGCTTCAAATCTGCCATCGAGATGCTGAGAGACAAAGCCTGCAAAACCTTCTACACCATCAGAAGACAATTCTACCACCTTAAGCCACCTGTCAGGGTTTGGCTTAAAATCTTTGACTCCATTATTGCACCAATTCTCCTGTATGGCAGCGAGGTCTGGGGTCCTCACACATACCCCGACTGGTCAAAATGGGATTCCAGCCCAACGGAAATCTTCCATTTGGAGTTCTGTAAGCAT